>NW_021940478.1:7727266-7739572 GCF_001715985.3 Manacus vitellinus
GAATCGGACAAGGCATGGCACGTCTTGGGGTGAAAAAGAGAAAAAAGAAAACAAAAACACCTGACTCCTTTTTGCACACCTGTTGGAACTCGTCCCCGTGCTTTCTTTGACCTCTACCACGCTGCAGCAGCAAAGCACGTGCAGCTGTGTTTTACTAGCACCCTCAAGCCTGTATTTCTAGCTCAGGCCTGCTTAATCATGTTTCAGTATGTTTTAAGCACAAAATCATTTTTTTCCATAGCTCAGGCACCTGAAATAAGCAGGGATTGGGTGGCGATGTTAAAGCCCCCAGCCACTTTTAAGCAGCACAACTCTGTTCTAGATAGTGCTGCTAAACCTGTATTTGTGGGGTTCCGATTTCAGCGACATAGAGGACTGGCATAAGATTTTATGCTGATACTAAAGAATGCTTTTTCTGGGAGTTATCCAGCAATGATAGCAGTTTAGCATCCATAGGACTGGGATATCTTTTTTTTTTTCTATAAGTGAAATTATGTTAGGTCTTACCAGACACCTGCCATACACCTCATTTTGAAAAATTTTGGATCCTGCTCCAAACATCTCTGCTTGATCTCTCATAGGAAAAAAATGAGCTAAGTATATGGTGGATTACCAAGGGAGGAGGGACAGTTCAAAAACAACAGTGAGAATATAACTAAACCAACGGAGATACACACCTATATCTGCACTGCTTCCAAGGACTTTATCTGAAACAAATTTCAGCAGGGTCTGTAATGGATTGTGGAGAAACTATTAAACTTGACTATAAAACATGAATTGATTCACAGCTGTAAATATTTTAAAAGTGAAAGTAGTTTTGCCACACAGCTGGCCAAATTATTGAGGACAGCTTTACGTTAGCACAAAGGAAGGGAGATAACAGCCCACAATCAAGCAAGGAAGTAGTGGAACAGGTTGGTAAAGAGGATACAAAATGATGCACCTTGTATTCAGTATAACGGAGCTGGTAGGGGTTCCCCTCTAGCACAATATTAAAGTGCCAAGAGGGACAGCATGCTAAGGCAAACTCTCAGACTTTTCCCAAGCATCAGCAGGCTCAGTACAGTTAACACTTTATTTTGTTAAGGCTGTTGAACTGTCTCCTATAACATCCCCATAGGCCAACTGATGAAGTATGGCCTAGATAAACAGACAAGCGAGATGGAGTGAAAACCAGCTGAACTGCCAAGCTGAAGGACTTGAGATCAGCAACACGAAGTTCAGAAGCCAGCTACTAGTGATGTACCCCAGTGATTGATCCTCGGCCAACACCATTTAACTTCTTCATTAGTGACTTATATGGCAAGAGAGTGCACCCTCAGCAAGTCTGACGATGACACAATACTGGGAGGAGTGGCTGATATGCCAGAGGGTTGTGCTGCCATCCAGAGAAAAAAGGGCTGACAGGAACCTCATGCAATTGAACAAGGGGACATGCAAGGGGTACTTCCTGTACCTGGGAAGGAACAATTCCCTGAAACAGTACATGCTGGGGGCCACACAAATGGGAAGGAGCTTGGCCAAAAAAGGACCTGGAGACCCTGATGGACACCAAGTTGAATATGAGTCAGCAGTGTGCCCTTACAGCAAAGGTGTCCAACAGCATCCTTGACTGTATAAGGAAGATTGTCACCAGCAGGTCAAGGAAGGGGGTAAGTTGTGGTGAGACACATCTGGAGTTTTACATCCAATTCTGGGTTCCCCAGTACAAGAGACAGATGGGCATATTGGAGTGAGTCCAATGAAAGGCCATGAAGGTGGTTAAGGAACTAGAGCATCTGGGGCTGAGAGCTGGGACTGATTGTCCTGGAGAAGGCTCAGGGGATTCTTATCAGTGTGTATAAATACTTGATGGGAAGCAGTAAAGAAGATGGAGCCAGGCTCTTCTCAGTGGCATGCAGTGACAGTAGGAGAGGCAATGGGCACAGACTGGAATACAAGAAATATAAACACAAGAAAAAAACCACTTTGCTCTGGTACAGGTTGTCCAGAAAGATTGTGGAGTCTCCATTCTTGGAGATATTCAAAACCCAAGTGAACACAACCCTGATTAACCTGCTCTAGTTGACCCTGTCAGGCAAAAGAAAGGACTAGATTAGATGATCTCAGAGTTGTCCAACCTCAAAAATTCTGTGATTGTATGAAAAGCAGAGAAAGGAGTGGGAGGCTGTAGGTGACCAGAAACACCAAACAGTTTATTAATCTTACTGTCACAGTACACTATGATGTTATATTGCAGTTATAACACTTTCAGAACCAGCAGATTTTTGCAAAGGTGAGGCAATAATTGATATGGTAAATCATACTACTATCAAGAAGAAAGCCAGAATGATCAGAGTTGTTCACATATTACTCAGGTTAGCTGTGCTTAATACAATATAAATCAATGCATAATGTCACCAGTTTTACTCTTTTTTTTTTTTTCATCTATGGCAGGAAATACTAGTGGCTAAAGAAGTACCATATCTTTGCCTGGCATTTGTCTGCTGTGACCTTGGAAATGTACTTTGATCATATTTTCAAAAGTGGCTCTCAGTTTGCTCCAGTGAATTGACCTGCTTATCAACTGTGGTTCTTTTCCTTTCCAAGTGCAGAAACCTCATCTGCTGTGAAATGTCACGTGCACAGACTTGCTTAAGCTTTGCAACACAGGGAATTAAGTGTGGTGGTATTACATGTGGCTTTTGCAAAACACAAAATATCCAGGATTGTGCTGACACTGAGATGTTTTCACCAAATTCTGTTGAAGTTTCTTCTTTATATCCCAGTTGTTGTATTTTCCTCTGACATATTTCTGCTGTACTTAATAACAGGTAGCTTTTGCTCCTGCTAGCACAACTCATGCATACACATCTGTACTTGCTATAGGCATAACCCACCCTTTTGGGCGGCAGCAGCAGGTAACTACATCTTCTCACTACCGGGGGAACTGCAACACAACTGCATCTCTGGCATCTCTGAGGTATCCACATAGACACTGAAGAGATTTTTGGGTGGAAAAGTATTTCTGGCAATCTACAAAAGACTGACTTGAAGCACGGTGATTCTTCTCCTGAAGGCACCTGGACACTCCCTGAGATGTCTTCTTCCTACATACAGTGGCTTCCTAAGGCTTTATAGCTATTCCACTAAGGATTTTGAGCTTTTATTAGGAAACTAATTCTTAGATGCTACAGCACTGGTCTCTTTGCAGATTCCTACTCTTTTCTGGGGGGCATGTATCTCCAGGTTTTAAATTGAGTACCTAAAGGGAAGTACATGTTTGTGTGTGCAAGTTTGCTCACCTACAGCACTGCTGAACATTCGTGAACACACAGTGAACCAAATTAAATGTCAGTTACTTGAATGTCAGTTCAGAACCCTCTATTATGGCAAAAACTTCAACAAATCTTAGCCATCAATGGTATTTAAATAGATGTGGAGGTTCGCTATTGTTTGGGGTTTTTTTAATATAAAAAAATCTATAAAAGCTCCATAATTTCTAAACGTTCATAATTGCAAGTGAAAGCCAAAACTCTCCCATTCATACAAAGGCAGGTCATGTGCCCAGGAACGCCTATAGGCACCTCAGCAGCTGAAAGCCCTCGGCAGCCTGCTCCTTGCCTGTATCAAACCCTGCCTTCCCAGTTTCCAAGGCAACGGCAGAGCCCCGCAATGGATGCACAAGGGAGACAACAGGGATCCCACAACATTCTCACATCTGTCTATGATTTCCCATTGTTTGAGAAAGAAGCACAAATGTATAAATGTGAAAGCTGCTCAAACATATAAAATGTCTGCCTATGGCTTTATTCTGTCTTATTTGTAATGGGTGATGTCATGTATTGCTCAGGCACGTATATCAGAGACTACATGACTTTTTGAGTCTTTCTGTTGATACTCAAATGAACAGGCTCTATTCATTATCTTATTGTTTATCTTCTCCCTGGTAACTGTGATATTCCCACCTGATGAACGGTCTGAGGTCACCTTTGGAACCTGATGCTTGATCATTTGCAATGTTTATTAAGATAGAAGAATATTTTGCCAGCAAGAGGGTGGAATAATTGTGAAGGTGTTTTTAATGTTAGCAATAAAATACCTAAAGGGAAAACCTATTTTTATTTAAAAATTATGACCCACTGCAGGCACTAGAAGCAATTAAATATAACAACACTGAGCATGCTTTTATGAATGAGCAAAAGCAGTTTCATCATAGAGCCCTCTATACTTGGGTTTATTATAGCTGAGTATCTGTGTGTTTGGCCAAGAACAAAAGAGGAGAGAGCATAAGCATGTGAGAGAAAAATCACATTACAGAGTAATTTGGGATGCTGTTAATTCTGAAACAACCCATGCAAATTTTGAGGGGAGAAATGTTTCTTCATGAACCTAATATTTCTTCCACATGATGTGGTTTCTGTTGTGAACTTAGATTATAACCTCTGAAAGTTAGGCATTTCTGTGAATGTGGTTGCACAGGATGCAGCAAATAGAACCCCATTCATCTCGCTTCCAAAGGTACCATAATAAACAGGATCACGTGTCATAAAATGACGCCAAAAAGGGAAAAATATGTTTATCATCATCAGGCAGCAATTTACTGAGCAGAAAGACAAAACAATACAGCCTCTCATTATTTCCTCTTGGCACACCAGATGTGATGGGGTAGCAGCCAGATGGCTCCTGCCCCCATCCAGGCTGCATCTACCTTTTAAGATTGCTCAGTAGATGAAATGCATCTGCTATTTCTACAAACTGGGTCCTTCAGTCAAGAGATGACTAAGATTTCAGCATCAATGTAAATGAAATGTTGATATCATGTTTTCCAGGGCAGCTTATTTCCTGCACATCATTGAGAACAAGGCACAGATAGTGACTTTGATCTGCTAGTCACTGTTTCTTTTGTTCCTTAGCCTCCTTGCTTTATCTTGCAATCCGATAGTTACTTGTAACTCAAACTGACGCTGAGCAAACTCCGAACTTCATCTTGTGACGTCTGCTAAGAGATGCAGTAGTTTGTGGTGGGATTCAACACACGTTGTTTAAAATTGCCAGGGCTCTCTGCAGGAGAATTCAGAGTGCTGTTGAACTAGGTGGCTGAATCAACCAAATATCTTGTTTTGCTCTCTCCTGCTTCCAGCTGCCTGCCCTTTCCTCCTTCTTTGCATAAGTTCTCTTTCTGACACACTCCCTAATTGAAGAAAAATCTTCTTCCACTCCTCCAGTCTTCTGTCTGGGAGGACATTCAGGGAAATGAAGAGACAGGTAAGAGGGCTCAGACATTCCCTGGCGCTGCTAGAGGAAATAATAAAAGGGTAACACCTGAAGTGGGGCAAGGGGAACAGGACCACCCTTTTTAAGGAGCTGGAAAATATTGAATCAGCCCTGTCTATGGAAGTGGCCATGTTCTCTATGTCCAGGAAATTTCTAATCCCTGCCTGCTAGGGTGGAGCTGGAATCCTAGCTGATATTTCCAAATACCAACCATAAAATAAATTTATTAATTATAAGACCAGCATTATGCTGGATGCCGAGAAGCATGCTGTAAGAAGTCATGTTGAATTTCATGTTTGTAAAGCTTGTTTTGAGACCATTTGAACTTGGCTTGAAAACCCTGTTCGACTATTCACTATGAAGGTAGGCAGTATCTTTCTATTAAAGTCATGGAAAATGTGGAAACATTTTTCAGTGCAAGACAACACAGAACTTTCTACTGAATAAGCTACACAACCTTTGCCAGGGTAGCCACTTCATCCTCTGGAGCAAGTGTTTTCACATTCTGCTTAAGCTGGATTATTATTAATGTTTTTGTTTGCAATGATAGAGGCAATCTTGCCAAAAAGAAAAGAAAATATGCCTTAAATTTACCAAGGAAGCCAAGTGAGAAAAATAACCTGATTGTAAAAAATGACATATGGATAAATTAAAACCAGTTGGAAAATCTCTACACTACAAGAATCAAACATTAATAAACAAGAATTTAACAGACTTAACTTGATTTCCTCCCTTACAAGTGGAATTCTGCCCGTAAGGGAAAAATGACTTTGAGTGGAGAGAAGGGAATGACCTACTGTTAAATTAATTCTTTTTTTACTCAGATACTGTAAATAAATACCTTTCTTATACACACACTTCAAAAAGTCACAGTTTTCCTTTCTGGCAGATTCAAAAATAAAATACCTAAAGTAGGGTGGAAGTTAGGAGCAGGGAAACAGTTCATTTCTTGTTAAACTGCTCAGGGAGAAGAAAGAGTTGTCATCTGCACTGTGTCCTTTGCTGGTAGAATGGCCAGGGAAGGGCAGGCTTTCCTAGCTCCCCCCATATCCTCCCACTCCCTTGGTTTCAAATGCTCAAAGGGCTCCAGCTGGAGAAGTGTCCAGGAGAGTCAGGGCCAAGAAATGTCTTTTTCCAAAATGCATCATGTCCTCAGGCACTTTTCTGTGACCAAATGCTTCCATTTTCATGTAGGCAAGCTAAAGATAAAAACCATCTAAAATGGAAGTATCTCAGAACCAGTAGTCTGCTCTTTCCCCTTTTAATAAATAACAAACAGACCAGGACAGGTGATTGCTGGAATATGAAAAGGCAGGTGCTTGTTATGAATGGATTGTAGATTAAAAGGTGGGAAATTCTCAAAAATCTTCTTTTTTAGTCATATACAAGATCAACTCCTAATACTTGTTAATAAATGTTCATTTGAAGTTAAAGAAAGAAAAATAACCTTGCTTTGATTACCTCAAGCACGTATAACACATCAAAAGTGTCAAGCTTTGTTCTGTGAAAATGTAGAAGTAACTGAAAAAACACATGGGAAGACTGAGAAGGAGATTATTTGTAAATGAAAAACAGTGCCTCCCTACAACAAGCAGGTTCAGGAGAACAGCATTACCTATAGCCTCATATTCTGGCTGCCACATCTGAACAATCCCTAAAAGTATATGCTCATTATGCTTTAATGTGGAAAAGAAAAATGGAATAACTTCCCTTGGGAGAAAGGGTGTGTATCAAATATAGGGCATAGTCATATTATTTCTCCCGAGGATTTTACCTTCTCGTAGCTAAATACAAGCAGAATTATTAGGCCTCATTAAAGAAAAAGCAGTAATTAAAGCACTTCCCACTGAGGAGGAGAATTAAATATAGTTTAACAGCCCTTCTTAAAAAAAAAATAGTAGCAAGACAACAAGATGTGGAGTTTTGGTTGTGGGGTTTAGGGGGTATTGGGGGGGAGGGGATGGGAAGGCAGGGCAGGGATGTTTAGGAAGTGATTTCAATTGAACAACCATGAAACTCGCCCTACTCAAAGCCACTACTGGGTTTCATCCTGATCTTAAACATAACTTTGCCATGGAGCTTACAGGGAGGGAAAATGACAGAGAAAACAAGGGGAGAACTCTTCCTGATGTGGAGTATTGCTAGATGCCCCAGCTCTTCCTCGAGAGATAAGAAAACTCATCCCTCTTGCACCACTTTGCCACAGTTGCTCCAGGCAGCAGAACTGTTTTGCAGCATTGCAGCACCACCCCCTAAGGACTGTCAGTCCATCACAGTTTCTTTAAGCAGATAGTGCTTGCACATGTAGAAGAACCTACTAGCATTATACTCTTTTGAAGTATGTGGCACATGATATCATCATCCATGAGATTTCCCTACACAGAATAAGGGTTTGCCCCATTTTTGCAGAGAATTTGCTGGAGAGGAGACCAAGTGTCTGGATTCTCCTCTTTCTCCAGGTTATAAATCCCATTGCTACTTTGGCTTACTGTGTTTTTTGCCTCATACCTTCTGGAAAGATACATCTGTCAGCAGGATGCGCCTCAGGTTTGATTCTTAGATTATCACATCACCAGGACCATTGTATGCTTAATGCAACCTAATTTCTGATGTATACAGGCACTTCACATAGGTTGGGAAGAAGAAAAATCATTATTGCTCCTCCCTGACAGAATGGAAAACATCTGTTGGAAAACAGATGTTGGCCTACGTTACCTTTAAGGGTTTTGAAGAACCAGACCACGTACTGTACTATATTTCCACAACACTGTTGCTTCAGTGGTTTAGACTGAGATCCTAGAACTAAGCAGGGAAAAGAAATTAGAAGAGATGGCATCCTAATGCCATTTCAATATAAATTAAACCTACATTTTACCTAGTTGTTTTTACAACCTTTATCTTTACTATCTTGCATTTACCAGCAGACAAGCATTGAGTTGTTTGCCTTGATCAAGGCATTCTACTAACATGCTTAAAAATTCCACTCATTCAACAAAGGGAATAAATAAATAAATAAAATGTTCCCTTCCCCAGCACCATCAGTTCTAATTGTCAACAGAGGAGAATGCTTCCCTTTGGGCCACAACTGATATATTGAAATGAAAATATATTGCTTTATATTATCAATTTCTATCTCAACACAAATCAGTCATTGTAAGTGGTTTAAGCTGCACACCACTAAGTCTGTATTATCTATGCCCATTTCTTCCAAACAGGATGTCTCATGCAAGACCTTTAGCCCTAGATGTGTTGTTCATCACATGGGCAAATACAGATCAACACCCAGGAGAGGTTAAGGCAGTCAGACTGCCTAATCTGAAATTCTTTCAGTGGTTCTGCTTTCTTTGTGAAACAGAAAAATTGCAACTACATGCACTTGTTAAGACATCTCTTTGTTGTTTGGCATACAGCAGTCATCTCCAGTTTTTATAGTGAATGTTCTCCTGGGCCATAAATGCAGATAAAGATAAAAGATACAAAGAAGAAAAAAAGGTACTGTAGCCCCCAGGCCCAGTATGAGACTCACCCACCATTATATTTCACTTACTGTTCCAACCAAGCTCTGAACCTTCCCTTCAAATCTTTCAGTATCCCCTTTACCTATATTTATCTCAACTCCTACTGAAATGAGGCTTTGATTTTTTTTTTTTTTAATTATTATGACTGGCAAATAAGCTGTGTAGGATTTATGAAAGGACATGTTTCTGTCAAAGTATTTCTATTTATGGTTTTTCTTCCCCTAGAACAAAAAAACAGAATACAAGCAGCAAGCCATGTAGGATGGTGTCCTAGTTTCTACTAAGGGAGCTGTAGTGAAATGTGTCACTTGGGTAGCTATATTTAAGGGTTAGCTAGAGACAGAGTGTAATTACACTATGAATTAGAAGCTAGACATGCTGAACACTAGTGAAACCTGCTAGAGTGTCACAGCTGAAAGAAGATATTTACTATCAAAGACAAGCTTCTCATCTTTTAGTGAAACTTAGTTTAGATTTGTTTGCTGGCTCAAAGCTAGTATGATAAACAGTTTCAAGTGCAACCCTGAGAGGTAATTTCAAGGCAAGGTTACTTTGGCAACCAGATAAAGTGTTATTTTCCCAAAGGGCCTGAGGCAGTATGTATTAACTAGGTTACTAAAACAACCTCAATTCATCTAATGTTTAATCCTAGAACTGCTCAAGCGCTAAGAAATACAAGTACTATTGTGGATACACACAGCTGTATTTTTTACTGACAGTTCAGGCAGTTTAAGTGCTTCTCACTCCTCTGTATGTCAGAAATCAAGCATGCAGACGAGAGAAAAGCAAGTGCCTGTTGCCCTGCACACCGGGTTAACAGGCCCATCAGCAACGGAACAGGGTACTCTCAGAGCAGTGTCCACAGGCAGTGGAGTCAAAACAGGCAAGAAATTAGTTATGCACAGCAGCTCCCTTTTAATTCTCTCTTCCAGTAATGCCTTGCAAGCATTTCAGTAAAGGATCACAATAGAGGCTGCACAAATGTGCATACCAGCTCTTTCAGAGCAGTAAGGACCACAGTAATTGTAGCACTGGTAGCAGTTCTCAAAGCAACACTTTTTTTTAGCACAGGACCACTCCCCTAAGTGGTGTTTCGATTAACTAAGACTAAACTATTGGGTTACTGCTACACTCCTTGAGGGATTTTTGTAGAAGGAATAGGGTCTGTGAGACTTTGCTAACTACTGACAACAGCATAGTTGATTCATTCAGGGTTCTTGCAACCTACAAGCACAGCAACATAAATCCCCCCTCCCTCACTGTAAGGAAACCACACTTACCTTTGCAAAGATGCACAACAGTGCGCTGCTGCACTTCCCTCCCCTGCCTGGGTAGAGGTTCATTTCCTACCACAGGGGCCAGGAGCAAACAACTGTCCTGTAAACATGTAACTTGGAGACAGCTATTGCCAGGATATTTATAGGTGACTAAGATTATACATTATGCTCTGGACAGCCTTTTGAGACACATCACCTAGAAATATGCCCGTCACCTCATATCTCCCAAAGGGAATTGATTGCCCCATAGAGTAAATCCTTCTACAGGGCAAGCTAGTGGCGCCTTTTGGGAAACACATGAATTTTATTCCTGAAGAGAAAGTTCAGGTCTTGAGTTCTCAAGTTGTCTGCTAGTACAGACCTATGCTTCTCTGCATGCAATGTTTGTATTTAGAGAGGAGAGTTGGGGAAAGATATCAAGTCAAATCACAGTCAGCCACCCAAATGTATGTACTATAGGTCCTGGAACAAGTTAAATAAGCTGCTGAATGGCAGTGGGGAAGCGTGCAGCTATCCTATCAAATCAGTTTTGACAGCTTGTAATGTGGAATTCAATATCTTCTCTCTGACCTCACTACCATGTATGAGCATAAATAGGAGTTGCAGGATTCTCAAGTGTAGTGTCTCGTTTCTACTAGCTAAAGCAGCTTTCATCCCACCAACTAGATAAGCTGTTACACACAGGAGTTTTCATAAATTAGCTGTCATTCTTAGCTGAGCTACTACAGTTTCCACATGCTGCTAAATCACAGCCTGAGAATTCTTCTTTTATTGAGCTTAAGCTTTCACTAAGGTTAAGGAATAAACTGAGAAGTAAAGATATAAAAAACTACACAGAAATTACTTGCTTAATAGAGAGAGAAATAAAGCAGAGGAGACAGTTTAGGACACAAAAAGCCTTTATGTTTGAGAAGTTAACCATTTCAACAGAAGACTCTGAAGTATTTTTGCAACTACTGTTAACATTGGACAGTCAAGGATACAAAACTGCTGACAGAAGCAACAGTGGAGAGCACCAAATTAAAAAATGCATGCTTCAGCACAACTGCACAGATTCCTTCTCTCAATGAATACTTGCCTGCTCAGACTATACTTAATGCCTACCCATCTCAACTTTACGCCTCATCTTCCTCTCCTTCCTCTTCAAACTCCCCCTGCTCATCAGCAGTGGCATCCTGGTATTGCTGGTATTCGGAGACCAGGTCGTTCATGTTGCTCTCTGCCTCCGTGAACTCCATCTCATCCATGCCCTCGCCGGTGTACCAGTGCAAGAAAGCCTTGCGCCGGAACATGGCCGTGAACTGCTCCGAGATCCTCTTGAAGAGCTCCTGGATGGCCGTGCTGTTGCCGATGAAGGTGGCGGACATCTTGAGGCCGCGCGGGGGGATGTCGCAGACGGCCGTCTTCACGTTGTTGGGGATCCACTCCACAAAGTAGCTGCTGTTCTTGTTCTGCACGTTGAGCATCTGCTCGTCCACCTCCTTCATGGACATGCGGCCCCGGAAGATGGCGGCCACCGTCAGGTAGCGCCCGTGGCGGGGGTCGCAGGCGGCCATCATATTCTTGGAGTCGAACATCTGCTGCGTCAGCTCAGGCACCGTCAGGGCGCGGTACTGCTGGCTGCCGCGGCTGGTGAGAGGGGCGAAGCCCGGCATGAAGAAGTGCAGCCGGGGGAAAGGCACCATGTTGACCGCCAGCTTGCGCAGGTCGGCGTTCAGCTGGCCGGGGAAGCGAAGGCAGGTGGTCACGCCGCTCATGGTGGCCGACACCAGGTGGTTGAGGTCCCCGTACGTGGGAGTGGTCAGCTTCAGGGTGCGGAAGCAAATGTCATACAGTGCCTCGTTGTCGATGCAGTAGGTCTCGTCCGTGTTCTCCACCAGCTGGTGCACGGACAGGGTGGCATTGTAGGGCTCCACCACCGTGTCCGACACCTTGGGCGAGGGCATCACGCTGAAGGTGTTCATGATGCGGTCGGGGTACTCCTCCCGGATCTTGCTGATGAGGAGGGTGCCCATCCCAGAGCCTGTGCCTCCGCCCAACGAGTGGGTCAACTGGAAGCCCTGGAGGCAGTCACAGCTCTCCGACTCCTTCCTCACCACATCCAGCACAGAGTCCACCAGCTCGGCGCCTTCCGTGTAGTGCCCCTTGGCCCAGTTGTTGCCAGCCCCGCTCTGACCTGGAGGGCAGACCACAAGCAAGGTGCCACATTAGCGCCCCAGGGACAAACAGAGATGACGCCACTTTCCCCTTCCCCA
>NW_021940478.1:7741442-7754356 GCF_001715985.3 Manacus vitellinus
CTCCGCCTGCACCAGCCCGCACTGGCGGTGGGGAGTCCCTCACCCTGACCCGGTTCATCTGCCCCCGGCACGACGCAGGGGGGTTTCCCCCCCTGCATAACCTCTCGTCCGTCAGCCCTGCCCCCGAGCGATCCCCTCCTTCCTCTGCCCCGATGCCGAGCTCGTCTTCTTTCTCTACGCCTGAAAAGGTCGGGTTTAGTCCCCACAGCTGAGCGAGGAGCCGCTCTCCAGCCAAGCGACCCGCTCCGCGCTGCCTCCCGTCCGGCCGCAGCCACCAGCGACCCGCAGCCAGACAATAGACGGCGCGGGTCTATTGCTACACAGGGCCGAGGGGCTTCAGGGAGGTGGTTCCCTTAGCTCTGCAGCAAGAGAGTCTCGATCTTCGCCGCTTCATTGCGGATTCCCAGATGCTGAGGGATGAAGAAAGGAAAGAGGGGGGCAGGGGAGGGTTGAACATTTGCTCCCCAGAGATGCGTCCCGTTGTTCATTTTCGAGCAGCCCAGTACGGCATCGTGGGCATTACAGCGGCGGCAGGGAGGGCAGGTGGGGGCCGAAGAGGAGGGCAGGGCATGGCACATGCCTACGCCGCTGGAGGAGGAGGTCGGGGGGAGGAAGAGCACGACAGAGCGGCACGGTTCCCGCCGTCTCCGGTGCCCTTCGGGGCGGTCAGCTCGGTGTGTCGGTTCCTCCTCGGCATCGCCTTTTTCACACCGCGGTCTGGGTTTGCGTGTGCAGCGGCGGAGGGTGCGGCCCCCCCGAGACGCTGCCTCGGCTAGTCCAGGCTAGCCCAGGAGGGCTCCCCGCAGCCAGCGCCCGATGGGACTCCACTAAACCCCGTTTAATGACCCGCTAGATGAAGGTTACTTCATTTATTCTACACTTCAGCTATTCTAGAGGTGCAGATAAAAGTACATCACCATTTCCGACCCATATCTCTTCAGTATACTCTCTTCTTTGTTCTATCCACGTGCGGATGTCCCTAATCTTTCTAACCTGATTTATGCAGATCGATAACCCCGCCTATGGATCACTCCAGATCGGGTCTTACATTTTTCCAAGGCAATCTGCAGCACAGCCTGACGTCCTCTAATTGATATGCCAAAGCATCCACACCTTTCTTTTGTTCGCTTTACAGTGAGAAGGCATCCCATCTCAAAAAGCATGCTAGAAAAATACGCTCTCAAGTTTATCTCTTCAATGGTGATTTTGAGAAAGATAAATCTGATCACTTGCACTTCTTGTGAAATCTGTTTTAACCGGTCTAAGCCAGGAGCAATTTAATTATTTGGTTGACTACGCTTTGCAAACAATGTGTAGCTGTAATTCCAGGCGAACATTTTGTTGTGGCATGCTAACTGCATAATCAACGTACACATCTATAATTACTTGTTCAAAAATAGCTTGTAGATTAGCAACTCCAGGGGATCACTGACCGCTTCAGGTAATGATTCAAAGTAATGCCAGTCTTTCCCATGGCTGCAGTGGGTGTGTTCCTGAAAACACTGTCACAGCAAAACTCAGTTACAGCTGGTGCAAAATACAAGTACTGTAACTGCTTGCTACTATTATTTTCAACTATTGTGTGTTGCACACCGTATATTAGTTTTTAACTAAGAGAATTATTGACATTTCAGCGTGAAGGGGAGAAGCTGATTTTACACATCCTCCATACCTACGTTAAGCTCATTCGTAACAGCTTGAGATTTCAGAGGAAGCCATTTTAAAATCCAATTCAAGGAAAACAGATTATTCACAGTGGAGAAAAGAAACCCACCCTAACTGCTTTATCTTAAAATAAACTAACCCATATATTTGAAGTGAGAGGGGATTCAAGTATATCTTCTGTATAGAACTTTTTGAGAGTGTAAGGGAAAAAAAAAAACCAAACCAGACGGAATATTTATTTCTAAAATAACATCTGCTTTTCAGAGGGATGAGGGAGGAAATCCAGGTCTAGGTTTTCTGCAGCCCCTAGACCAGGCTCCTTAGAGGTGAACAGCAGCCATTCAAATCACTTCAGGAGACTTCAGGCAAGATCCAGCTTAATTCGAAGGTAAGTGTTTGGGATTGAGGGTTTCCCAAAGGTTCGGTATATGTTGTTGGAAATTACTTGCAGGGAAATGAAGTGTTCAGCTGTAGCTGCCCGTGCCTCTCTACCCCCTCTCTGTATCTGCCTCACACTGATGTGTCTGTCAGTGCAGCCCCTACCCCAACCCCGGGGCCGGCCCTGGCTGGGCTCCTCCATCCCCATCTCCCCGGCAACCGGCCTCCCCGGCAGAAACGAGCTGCACAAAAAAAGAAAGGAACAAAAAAAGCCTGCAACGTTTTCACTCGCCAGGCTGATTTCCCAGAGTGTAAAAGCACTGCGGGTAGGAGACTGTGGGAATGGCGGCAGGGCGGGTGAAACGCCAGTTCACATGGTTGTTCACAGCCATTCTCGATGGACCTAAGAGAGGACGAATAACATGACCGCACACAAGAATTTGTTTAAAGAAGCTCAGAGGATCAGCCTAGTTTTATCTAATGTGTCCTCTCCCCACTCCCTTTGGTGGTTCCCATCCTCCCATCTGCAAGGCTGGGCGTGACAGAGCCTCTGTCTTGAGCTATTGAAGTGGTCACTGATGAAACTCCTGACTTCCTTGCTAGATGCAGAAGGTTGCAAAAGCCAGCTAACAAAAGCCCAAGGGAAGGACTTACTCATTTTACTTTATAATAGAAAACACGTGCATTTGTGGGATGTACTGCAGCACTGACTTTTGTGGGTCATTGAAAGGTTTTTCCTAAAAAGAAACTTGTTCTTCCTTTGAGAAAACATGCACCCATCCCATAGCTTAGCATCCCATTTCACGGGGATCCCATTCCTTGTCTGTGGCTCCTCTCAGAAGGATGGAAATATCTTACAAACCCTGAAGTTATGCCCAAACCCTCAGGAGCACCATCTAGGCTTTCTGTATCTTGAGGAGCAGGATGCTGCAGTATATAAAAATGAGAAAGAATTTTGGATTCTCATAAATTGAGGGCTTATACCACATGCCAGGCTGGACATCTAGGGTGGCTCATTAGGTCACTTATGGCAAACCAATATTTCACTTCTCAGCGTGCATCACTGTAGCTCAGCAGATGATCAAAAAGGCATGCACTGGGAGGAGCCTGGGTACATTTAGAGGAAGTCAGGGTGGTGCAGATGAAGTGGGAACATTTTGCTAACAAAATTTTTTTGGGGTATCTCCATTGCCATATGTATTTGTGGTTTTGCATATGGGTTGCTTTCAGGCCATGCCAGTGGCTGGAGCCACCTGTGGCAGCTGGTGGGAAAGGACAAGACTGTAGTAGCCATGGCTGTGTGCTGTGATCCTCATTAACCTTGCCCCCAACAAAAAATCCTGGCTATAACACAGCCCAACTGCACAGCCTAGACCCAGGCTCCCGAGAAAACTGCTAAGCAATGGGAAAACCAGCAGCACAGCACCCAACCTAATAAGAAAAAATACAAATACAGGCAGAGAGAGGATTATAGGAACATGATCATCAGTAGCTCAAGGACAGGGGAGAATCAACACCAGCATGGAAAGCCCTGAGATCCTAAAGGAAGAAAACAGGAGGTGGTAGAAAACTGAAATGCATCAACACTGAGTATACATTCATGGAAGAAGAAAAGGCCAACCCTCCTCCCTCTGTCTGCACCTTCCTGGTCTGTCTCTACCCATCAGTGCAACACCTAAACCCCAGAGCTCACCAAAGCCAAGCTACCTTCAGACCACTGTACCCAGGATTGACAACAGTGTGTGCCCAATGACACACGTGCAGGGTGACCCAGGACTGGACAGTGAGGGATGGCCACACCATCAGTGGTGGCCCCACACCATCCTGTCTGCTGGGTGGGTCACCCAAAAAGCCATAGTGTGTGAGGCCTGAGCTGTGGTGCTGTATCTGCAGCCCCCATGCCCTCCTGAGCAGCACCCCAGGACAGCAAGATCACCCGTACAGTGCTCTCATATTTGCCAGTGGGCCCCAGGGCCAGGGCTGCTGCCCCGTAGACCCTGTCAGTGCTGCCCATCCTGGGGGATCCCTGGCCTCAGCAGGGGTAAAGCCAGGGTCTGCTGGTGCGGCCGTCTGGGATTGCTACACATCCTCCCCACAATTGGCTTCAACCACATGACACAATTATTTTTTTTCTCTTTTACTGCTGCTACAAGCCATTTTTTCTAGGAAATAGCTGAAAATATGTGACTGTCTCATTTTTACTGAGTGCACCTGCCTGCTCACCAGTTCCTCTTTACTAGACAACATAAGGATTGCTTTCATGAAACAAAAGATGGAGCAAGGCTGTCAGCCAGAACTCCACTCGGCACTCTCAGAAAGGAAACCCCCCAGCCTCAGACTAAGGACTCTCACTGCAGCACCTTGTCAGCAAAATTACAGCAGTAAGAAGTCCCAAAGGAGGCTCTGAAGGACACCCTGGCACCACACAACACCTTTTATGTGCATAGTGCCACGAGTTGTATACTTGGTCTCCCCGGGCACATGCTGGACCTGTGACAATGTAATTTCTTGTTTTATCTCACTCACACTAAGGCTTATGAGTATGCCCTCACATAGGCAGATAATAATAATTCAAACATCTATAATGTCTTCAAGCGTATTTAATAGATGAGAACATAAACTGCAGAAGTGCAAAAGAGAGATGAAAAATGGTTTCCCTAATTAGGAAATTATTAAATGATGAGAAGCAAAGAGTAGGTTAGGAGGCAAAGGGCAGTTTTCCTGCTATTGGGTGAGAGTGCTGATGAGGAATTGATCTGCTCTCTAATAAATCTGCTTGCCTGGCCACCAAACACGGCAAGATGTTGTATGGACGCTTGGGTCCCTGAATCAGTGATGGGAAGGCGTTTTGATTCTATGTACTCTGCTCACCAGGCATAAATATTAATAAGGTTCCAGCCTCAGTGTTGGTGCTGATGCAGCTGTTTCTACATTCATGTGGAACAAATTCAGTAAATGCAAAAGAGCAAGGCATGAAAGAAAATATTCAGTTCCTTGTCTGAGTTATTCTTGAAATCTGGTTTAGGTCCTTTCTTTCCTAAGCAGGACTGTGTGTGTGTGTGTGTGTGTGTGTTCGAGTTGAAGTGAAATGGAGCGAATTTGCATAGTTTGAGGATCTCGTTGCAAATGACAATGTCAGAAGGTAGAACTGCTGTCAGACTCTCATTTGCAACCGTCAGGTCCAAACCTGGAACCGCAGCAACACAGGAGCCACATGCCTAGCAAATACTCCTTTTTTTTCTTTCGATTCTTCTTGGTTAAACAATTTTTCTTTCCACCCCAACGACTCATCCTTGAAACCCCGACAGCAACACGCTGCCCTGCGTCTGTACCAAGTCGAGTTTCTAATGAATGAATCCATTGCCTCCCTCGTCCAACTCAGATTTGGTAGGCTAGGGAAGCAAGAGGCTTTGTAACCGGCTTGAACAAAGCATTTTTTTCAAGGTCTTCTGCCACCACCCTGCTCTCTCCTCCCTGCAGTTACATTGCGGCTGGCAGCGCTGCTTGCTGCAAGGAAGAGTGTGCTTGTCAACTCGTTAACACTTTCTTTTTCCTTTTGCTAAAGGCACGGTTGTGCAAATGAATTGTAAAGATCTTATCAGGCAGCTGCTTTGGCTGCTCTCAGCGCCTCAGATACGCATATTCAGAAGACTGGAAAGAAAAGAAATACAATTTTGAAGACTGAAAAAAAAAATGGCCCCAGATCACTCATATGCATATTAAATCTCTGTGTTACTGGCAAAGAAAATGACTGTTCGAGAGATTTCTGTCTCCCCGGCATCAGTTGCCCTCCCGCGTTGGGTTGGAGGGAGATGATCTGAGTATCAAGAGCTTGCAGTCGAAAAAAGCAGGATTTGGGGGAACCGCACAGAGCTCTGCTGTGCTGTCAGTTCAACAGTAAAACCGTTCTCCTGATGGCAGGATTTACACAAAGGCTTTGATCATCTGTTTTATTAAAGCTGGAAGCATCCTTACCAAGACAGAACCGGCAGCAGAGATGAAAACAGTTTCCAGCCCTTCCTTCCCCTTGTGTTTTAAGGACTCCCTGCAGCTGGGGTTGCAGTGATGGGAAAAAGGTGGAAAACTGGGGTGTGGTAACACAGAGCCACAATGTCACTCGAGGAGAGCAGTGTAAGTGCTTGGTAGGTGCTTGTAGGGGAGTGTGGGGGAGGGAGTCAATCTGTGCCCGCAGAGTTGCACGGGTTTTATAGGTTGAGGCCTCATCGTTGCACAGGTGGAGATGCAGGTAGGCAAGCAAGCCATCCAGCAGTATGTCAGGAGTCCACACTGCAGCATTTTGCACAATTGTTCAGTGAAGTTCATTATTACAAGGTCTATCTTCTGCTCTCAGGAACTAGCAGATATTTTTTCAATTGATTTCTGTAGAGGTTGGCTCAGATCCTGAATGTATTAAAAAAGGTATCATTCCCAAATGCCATGAACTCCATTGTACTCTTCTCTTTTACCATTTTCCCATTTCTGGTTCTCCACAGGATTTAGGGATACTTTTCACCTGATTTGTGTTTGCCTCATGAGAAACATATAACAACGTCTCTTTATGGGACTTCATGCACACACTAACCTTTCAATCCTAAGAAAGGCCACCATCCATCCCAGAATGCTTTAACAACAGCAGTAGCAGCACCTGGCACCAGCTTTTCAAACACCAAGCAGAAAAGGCAGATAATTTCTCATGGTTTCTGAGAGGGAGCAGGGAAAGATATTTTTCAGTTGCTGTTCAAGGGTGAGACAAATATTTTTTGAAGACACAGTTTCAGCCTCTTAGGATCCTATTGGACTTTGAAAATACATTAAAAGGGCTCTGATAACATTTTCCTAGGGTGGTATGTTCTGACAGAGAAACTATTCTGTCTGTTCTGTTGTCATGCAAATAGGTAACACCCCCATCTAGCATGAAGTATTATTTTAAAAATTTTTTACTTAGGAGATTGGAAACAGATCACTGAAGTGATGTTTGCGAAAATTATATTCTGTGTTATCATCAACAACATCAAATACACCGACTAGGTGGTAGCAGTGGCTGTTTGACATACTTGTGCTAGGAAATAAAATACATCCCTGATCTAAATCATGCTTTTCAAGTTCTGTACTAGGAATGTGGAGAGCCTGGCTGAACCAGCCATATCCTTATGGATCAGGTAACATTGGGCTGTTCTTTAGTAATGTACAGGTATTAAACTACTTTTGAGATATTCACTCTTACTGCTAAACCACTGTGTTCAACAGAGCAGGAAGGAAAAGCCAAGAGAAAAAACTGGATTGAGCTGAGGTTCTTCTGAGCAAACACTGGAGGGCTGCTAAGGGACAATGCTAGGCCTGTTAGCTTCCATCCTTCCCAGGGAGGAGGATGCAAAATAATCAAAGCTGATTTTGTACAGCTAGTTTTGCTTGCAAAAGGAAAAATTAAAAGTTCATGGCATTACTTTAAAAAGTAATGAAAGAGAGTGGCTGTTTGGAGAACCAGACGAAGAGGCAGGCCCTTACTGGCATGCTTGAGAATGGAAGAAGCTGTATGCAGCCAAGTCCAGTTGGACCTTCAGGCTGAGTCCTGTGACAGAGACTATTAAGTCCGTGGCCTAGTCTAGGGAGCAAAAGAAGCTTCATGGAAATTCTGGCATCAGCAGAGGGAAAGTACCCAGAAGGGTGGGGAAGAGACCAGAAGTTTAGCAAGTCCTATAACCATGATAACAGCAAACTATCTTTCAAAAAAAGGAATTTTATTCTAGTCCCAAAACATCTAAATGTTGGTCAAAACTTTGTTTATGTGGCTGCCAGTGCTGCCTGTTGAATCAGTAATTTCCACAGCTAAGAACATGACTCTCTGCAGCCTGAGCAGACAAGTCAGCCCTTGAGTCTACAGCACACTGACATTCCCTCTGGTTCAAGAGCACAACATACTCTACACATGTTCTGTACCCTGGCCTTGCATCCTGTCAGGTGACACAAGAACAGAAAAATTGCAGCTGTGTTGTATGTCACATAAGATTTAGGAACTGGATTGAGCAATGTAAAGGAAAAAGCTTTTCAACACTATCTCATGTTTTTTTCTTCCCTTCTCAGCCTTTCAAAAGGTCAGTTCTTTTAGGCTTTCACATCTGTGCCCTTCCCTGTCAGATCAGAGGTATGTAATAACCCATCGCACCTGTAGATCTCACTACAGCTGCTGGCATTTGTGCACCAGAGTCAGTGTTGGCGAGCTGCTTTGGGATTCTCCACCATGAAGTGGTCTATCTGCATATAAAATATGATTTCCAGTCGGCTGTGTAAACCTCTTCTTGTCCCCGAGGGGAACGATGAGTCACTCTGTGTTAGTGCCTCCTGTCCAGAGCTACGAACCCACACGTCTCAAATGCTCCAGCAGATCAAAGACAAGTTCCTCCAATGACTCACATGACAATAAAAGGAAACTGCCTGATTTGATAATAGCAGGAATTTAAGCTGGACTCACAAAGGTCCTTATGAGCTGTGTATTACACAGAGCTTTATTCAGCTGCAGGGAGATAGGCAATGGTTATTGTGCTCTTCCAGTCTGCAGGGGAGTGAAATAAAGCAGAGTAGAAGGGATTTGCACAAGGTCACCATGTCAGTTAGGTACGAAACCTAACAGCTATGATTTCTTGATTTCTAGTCAAACACACTGTGCAAAGTGATCTCAAGAGGCAGAGAATCACTGCACCAGGTGCATTCCAGGCCTCATCCCACCTGCAGGGAAATCCTAACAGCGGAGGCTACAAACTCCACAAAAAAAAAAAAAAAAAAGGTGGAAGCTGGAAGCTGGTACTTCAAGTCTTTTGGAAATCAGGAACTGAATTTCCTTGGAGCCATGCCTACCTAAGAACCAAGAGGTGCACAAAGGACCTATTGTAGCAGTTCTACTAATACTGTCAGAGTAGCCACAGCAGATGTGGAATTGTTAATACATCTACGTTTTGTATTTGCTTACTGGTGGTTTCCAGATATGAAGGTTTTTCTGTTTGTTTGTTTGCGTGGGTTTTTTTTATTTGGTTATTTTTTTGAGGGGGATCTGGCCTTGATATTACTCTGGATTGTGAGATTTGTAGCATGAATTTGGTGCAGTCCTCTTGCCGATCTCTTAAACTGTGATTTTCATACAAGTTCACGAGTGTAATTCCTCCATTTTCTGAAACTCTTTCAAAAGGTCCAGCCTGGATTATCTTTCTGTCTCTTTTATAGGACTGTATGTCAGACTGATCAACACTTTGACAAAGTGTTTTGAGTCCTCAGATTATCCCTGTAGCCGTGGTTAGATATTTCAGGAGCAATTGCCTATCACATCTAAACCAATACCCCGTGCCAGGATCCCAGGAAAAGGTTTTGAGCAGTTTGGACTGCTCAATGATGACTAATATGATGACTAATCATCATATTAGATGACCACTAGAAAGAAGGACTGGGTCAGCCCCATCTTAAATTGGTTTAGATGGCCACAGTATCACAACCATGGTGATCGTAAAGTGTAAGCAGAGACACTTCTCCCTTTCTTGCTTGCCTGATTCTGCCCTCCATGATGCCAGCACAAGTATTTGAGCAGTGGCACAGCAAGCTACATCAGGGCACTGATCTAGCTGAGAAAAACAATCCAGTGATGACAGAAAACCGAAGTATTTTTTCCAGCTCCTCAGATATTCCACTGGCACAGGGAGAGAAGAGGACCCCTTCAACCACTGATGGAAGTCTACACACAGTGAGACTCCAAGTCTCAAATGAAGTAGGCCTCTGAAAGTCTGGGACTGCAGCACAGCTACTGCTGCAGCAGCCCCGTACCATGAAGCCTTACCGGAGGAGTTGGTAGGCTTTTTTTGGCTTTATTGAGTAGTCATTTACTCCTCTGAATAAAGGACAACAAATCAAGAAAACTAGCACATCCTGAGGCATTAATAGGAGGTTCACTGACACACACTAATGGTCAGCTGCCTTTTCACATGTCAAATTCACATTTTATTCATGCAGGAGCCAAAGCACAGAATGTGTTTTGGAATCAGAAAAATTTGCTTCTCCCAATGATATCCCAGTTCATAACTATGCGCTTTACATCTCATAACTCCATGGTTACCAGAAAGATTTACTCCTGACTTAAAACTGTACTGGAGGGGAGACCATGGTCAGTAAAAATCACTGTTTAGGATCTAGTGACTCCCGTGGGCTTGGATCTCACCTGAGCAGCAATATATATACACATCCATATACACATGCAGTACTTTTGCTAAGATCATTAGTTTGCTCTCCAGCGTCTCACAGCAGTTGAGGCTCATTCTAGCCTCAGACCTGACAAACAAGGCAGACTTACGGGTGCTGCTTTCAGGGCCACAGAAAAAAAGATGAGCATGTTGAAGGAAATGCAAGGGCTCCCATACACAGTTAGAGTGTGCTTTCCCCTCTCATTTTGCAGGGCATCTAACGACCTTGCAGTGCTGTAATCGAGAAATTAATTTCACACTTGATGATCTGGTTCTGCACAGCTCCACTCACTCTTCACACCTGCATTGCAAATAAAAATGCTTAAACAGCATTTTATTTGCTAGATGTTTTTCCTCTTTTGAGCTTAAACAAGAATTTAGCATGATTTACGGAGAGCAGCTGCATTTCACAGAAAATACATAGAACTGCTTATGTGCAGAGGAGCCCTGTGACTTACTTTTAGAGGTCTGCAGGGCTTACAATACAGAAGGAAGTTATAATCACTTTGGAGAAGACTCCCGATGAGAAGAGGAACAGACCACAGTGTGACGAAATAGGGGCAGCTCCCCATAGGGAAAAGCAAGACTGTAGACAGCTTTGGAAGAAAAATAAGAAATTTGTACTTGATGTGGAAAGACAAGGGAAGAAAACAGACTGCTCTTACTTCAGTCTAGCAGACAACTTAAACATAGGTTTAGCACACTAGGAGGCCAAAAATTCTGCTTGGCGGGAAGAGACACACTGGGCTGAAACTTTGCTAGAACAGATCCTCCACTAGGACTTCACTGCAGAAGCCATCTCTGTCCCTGAATAGCAGAGAAACTGACCCTGAACACTTAAAGAAAGATTTCCCTACATAAATAAATCTGCCTGCAAAGCTGTGTTACACCTTACATTTCACCCCCCTTAGAGTTGATGGAAAACAGTCAAGAGATGTTGCTTCTCACTCAAAAGACAGACCTAAAGCAGCTCAGGTGAACTATGCCCTAATATTTCCTCTTCTCTCCCCTGATCAAGTGAGCCTGGGGCAAATCTCCTCCACCACCTGCAAGTGTCTAATCACAGGAATCTCACCACCACCTGGGTGGCTCCCAGCAGACATTTTATCCAGTGCCTAGATTTTTATTCCTGCAATGTTCCTGGCCTGTGATAGTTTTTGCTGTTTTAGCTGGCAGCCCTACCCACCCACTAAGTGCAGAGTGAACCTGCAGCTGCAACAAGCAGAGATAGAGAAGTGTTTGGTGTATGCAGCCAGCACTCAATCCCTTCCAAGGTGGCTTTTGTCACATATTTGCCTGCCTGATTTCACAGTTGGCACAGGTGAAGTGTCAGTTTGCAACAGAGTAGTAGGACAGGGAGAGACTGATTTTTGAGCCCCAACACAAGCCTCAACTCTTGCACTACCTCACCTTGTGAAAGGCCAACCCAGGCCAAGGCAAAGAGTTGGGACTGGCAGTGGGGTAGGAGCACGGGGGAGAGGTAGGTAACAGCACAAGCCTGATACTGCCTCAGCAGTGAGGCTGGGGACAGACATTGCAGGAGTCTGACACCATACATCCCATAACGCATTTTGTGAGCAGCAAGTGACAAATGTAGGGCAGGGGAGGTGGCCTGCAACCCCCCCTCTCTCCAAGCTGATCCTGTGCCATGGGATGTTGGGGTATGGCAGCTGAGCTGGGCTTAGCTGCCTCCTGGGATTTAGTGTCGATGCGGCAGCATGGGCAGATATTAGCAGGGACGAGGATTTTGTCTTTTGGCAGATGCCAGAAGAACTGGAGCGGCTCAAGGAAGAAAAGTGATGAGCAGTTCCTTTCCCTCCCCCCATTTCTTCAACGGGAAAATGAAGTCTTAGCACTTGAAAATGGAAATTTTGAATTCTAGAAGCATGTAAGACATTGGAGGCAGAGGAAATTATGATTAAAAAGCCAATCTATATCATTAACTTCATGTTCTTTATGCAGAGATGATCTGTGCCCGTGGCATTAAGATACACGTTTCCCATTGTAGAGGGCCCACGACCATCAGGGAGTCAACAACATTCTTATCAGCAACAGACGGTACAGTTTAGAGAAAATCCTTTCCAGTAATGACCGACTTAGCCGTAGTCCAGCTGAAAGCACGGTAAGCACAAAATTCACACCCAGAGCAAGGCTTTCCATTATTCATGGTTCCATACTCTCTGGAGCTCCGCAAACCCGACTGGTTTGTTTTGTAATCTCCCACAACCCTGAAAATCTCCAGAGCTGAATGAAGCCAAGGTCGCCGTGACCTTCCTCCTCCCCTTCCCAGAGGCTACACAGCACCACGCCATCCCCTTTCCTTTAGTCTGAAACCCCGGGGCTCCACTCGGGGGACTATCCGGAGCCGCTGGAGCCCCGGTTGCCACCAGGCACGCCTCCTCATACAGGGGTTCACCTGCCATCTAGTGGGGTTTCCCCATCCCTGCGGCTGCCTCCGCCTGCATCCCGATCCCGGGCGGACAGGGGGCACCGCTCGGGGAGGTGTGAGCTCCGGGTAAGCAGCGTACGGAGGGGTGTGTGTGTGTGTGTCTGTGTGTGTCTGTGGGTGTCTGTGTGTGTGTATGCACCGGGGGTGTGCAGCGGAAGGAGGTTGTGTCTTTCGGTGGGGGGTGTGGTGGTACCCGGAGGGGT
>NW_021940478.1:7755705-7951847 GCF_001715985.3 Manacus vitellinus
ATTAAAAGAGAGTAGGTTTAGACTAGGTATTAGGAAGAATTCTTTACTGTGAGAGTGGTGAGGCACTGGAACAGGGAAGTTGTGGATGGCCTATCCGTGCAAGTGTTCTAGGCCAGGTTGGATGGGGCTTTGAGCAACCTGGTCTAGTGAAAGATGTCCCTGCCCATGGCAGAGGGCTTGGAACTAGATGATCTTCATGGTCCCCTTCCAACCCAAATAATTTGATGATGATGATAAACCCGTGACACTGGTGTGCTGTGGGTGAGGTGGCCATCATACAAGGCACATGCACTTTCCCTGAAGATGAAGCCAAACCCTATCCGATCTTGCACCTTTAGCCCCCACATGCTGAGAAGTTCTGGCCTGGGAAGTCCAGGGTCATCTCACAGGTGCCCATGCTTAATCTGACTGATCCTAATGAGCAGTGCTCAGGATGTCTCCTTTTCCATCATGTTTCCAATGCCTGAGTCTTAGTGATAACTTTCAAACTCCTGTTACTGTACTAAAAAATATAAAAATACGTGGCCTTATGCATCCTAGCACCTTCACAGCTCTGACAGCTGCATCCTGGTGGTTACTCATCGCCTACCAGTAGCTGATGCAGCTCCAGCTGGTGAACGGCTGATGTACTTGTTACCAGGTTTTAAAAGCAACATGCTGAGCTGCACAACCTTACCTTACTTCTAATGTTTCAGTTGGAAAGGCCACAGAATTATTAATGATCTGTGTGCTGATCTCCATTTCAGGTAGTGTGTCCAGAGTTTGTATCATCAGGCACTTCCATGAGTCTCCACCTTCTTCTCCTCTATGGCCACTAATGCACATATAAAAAAAGATTGCTCACAAGATCTTTGAAAAACCGTACTAGTGTCTTTTCTTCTTTCCAATACCTTCTCCTTTAATAAATACTGTTTTAGTCTACCCTGCTGGCACCATTTTCTCTACGCACTGGGTTCAATCATTTCTACTTCAAGTAATAATTTTATGGGGTATGGTATAACATGATTTCTTTCTATGTAATTAGTGCCTTATCCTTAACAAGTCAGTTAGTAAAAATGTAGTCAGAGAGGATTTACTTTGGATAAAGTGTAATAGTTTATTCTACTTTCCATTTGATCTCTTTGTCACTAATGCTCCAGCAGGTGCTGGAGCAGGTCCAGACAAGAGCAACAAGGCTGGTGAAGGGACTTGAACACAAGGCCTATGAGGAGAGGCTGAGAGAGCTGGGGTTGTTTAGCCTGGAAAAGAGGAGACTCAGGGGAAACATCATCACTCTCTACAACTACCTGAAAGGAGGTTGTAGCCATGTGGGGGTTGGTCTCTTCTCCCAGGCAGCTCTCAGTAAGACAAGAGGGCATGGTCTTAAGCTCTGCCAGGGGAGGTTTAGGTTGGATATTAGGAAGAAATTCTTTACAGAGAGGGTAATCAGGGATTGGAATGGGCTGCACAGGGAGTGGTGGATTCTCTGTCCCTGGAGTTTTTTAAGATGAGACTGGATGTGGCACTTAGTGCCATGGTATAGTAACCATGGCAGTAGTGGATCAAGGGTTGGACTTGATCTTGGAGGTCTTTTCTAACCCGGCTTATTCTGTGATTCTGTGAATTTCTTCTGATCTTGCTCTAAATTTCTGTGTAGCATTGGAGCCCAGCTGACAGTTCTAAGTTGTCTCTGTGATTCCCACTCTCTCCTGTCTTTTTTTTGGACGTGTGGTTGCTCTCTTCACTCTTAAAAGATTTATTACAGATTTCATAGCTAAAGTTTGTAATAACTTGCCATTTCTTACATTAGTTCTTTCAGTGCTCTAGGACAGAGGCTGAGTAACCTGATTTTTTGCCCAGTGAGTAGTTTCAGTTTTGCTGCCTTTTTCCCCTTATTTTTTTAACCTTTTTTTCCCTTTTTTTCCTTAAGGTGCTTTTATTATTTCGATTGCTAATTTCCCATACTTTGTTACTGAGAACTGATACTTTTGCTTGGTACTGGGCTATAGGTTACTATTTATCCTTGGAGTGTAAGGCACCTTCCTATTTTCTTTTTGTTTGTGTGCCTTAAGTGTCTTTTGTTATTTCATCTTAAACTTGCTGTACCAGCTGTGGCCCAGCTAGGCTTTTGATCAATGTTCCTCTCTATGCCATTTATCTGCTGGGTTGCAGATTTCCTTACAGATACTGTTCTTGCTTGTGTGATCCTGCTTAAGGTATGCTGTATTGAGGAAGGCCTGTAGACCTTTTTCACCCTTGGTTCGAAGGGGAAAGTCAATAATACACTTCTTGCTTTGAATAATCATATGTTTCCTTTTTACCTGAAAAAAGAAATACATCTTTCTGAAATCCTACATCTCAGGATTTTGGCTGGCTTTTGTCAGTCCAGCAATTTAAGTGAACTCATGGGCATTTAGTCCAAAACTATTATTTATTCTCCTGAAACCAGTGGATCAACAAAGCATCCCTGCTGTATCTTTGTTTCACGAAGTGCTTGGTAAGAAAATTTGTTTTTCACCTCAGCTAAAAATAGCAAGCTTTGCTGTCACTGGTGTTGTTTTTATCTGGGAGATTAAACCCTTGTTTCTTCCACAAATTCTGTAATAACAGAGATGATATTCACGGTCAAGTCTGACTTGTAGCTGTACTTCCAAGGTAGTTTTTTAACCATCCTGCCATGTGGTAATCTTCAGGTAGGCAGTATCCCTCTCCTCCTAACCCTACCACCCCCCCATGCTTGTCACCATTTTTTTTCTATGTAGTTTCCATTCTGGTCTTCTTCACAGGCTCTCAGTGAAGCAGCATTCAATGCCATTTGCACGTAACTATTTTCATTTCTTATACTTGCCAGTTGCATTCCATCATCTACTGCGTGTTCCTGCAATGTCAGGTTTCCTTCCCTGGAGGAGGAGTTTCAGTGCAGCTATGCATCAGTGTACACATTCTCCTTTTTGTTTTCTTTATAGCCTGGTAGGGGTCCTAGCCACAACAGCTGCATTTGGTGTATTGGCTCTATCTTCTTCCTTATTTCTGATTTTTGTTTTAAAATTTTCTATTGCTAAAGACACACACGCCTCATTCCTACTTCTCTTTCTACATATTTTTATCTATATCTGCTTCTATGAGGTGCAGGGACTGTTTCTCACCATCCTGCCCAATTGCTTTGGCACCAGATGTGTCTCACTAGTCAAGAAACCCAAATCCTAAAAGATTGCTTCCTGTAGGTTAGTGGTGGCCAATTCTTAAGGACGACTTGTCCATTGGTGCCTCCCTTACCTGCATACCCTGAAATCACAGTGCTTTGGGCTGAAGTGACTACTGATTAGTGCCATATCTTCAACTTCCCTCTGTAGGGACTGGCAGGCTCTTGGTGAAGATCACCTCAACTCTCTGAGTATTTATCATCCAGGCATAGTTCCCTTCCACCACTTCTTTTCCAGCACAGTCTACAAACTTATGGCCAACACTTGTCCTGTCTGTTCTGCTCCCACTGAGCTTCTCTTCAAGCTTAGATTTGGGCCTTTGCCCTGTACATGGGGTTGCAGGAGTGGGTCTGTGCTGCTACAGTTTCTCCTGGCACTCAGTGTGTCCCAGACAATGGCTGCTGAGGAATTTTTTCCTTCCCTTTGAAGAGCTGGTGCAACAGGGGTTATTAACCAGGGTGCATGGGAAGCAGACCTACTGGAGGGCTTTTTAGGTAAGCCTTGTCCTTTACAGTTTTTGGCTTTACTCTGAGGTTGCAGATGGGCTTCCATGGAGCCATAAGATCTTTCCTCTTCTATCCTTCCCACGAGAGTACACGTGTCCAACCTAATCCACACGAATCAGGGACAGAAAAGGTCCTGCTGCCCCTCAGAGCCAGTGGTAGGAGCAGAGGTCCTTGGCAGAGGTGACCCTAAGGGATTCACAGTGTTCCCAGGATCTGGAACAGCATCCCAGAGACGCTATTGGACCGTAGGCAAACATAATTAAGAAGTTGAGTTTTGACACTGCAGTGTACTATATAGTTTTGTTAGGTAGGATAATGGCATTAATTAGTTCAGAATTAGCATTGCATTCATTTAGGTCACGATGATGAAGCACTAGCACTTACAGAACATGCTGCTTTATACCACAGAAATCTAGTGCCAGGTGGTAATTTTTGCAATCAGAGCAACACACTGCATTATATCAGCATTTTGTAGTGCCAAGTCTTAAAAGGCAAACTAGTCCTTGCATTTCAGAAGCAGCTCTACTTTCTGAGACAGGAAGCTGGTAACCTGTTAGAATAGAAAAATAATAATAAATTGATTTGCATAATGAAAATGCCTCAAAGGAATTGTTTAACTACATTTTATACACACACATATATATCTATCTTTTCTGTAGTTAACTTTCCTATTTAGAAAGGATCAAGATATTAGGAGTCCTGGTGTTTCTATTTTCAAGTTTAAAAAATTCAGATTATGTTTTTGAATATTCAGGCAGAACAGTCTGATTTGTCTCTAGGATCATCAGCTCCCAGCTCATTCCCTGAAAAGAATATCTCATGACCCAAATACTGGTTTTTGTCTTCTATTTTACACAACTAATTTAAATTTAGTGCCTGTTTTTCCTGTATGGTGCTTAAACTTTCACAAAGTTTAGCTTTAGTAATATAAGAACAGAGTCAAAAATTTGCTATATTACTGTGGTAAAATCTAAGTAGGAGTCCATTTTTTTTATAAAACACTTCTTGGTGTTCTCTTCTATTTTGATAACTAAGTCTTCCTGCCCCAGTGGACAGTTTTGCTTTTTTTTTTTTTTTTCGTTGTTAATTAGCTCTTTCATGGAAAGCAGCTCTTAATTTTGTGGCACTTCTCTCCAAGTACTTGTCATTATGGTAGCCTGGAACTTCGTGTTTGGCTGCATGACACTCAGCTGAGGCTGTTCAGTCTCATGGAGTGATCATGGACACTGTATGAACAAAGGCTAAAGGAAACAAAATTATTGACAGCAGGCTTAGACATACTATTTGGGGCCTTTTAAGGGGTTCATAATAAAACAGAACTTGGTTAACTTGGGCTCAGTCAATTTTTTGTGCACTTTCCCTCAATGTTTTACACAGCATAGACTTACCAACTCATAAACTTTATTTCAGTGCTGACTCCAGTACAGTCTGTAATTTCACTTAAAATTGTATATTTAAGAAGTGTCCAAAAAATCCACTAAAAGCACTGCAAGGCTTTCCAGTGACTAATGGCTTTTTGCATCAGGCCAAAAACTAGTTGAAAGTCACCAGTTTTATACTGTTTACATCAGTGCTGTGCAAAATTATGCCCAACACGCCAATGGTCAGGTAATTGTACTGCTGTTCCTTAATAACTGCAGCCAGCACAGCAGGAGTGGAGAACATCATCTTAGAAATTTGCACGATATGGCTTTTTAAGAGGCTTTCTTGAATACTATCATCACTTTTATATAAGAAAAAAATATGGCTGACTACTCTGTTTTGTATTTTAGCCAGCAAGACCAAAAAACAGATATTTGTCAGCTACAATCTTCAAAACACAGACAGCAATTTCACCTTACTCATAGAAAACAGGATCAAAGAAGAAATGACAGCTTTTCCAGAGAAGTTCTGACTTTGCATCATTGTAAAATAAGATGAATTGTTTCAGAAAAACTGATGGAAATTTTCACACTGACATTAAATTAGTATATTTGTTTTGTATTATTTTGATTGCATTTGTGGTTGTTATTAAATATAGATGGACATAGATACAACTGGACCTGGAATTTATTTTTTTGCAAATAAAATTTGAATTTGAAATTTCAAAGCAAAATTTTTTTTGCTACCCTGCTAAGTAGGATAGCAAATGGATGCTACAGTTGATGAACATCATTGTAGAAATGCATGCAGTGTCTGGCCTCCATGCAGTACTGGGATCTGCTGGGTAATCAGTTCCAAATTATATCTGTACAGTTAATCTACTGTGTACTAGCACTGAACACAGTAGAGCAGCTTTTAGTGTTCAAATAAAGAAACCCCACATTTTTTATTGTAAAGCTGTGACATGAGTGTTACTTTTCTCCTTTTAGCCCCTGTTGGTTGCAGTACTAGTGCTAAATAGTGGATTTCCTTCTGTCCCTTGGGCATTAAGAACACTAGAAGGGTTTCACAAAGTGTTATCTGTACATCCCTGAGGACTACGTAGAAGGAAAAGGCACAGCTTGAATTCTAGAGCAATAGATAAATCTGTCAGGCTGCTAGAAGAGCATACCATGTGGAAATTCAGCATATACATTAGAAAAATCAGAGCAGTCCACTACCATGACCACCACTGCAAAGTATACTGCTGCTGGTTTGTTTAATGAGAGGGCAGCTAGGAGTTAACGACCAGGTTATTTTTTTTGCCATTGCAAGTTGAGCCCTGACTCAAACATAAGCTTTTGATACAAACAAAATTTACTAGTGCTGCTTCTAGACAACTATCTTAACCCCCTGCAGAAAACTGATGAATTTACCTTGCTGTGGTGCCATAATCAGCAATTAAAAACTGTAACCAAGAGGTCACTGATGTAGGAGGCACAACTACTACTGAGTCTCTTGTCCAAAAGTGTTTGAACAGCCAGTGGCTTCAACATGTATTTGATGTGGGTGCAGAAAGCTCCTCCTCACCTGGTGAGAACAGCTGTCAGTCTTTGGCGGCAGTTCAGGATCAGAATCGAAAAAGCAACTGTTGGAGGGTATTTTTAATTTACACCACTCAGGAAACAGTCAGCCACTCTTCTGTAATGGACTATGTTGATAATTAGTTGTAAATCAATTTGCTGGTTTAATTAGTCTGATTTACAAGCAGCTCATTCTGTTTGTAAAGGAGGGTAGGACTGTTTGCTGAGGCATCAGCTGCTGCTGGGTGTTTCAGAAGTCACTGTGAGGGAGCCAGACCAAGGAGAGCAAACTGATGGGACAATGTCATTTTATTCTGTACATTTACATACAAAGTTCTTCTCAGTAGGTACAACTGATGTAACATCATGCAGACATTTAGCTTGTAAGACTGTTTTCAGTACTTGATTTAAGCTTGTGCTATGAGGAAGCACCACCAGACTATTCATGGTCAAAACATACAGTAACACGATTCTTTAAAACTTCATTAGAAACTGAAATGGGGAGGGAGATCTCACCCACTAGACAAAACACACCGTACTCCTTTCCTGAAACATTTTACACAATACATTTAAAATGAGGTTTGTAATTTTTTTTTCTTACAAAATAAAATAATTTAAAAAAAGTTACAGTGAGGGAGATCATCCCCCCACTTAATAGTGTTGTCTTATGTGCCAGCTACAGGCGCAACTTGACTTGACATTCACAGAGTTCAGTTAATGGCACTTCTGCTTCCAATTTGGTGACCAATAAAGTGTTTGGCTCCAGGAAGTGGCAACAGTTAAGTAAAATACTTCCATTAAAAAGAACAACAACAAAAAAAGCCTGCTCAATGAAACCAAAAAGTCAATCACACAACCCCCTTTCAGAGTGGCCACAGAACACTTGCAAACAGGCGACTGTTGTTATCCATTTGCAGTGTGTCTGGCAACAAAAGCAGTACTGAAACCTTAAAAGGGGACAAACCCCCCAAGATCAAGCATAATGTCACTTCACATTTTTGTTTAAACTTACAAAGATGGAAGAAAGCCCTTAAATGGTAAACCCAAAGAAAAATCTACTGATGGGCTTAGAGGTTACTGAAGGTTCACAGAAAAAGGCCAAAATGGAGAAGACAGCTTGGACTGCTTCCCCTGTTGTGGTGGCCAGAAAGAGCCGCCTGAGAAAAGCCTGTCTTGGTGATGGTTGGAGGGGGGATGCAGCCAAGGAGCCAGTGGAGCAGCTGGCTGGGACCCCAGCAAAGAGCCTTGTCCTGCTGCAGGACTAGGAAAGGCAGGGCAAGCATTCCATGCTTCCTTTCTGCCCTGCTGCATCACCCGGTACCCGACTCCTCCACAAAAGATATGTTTAGTGAAAGCCTTCCAACTCTGTGAGCATGTGTGGAAGAAAATAATCATCGCAGAAGTGTTCATGTTTTCAGGAAAAGGAGCAAAACTGGAGCTGCCATGGCAGGAAATTAGTTTTTGTTTTATTGTTGTGACAGAGGCAGAGGGCCAGACCAACTAGAGAAGCTAGGTCTCCCTTTGTTGCAGAAGATCAGTACCGACTACCTGGTTTCAAGCAAAAAACCAAAAAACCAGCAAATCAAATCAATTTCATAAGATTTTTTTTTTAAATAAATTGCTGCACATTCCTGTCACCTAGTTTTTTTACTATATAAATGTTGCTATGTTTAAACAATTATTCTTTTCCCTGTGCCTGTCTGTCCCAGGAGAGCAACCACCAGAATAGGAAACGATAAAGTGCTGTGGACAACAGCGCTGAGCACACCAGGACTGCTGACAGTGCTGGAAGCAGCCAGTTTTGTAAGGCTTGTGGATGGTCTACAAAAGCTGTACCACAGCTTGAGCATACAGGCACACAAGACCACAAACGAAGGAGCTGCTGGCTCCATGGCATGATGGATGGCAGCTGCTTTCCGCCTCTGTGCTCACACCTTCTCAGCATTCAAGCCCTTTTTCTCTTCCCTTAAGATTCGTTTTGCTTCTTCAATTTTTTGTTGTGAACCCATTTTTTCCTCCCTGAACGTGAGTGGCTTGCAATAAGCATCTCGCATCAAAGGCAAAAGGTATTGCACAAATTTGGCACGTGAATACTGCATGAGTGGGGAAGGGCTGGGTTCCTGGGTGAACACAGACTGCAAAGGTCTCAGCACAGAACAAAAAGAAGCAGCCGTACTCAAGTCTGACAATAAAACTTGAGTGTAAGGAAGATTGGGCTCTTGCTGTCACAGCAAGTCTAGCAAAGGTGAAAAAAACTCCAAGTAGTAGTGTACCTTTGGGCAAAACTACCATCAACTGGTCCAGTGTTTCTTACCAGGCTCAAGAAGAACCCAAATGTCCACATCCTCTGTAAAAATTAGCAGCTTTAGGACAACATTGTTATTCTGAACACAACCACCTCTGTCGCTTCTGCAGGTCTGCCTGTCCCCTTGCATTTGTCGGTGTCTGAGGCTGTGCTACTTACTGCATTGCCCACTGGGAAGCACATATCTCTGATTTATTGGGGACTTTAAGAGGACATTGGCAGCCTAATGGAGGATGGAAATTGTTAGGTACAGTAGTTAATCGACAATATATACAGCAAAGGAGGAAGGGGAAGGGAAGGGAGAGGAGGAAAGTGCAAATGAGCACTTTCCATGCATATGAACGCAAGATGTACATCAAACAAAGTGGCAATCATACAGACACTCAATACAACATTGACATCCTGCTGCTCTGTTTGAACGTCTGCACTACCAAGCAATCACAAATGGATGGCCTGAGTGAGAAAGGAGAAGAGGGAGGGAGAGTGGGGAGGTTAACTACAATGCAAGAAAGCTGTTTACAGAGTCCTTGCACTGAACTAGGTCCTCACGATATTCTCTTGTGTGAGAACCAAAAGCCGATGGCCAAAGGAAATAGTTCATTTGGGGGCTGGAGAAGTCAAGTGGCCACCATCAAAGTGCCATCTGCACAGTAAGAGGTAAACTGGATGTTCACTTTGTGTAGCACTGATCTAATTTAAGTAAACTTTTTTCATGATCTAAAATCTTATAAGAGCAGTTGGGGAAGGAGGAAATCTGGGTGAGTTCACTGTATATTCTTGGGTCAGAACCTGAAAACATCTCTAAGGGCCCAAGACAGCTCAGTAAGACATTATTCACAGCCTATCAATTAATTCATTTCCAACAGTCATTTAAGCAGTTTGTCCGCTTAAATTGAAAACCCAAACCCTGGTTCTAAAAACAGGTAACACAATGCCAGGACACTCATTTCCCAGGAGCAGAAATCCTAGCTGTGCTGCCTTTTGGAATAAAAGTATAGATGGTAGCCCATGCTCCTTACTGTTTATCCCTGCTGGTTCATGCTCTTCTCCTGGAGAAGTCAGAAATCCTGGGCCTCCTGATAATTAAAGCCATTCTCAGCAAAACTAATTTTTGCATCATTAGTCAAATTATTTGCATCATCTATGTTACTATTAAAGACCACTGGGAACCACCTAAAATAGACTAATATACTCTTAAAATGCAGCAAACTGATTCACATTGAAAAATCAGCTTGTTTGGGTAGGATTTTCTTCAATGCATTTGGTGAAAAAAAAAAAGGACTAATTTTGAAAGTAACTTTTAAGTGCACATGGGCTATAAAGACAAACATAAGCTGCCTAAAACGCAGTCAGAGTTTGAGTCACAACAGGTTTTGCTTTGTTTTTGTCTTCTTTTTTTTTTTTTTTTGTGTATACAAACACAGCAGGCAACTTGGGCACTTGGACTTTCTAGACAGGCAGAAGAATGTTGCACAAGTCTAAATTTAAGTCGATTCAACTTTGTGGTTGATCCCTCTTTCCTTTAAAGAAACACGAAAACAAAACAGAAAACAACACTCCCCTCCCCCCATGGTTTCTTTCTTGGAATGGCTGCACCTCTTATAATAAGATGGCTTCATTTTTGTGATCTATGAAAGGAAAAGGAAATAAAGTGCTTCTTGAGAATAAATCAAAATAAATATACATATTTAATGGCAGGAAAAAAAGAGTTCTGAAGGGCTACTGCCAGCCAGGTCTTTTTTCAAATGAGTCTTTTCCCCCAAAACTTTTTCAAGAGCAATCTGCACAACAGTTGAAGATGCCAAAATTTGCTTTAGTAGCAGAGTTGAATTCCTCCAAGTTAGTGTCTGCTCCATCACTGGTTTGTAAAATCTGTGCAAAACACCTTTGCCCAAAGTGCTACTCCTCCCGCACAACAGCATAAAATAAAATACAAAAGAAAGAGAAGAAATAGAAGGGAAAAATAAAACAATAAAAAAAAAGAAATGGAAAAAAAATCCACCCAGTTACATTGACTTCATCCCGTTGGCAGTGGTGTTCTCCGGGATCCCGTCACTCACAGCTGCTGAGTCATGGAGGCCAGAGTAATCCTTGAGTTCAGAGTTTGTCAGGAGCAGGGGCTGCTCCCCCTTCTTGTGCGGCAGGAGGGGCTGCCGGGTGTAATGTTCCCCATCTGGGATGTTCTCGGGCAGGTTCTGGTTCTTGCTCTCTGGCAGCAGCAGGATGCAGATGATGCAGATGAGAGTGCAGCAGGCGAAGATGACATGGTGGAGGAAGTAGCCTTTCTGGTTGTGGAGCTCCATGATGGGGGCGGTCAGGCGGCCGAAACCCGCACTGGCCAGGACCAGCCCCAATCCGCCTCCCCTGCAAACATAGGCAGAGATGAGAGCCTAGCCCCACTGGCACTGGGGTGGGGAGCCCACAGACCTGACAGGTCCTCCAGACTAACCCTCTGTCTGGCATGCACCCAGGGTATCCGAAGTCTTGAAGGCAAACCTGGTTTGTTCCGAGCTTTCACACCGCACAGTCACTCCAGCAGGGAGTTGCTTTGCTGTTGTAGATAATTGCTGCTTATTTGCCTCAGTGTGGGGAAATATGTATCATTTCACAGCCATTTAACTGCCCCCATATAAGAAGAGGAGGAGCTTTATCATCTGAGTGTGTAGACAGCCCTCTAAAGTATTCTCAACTCCAAGTATTCCCATATTTAGTCAGGGAAAACCACATTTTGCTTAGCATGCCAGCCTTCTCTCTACTTAGACAAGGCACACCAAGAAGCAGTAGGTGCAGAAGTCAATTTTGGCTGCCTCTAAGGTACCTGGCATCATTCAGCAGTGGAGGCAGGAGATTAGACTTAACAAGCCACTGCCTCGATCCTTTATACCAAACACTGAATGCTGAAATATTTTCTACACAAAAACATGTTGTGGCTGGAACTTTTCAACACATTGATGTTGTAATAAAATACATAATTTTCAGAAAAAAAGTGTGAAAATAGACTCATCTTCCTCCAGTTACAAGCACAGAAGCTGCTTGTGCAAGCCCAGTTCAGTGTTCTCTCCTGATGCAAGCAACCTCTCTTGCAATTCCTCATCTTGCTCATCAGCATCTCTCTCCAGGCCCTAGTGTGGACAGAACTGGCACATCTTATGTTGAGGCACAGCTCATGCTCCTGGGTCTGTCTCTGTTGGATGACCCCACACAAAAGCAGCACTGCAGGTGTTTCTGTGGGGCAGGCCATTCCCTCCTCCTGCTGTGGCACAACTGAGGTCTCCAGCCAGCAGAGTGTCACCCTTAAGTGACTCATTCTAACAAAATCTGTGAGACTGGCAGCTTGTCCTTCACTTTCCAAAGACCCTGCCGCCTGCAGAGGGAGGTTTCCCTGTGAGCTTCATCATTGGCACCCTGTTTCCTTAAGAAGCCTGTGCGGGCAGTATGTTTCCTGCAGTTCCTCTGGGATATGCTATCAACTCCCAAACCCTCTGGAGATCAGAGGGGCTCAGATGCTTCAGTTTCTGGCCCAATGCAGAGCTGTAATTATTAACAATAACTGGCCCTTATAGCAGATGACTGCAAAAGGCAAATGGACTGCTTTATGTCAAATAATTGGGAAAAAAATCAGTTTCATTGACTTAACCATAGTAGAAATCACAGTACCATAAACCTACAAATGCCAAATTCACTCGGCCAGCCATCATGTTAAAGCTAATCTTCACTCAATCCTTTCCAAAATCCACTGCTGCTTACTTGACAGCTGAAGGGCAGCAAGCATAGGTTTCAAAAGACACTCTTGGGACATCGACTGGGTCAAAAATTCACGCATGTATGTTCCAGTTCTCCAGACTCAGCAGAGCATCTTTCACAGACAACAGCAACTTCCCCAAATACTGCAAAAGCCCTTATTAAAAACTTGCCAGCTTTCCAGTGGCAATTTAGAAACCCAGCTGAATGCGACTATTGTGCAACTGGCCTCCCTGCAACTTCATTTATACACTCACATGAGTAACCGACACAACCAGTTCCAAATGCATGGCAAATCTCACTCCAAGCTGGTTCTCAGGATACAAAAGCCCAGCTCATTTACATCAGTGTTTGCTACAGCTGAATTGTATCTCAGCCCCCCTGAGAAGGACCTGAGGTGAGTTTTAAAAGCTGCTGTAGAAGGACATCAAGCAAACTGAAAGAAAATGGAAAAAGGCAACAACAAAGACAGCTCTGTCATTTATGGGTCAAGTGGCTTCAGATTTGGGGGGGGAGAAAAGTGTTTTTCCATATGATGTCATTAATTACAGAAGGCTTTACTTTATCCAGTGCCATCAAAACCTGGCAGAAGGCGGCTTGAAAGTACATTTTGGTACATGTCTTAGAAGGGGTTTCTTTAAGGTTTGACTACATTGCAAGCATGAAAATGTGAAGGAAAAAAAAAAAGAGAAAACTGAAAATACTGTCAGGAATTTTTTGTTCTTTCTGTGCACATCAGGAAAACAGCTACAAGACAAGAGAGGCAGCGCCCTCATATTTCATACTGTTTTTGCAGGTGACATGGGCAGCAGGTGGAAAGCAAAAACATTTTGAGTGTTTTGGGACATTACTCCTCCTCAGCTTGAGGTCTTCCATGGCAGGGGCCAGCTACTGTACTTCAAACACTCTCAAAGTGGAGCCTGCAGAGGGAGTGTGAGGGCTCCTGGTATCCATGGTGAGCCCCAGCTTCCCCCCTCACACCTCTGCCTGCCAGTGGCTGCTGTGGGGGGCTTTCCCATGGCACGGCTCCATGGATGATAGACCAGAACCGCTTCTTCAACCTCTGCTCAGCCACTGGCAGAAGGGAGGGATGGTTTGTACATAAACCTCAGTATGAAGTTTATGGTCCTGACAAGGGCAAATCGCAAAGGGACCTTGGTCCAAAATTTCATCCTCAGAAAGGTCCTGCTTGTTCATGGAGGGGGGAAGTTCCTTGCTTGTTACTGCAGTATTTTTTCAGGGAGCAGCAAAACATCCTCACTGACATTCTAAGGAAAGGGCTTTGCCCTTCCCAGCATTCCTCAGGAGAGCAGAGAAATATTAATCCTGTCTTCAGATGGCCATTTGTCTGCATTGAGCAAATGGGTCAACACATGGCATGGCTCAGAGTACAAAAGAGCCAGATTGCTGCCCAGGCTAAAGAAGACTTTGGGAGAGCATCTGCTCCAGCCTCCTGCACAAAGCAAGGCCAACTCTGAAATTGGACCAGGTTTTCTGGGCTTTGCTGAGTCAGCTTGGCCACTTCTTGAAGTCAGTCCCTGAAAACCTCCACAGTTTTTCCCTGCCCATACATAAGTGACTTTGTGTGCACTCAGTCCTACGCCAGAGCTTCAGTAATACATCAGGATGCCCTTGGCCTCATTGAGTAAGGCCAGGCCTGGTTCAGGTGCCAGTAAACAGCCCGGCACCCCACTGTGCTGAGGAACACACTCAGTGCAGGTAGCCGGGTGTGCGAGCTGCTTTGTGAGCTGCAGATTGAGCTCTAGGGGGCAGGATCCCAAGACAAGAGGCCGTGCAGTGGTGTGGACCCTTTGTGAAAGTGTGACTGCTGAGTGACTCCTGGATGGTCAGACAGGAAAGTTTCTTTAACAACTGGAAATTTGATTTCAGGTAACTATTGATTGGTAAAACTCCTGATTCGGCCATCACTGCCCACTCTTCATTTCTTTAGCAAAGTGAATACAAAAGCAGGACACTGACAGAAAGAAACAGATCTCTCTTCAACTTCATAGTAACTGAGCATGTGGAGGATGAGGAGAGGGGACACTGTGTTTTCCTCAGCCTATTTCTATTTAGTAGCTGTGCAGACTGCAGTTGTGTCAAGATTATTAGATGGATTATCAGTGCCACTCAGTGCTTTAATTCAGCATCTGGATGGAGCTCCACACTGTAGCCCCTGGTACAAAAAAGGGCAGCTCCTGGTGAAGCCCTCCTGCCTACTGCCAGGAGACCAGGATGCAGTGCAAGGGTATGAAGGACCCCTCCGTGCCACATGACAGCATGAAACCTTCATGTTGCTGGAGCAGATGGCACCTCTTGGTGATGAATATGGCTGTTTTCCTCCTCTACTACTGTAACTGTTCATGTCAACACTACAGCAGCAGATATGGATGGGTGCTATGAGTTTGCTATTATGCCACCACTACCTCAGGTAACGACAGTGCTGTTTTCCACCCTCAGGGGTGGGGGATTACAGGTAAAGAATTTGATTAGGGAAACCCTTGAGACAACCCCAGTGTTCTCTTTGCCTCCCTTTTTGCTTAAGGTTCCTTGAGATTCAACCAAAAGCATATTAATGTCATGGAATGGTTTGGATTGGAAGGAACCATAAAGATCATCTAGTTCCAATCCATAAAGGGCATCCAAGGCAGTATTTTGGAGAGTAGGTTATGAGGGAGCAGCGAGATCCCACCAAAATGCAAGACAGAAGGCAGCTGAATGACACCTCTGCCCAAGACAGGTTTATGCACCATCCTGAGCTACATCTCCTAATTACAGCTGTGAGTGGATCTTATTGCGGTGGTAGGACCGCAAAGCGCTGCAGTGTCATCATCCCTATAAATAAACAGGGACCCTGAGGCATATCCAGCTATTGTCACTCGTCTGGTGTCACTCAGCAGAGTCAAGGGAAGCAGAATATCAGCTCCCAGCCAGGACTTTTTCCCCTTCCCTGGAGCAACATAAGTAACTCAAGGAAAAAAATCTTGCTAAGTTCACACTGCACATCTGACCCTACTTGGCAGATTCTCTTCTGTCTGACATACTCAATTCCTTATCTATGTTTCTTTCAAACAGAGACAAGGAGAAAATTAAAGAGGCATAAAACCACCAAATTGACTGACATGCACATAAATAAATAGCTGTTAGTGTTTTGGGTTGCTGTATAATCTCACTGCTCACACTGCCTTTCCCTGTGGAAATAATGTTATCTGTAAAATACATTCACAAATTGAGATAGCTTGGAAGAAAAGGCCATGGATCAAGGAGACTCTAGCTACTCAGCTAACAGTTCTGCAGTAACACTTTTGCAAAGTGCAAAAGGCATGTAATTTGGAGGGGGAAAAAAAAAAAGAGTATGCTCTTTCCTCCACTTTCTCTCCCTCCCACACATATGACCTACATTCCTGGGAAATTCAATGGAGTCAGGGAGGACTCCTGAACTGCTGTGGCATTGCTAAAAGCATATCCAGAACACAAAAGCACAACCTTTGTGAAAGATAACAGCAAACATATAAAATGGTACAAACCCCTGACTATGCAAAGATATGTTATGGGAAATTCTCCAACAAAGATCATCTTTGTGATTTCTACTATTTCCCAGGATGAAAGCGCTCCTCTTTAGAAAAACTTTGAGTCTCTGCTAAGATAGATCTGTGTGCAAAGAAAAAGGTGACTTTACCTTCAGTAAAGGCAGACCACTAACAGGGGTGCTGCTGTAGGAGAGGAAGGCTTGCAGAGCACCTTTACACACCAAAAGCATTTAACACCATATACTTCAACACCTGCCTTCCACGGAAGCACCCCTACAGCTGGCCTGGTTAACCTGTTCTATGGGGACAGGGGACTGCTGGCACCTATGTCCTCCTCTGCACACTCATGGAATTTCTCCTTTAATATCATGCTGTAAACTCACCTGGTCACTGCTTATATAAATCCGCAGAGTAAGTGAAGCAATGACAACATTCAACCACACAATCTGGTTCAGCTGAGTATTTAAGACCCTAACACACTGCTGTCTCGCCCGTTGAACATCACCACGACGGGACACAAGGTGGAGCCACGGGAAACAAAGCCTCTCTGTACACAGGCACACATTTACCCAGGCAGACTGACTGCAGTGACCCTAAAGAGCAGCTCCAAAATTGCTGAGGTCTCCAATTACATGGCGTTTCCCCTCCCATACAATATGTTAAGTTACACAGGCCCTTACAGTTTAATGAGCATAATTCTGTTCCCATCTTTTGAGCTCAGGGCCAATGTCTTACCTGATTACCGTGGGTGTGATTTCAGCACAGAAGAACACGCTGAGGCTTCCAACAGCATGCGAAGAAAACATACCCACGATGGAAAATGCAACAGAGAATTTGTCTTTGACGCTGTCACTCATACCTGACAAGACAAGAGTGTTCATAAAAAGTAAGAATGAGGCCAAACTTACAAGGAAAAAAAACAAGAGGTTTATGGTTTATGTTACTCATCTCCCTAGACAAGAATATGAGTTATTTTGTAATACTAATTTAAAACTGGTATTTATAGCATCCATTCCCCAAGCAGCCGAGACATGAACATACATGAAAAAAATCATAATGTCATGCCAAAAATGGCAGCAATCTCCAAATTTTTTATGCTTGGCTGCCACAAAAAAGGTAAAACCCAAGAAAAAAACACATCTTTGGGCAGTCTTTTAGGCACCAGCTGCTTCCCTCCCATTGCAGGGCAAGAGGGGAAAGAAATAAAAGTGCTCCCAATCTCTGTGCTAAGCCCCTGCATTTGATCAGTCTGCAAACTCTGTCATAACTCCCAGCTTTACAGCCTTGCCCTACAACTCTGGATGAGAACAGCTGATGCCAAGGACAGTAAAGCACTCCCTGAAGTCAAGGCTGTTTGCGCAATCATTTCATGGCTGGATGGCAGCAAGGCTTCCGGGGTGAATAGTGTAGATCAAGGACAGGGAGAAACCCCAATAAATTTAAACAAAGCTAAAGGAAACTGTCTTCTGGTCACGATGATAGTACATCTCACCCTTGATCCCTGCTCACTACCTTCTGTGGGCAGGGGCAGGATATCTGATCTAGAGTTGTACAAGCTCATGTGGTCTGTCCTGACCAGAGAGGAGGTCATGTCACTTGCCGAGACTATTGCACCATACAAGGGGAACACACTGGGCCTGAAAGGAGCACTGGGGAAAGGACTGGAGCTTTGCAGCCAACGCTCTCCCACTTTTCTACAGCCAAATCCCGAGACCTGCCTGAAGAAAGAACTGTTCATCAACATGTAATCCCAAGCAAGTGCAGTCTCTGGGTTGGATCCAATGAAAATTAACAGCTGGTTTTGCTCTTGCTGAATATATCAGCTGTCAGGAGAGCAAAAGGTGTTTGGGAGCTCTTCGGTTACATCTTCCAAAACATGTTCCAGCCTGCTCAGGGCTAAGCCCTTTCTGCAGTGCACCCCAAGTTTGGGAGAGAGAGCAAATACTGCCAGCAGATAAGGTTGTGAGCATAGCACCTTGCAAAATATGGGTCTCTGAGGCTCCCTGGCCACTCTTGCATAGCAGGTGAGGCTACACCACTTATCCCTCAGGGAGTCATAACTGCTCAGCAGAACAGACCTTGGAAAAGCTAGGCAAGGACAGGTCTGTTAAATCTAATACAGAAGGGTAAATTTTGTTCCCCTGTAGCCTGTCATTGCATTGCTATTACAGTACTTCAGCCTGGTATAAGGTGCCTGGGAAAGTATTTTTGAAGGTGTTTAAGTCCCCTTATGAGAAGTGACTTGGTCGTCTCAGATCTTTCTGGAAAAAAAAGAACCGAGATTCCTGAACTGGGAATGTTGCTTCTCAGGAGGAGGTTTTCTGAGAAAGTCTTACCGTGTATCTGAAAATAAACCTCTGCACCCTCTCTTGACATGCAGAGGCAAGACAGACTATGCGGAGGGGATGCTACACCAAAAGACTGCATATAAATGAGCGGACCTGCCTATGAGTGGGGTCTCAAGGCACTGTGTGGAAGTGAAGTGGGCTTTCCCCCTGCAACCCTCTGTGGCAGTAGCTCTGCTCTGGGTGCTTTGGCTCAGGCCTTTCGGATCTACCTGCTCCTGGGGGAGTGTTTCCAGCATAATGCAGATTTGTCTGTAAACCATACCTGAGTCTGGAAGTTGACTGTATTTTCCGATCACTGGATCCAAGACCACGGAAGTCAGAGTAAGATAAAAATAAGAGAGAAAAGGAGAAAAAACAAGAACGTACTGTTTTTACATATATATTTATCCAAAGGAAAAGAAAAAAAAATGGTAAATCCCACATGCCACCCTATCCCCTCCCACAATTTTTTCCCATGCCACAACTGGCACATCTTTCCCTGGCCACCAGATAGGACATGCTGTTTCCAGGCACATTTCAGCTGGAGGACAGCATGCTAATGAGACAGTGATAACAAACCAGCAGTAAAGCATATTTAAGAGCCCCAGAATTACCACTGGGATTAACACAAAGGCCTCTTTGTGTTCTCCCCCTCTTAATGAAGGAGGAGAAGAAAAAATGCCCTCCTGCTGCAGCCCCGAAGGAATGGCCAACAGAAGCTTTAGAGATTAAAGAGTCTGGGCATCAGAACCGTCAGGCTGGTGGGAGACTTATTTTTCACCAAAACCCCGAGCGGATGGTCCATGTGTCACCCTAGCCACCAACTGCCACGTATCCTAACCACACAGGAGCACACAGCAGTACTGGGCAGCAAGGGGAAGGGCAGCAGCACAAGCTGGCCATAGGGCTGCTGCTCATCTCCCTCTGGGCTTCTGAGACTTCCCAGGTGACACCCCAGAGTTCAGAGGAAGGGCCAAGCATGCCAAGCCCCAAGGTCTGCTGCAGGTTTGTGGCTGGTGAAGAATATCCCTCTCTCTCACCGTTCTCAAATTCTAATTTCATTTGCCAATTACACCCAAATTATGCTAAGCTAAAACATGCAGGATGCTGTGGCAGCAGGGTCACTGCTTCTCTCCAAACACTGTCTAGCTCTTCTGAGGAAGAAGGGGGTATGATCTAGACTGGGGGGACTTGAGCTGCTCTTAAGTTCAAGGCTGCCTTTCCTTCCTCTTCTCACAAATAAGGAGGTGAGGGTAGAGTGGGGAAGGCTGATGGGTGCACTGCGCTGAGAGTACCAACACACCTAGAGCCCATGCCTGCTCTTAATTTTAGCAACTTTGCTCACAAAACCACCACTATGAAAAAAGTTGTCAGGATTCCTACAGGGTATTCCTCCCCACTTCCCTCACTATTTTTTTTTGTTGAAAAACTGCAACCAGATTTTCATGGCTCTAGAGCAGATTAACAGCTTTGACATACTTTCAGCTAAGCAACTGCATATTTATTACCTCAACAGCCTCAAACAAACATCTGACATCCTTAAAAAAAAAAAAAAGAAATGGGATGAATTTAGTGTAGAGAGACCCTGATGGACACCACCAGAAGAACTTGGAGTTTTGGGAGATTGCAGACATGCACAGTGTGAACCTGCATGTGAGCAGTGACAGTCCATCTACAGACTGGTGATGAGGTGGGGCCAGGGGACTTCTCCCACTTTCAGTTGGGATTGCTGCACATGGTAAATATCTGCTCAAGGGGAATGTAAACATCTGTGCCAAGCTGGGAGCAAACACATGCGATGCTGGAGTTTCACCCATGTCATGAAAGAGGTACCCTGTTTCCCTCCTACACTCCCACAAATAGTGTGTTTGCTAAAGGTTAACTTAGTAAATGCCTTCAGGAAACACAGTCTGTAAATATGGACAATTCTTGCTAGCTTGGAGCTGCCTTCAGTATGCGGGAATGTGAAAACTTTCCATCCTCAATGCAAAAAGCTCTAATTAAAGCCCTCAATTATTTCTAAACTTAGAAATGAAAAACAGCAATAACCAGTGTTCTGGTGTTTGTCTCACAAACAGTTTGTCCAAAGCATGTCTCAACCCTCTTCCCCCTTTCTTGGGGTGGGGTTTCATGGGACAGGGGTCTAATGTTTGGCGGCTGTGAGAGTGACAAAGCACCTTCTCTCTGCTTCGGCACCTCTCTGATTCATCAAGTTCAACCTTCTCAACTAACAATAAATGAAGACAAGAAAATAAAATCAAAAAGGAAAGGGAATATTTCTATAGCAGTTTTAATAGCTGAACCAGCTCAAAAGGGCCAGACAAAGGTTACTGCCTGCAAAGGAAGAGGTGAGACACTTGCTTTTGAGAGGAACAACCCATCTGAAAAGCTGTGTCACCTCTCAAAATTATGTGTATACATTCACATGAACTATACATACACACTGTGTTAAAATTAGGGTCTTTCAGCGACATAATTTCCATGCTACCTGTATATTACTTACTCATAGAAAGATGCTCAGAATAGGCAGAGGACATATACCTACCGGTCTAACTTCTGTTTGGTTTAGCAGCCATTTAAGAAGTAGACTCAACTGGGGAAGTTTTCCCTTCCCAATCCCTACCCAGCTCTTTCCCTGGAGGCTATTTCACTAGGATAAAATAAAAAACGTTTTTTATTTCCTTGCTTGCTTTTAAGTGACAACCCTAATGAAGCATCAATGCCCAATGAGTTTCACCAGGGGAATCATCCAGAACACAATGCCTTTTGTTCATGAGCCTAAGACAACAGGTGTTTGGGGAAACCTTCAAACAAATCCAGCTTCTTAAACTATGCAGATGTATGACATGACAAATCTGGGAAAGGCAAAGGAGATGCTAATATTTCCGGGTCCCTTATTTGCATGTCAAACTTGTGTGGTCCTGGAAAGCTCTCATCTCCAACTTACAGTTGAGAAGGCCCAGCTGCAGAAGTGATGCCAGAGCTGTAAGTATCATGAAAAGCAGGAGTCCTCCTCTCCTTCCCAGAAACCCGACCACTGGGCACATGGCCAGGCAGGATGCCAGCGCGATCCCAGCCATGGTGTAGTAGTCCGCATAGAAGTTGTGGGTAATCGCCATCTTCGCTTCATGCCCCATCATGCTTTTTGCAAAACAGTGGTGTATGCCATACCCAGTCAGCCTAGTGGAAACAGGATAGGGCAAGAGGAGATCATTGCTGACAAGGCAGATGTGCACTGCAACATAATTCAGCGTAGGAACACATTAATGCAGAAAAAATTTCTTCTGCTGCAGGAATAAAATACCTCGAGCAAAAAAACTTACCTCAGACTTCTAGGTTCTACTATAAAAATAAGCAATGATCAAAAGAATAACCTCTATTCAACCAAACTCTTGCTGGCTTTATACATATAGCTGCTGCTCACAGTACGATCGGGGTACAAGCAATTTTACAAGGATTCCTAGTGTGTGATTGGTTTTCCTGTTGTATTCGAGAACTCCTGTACCCCGAGAAGGACATCTCGCTGTACCCAGTGCACCTGCTGACAACCACAGAGCCAGCATTGCTGTGATGAAGCAGCCTGTGTGCTTGGACAGCAAAGCACCGTGCAATACAGATGTGTCTTCCAGGAAGACCCACTGGCCTGTGGCATTTGGTCATACTAAATACAACCATTACATCCCACTTCCTAAGTTAGCCTGTTAAAACTGAAAACCCCTGAGAAAGGAGTATTTGAAGTCCTATGTGCTGCAATGATTATTACAATTCTGAAACAATAAGCTCTAATCCAACCTACACATTTACATCACCATTCATAGCAACGTGTCTCCCCTTTTAAAAGAAAGTTTCTTTGTGATGCCAGTGATTAACATCTTGCCACCTCATTTCACTCCTCTCTCTTTCTCCTGTCCTACCCTGCCCCTCCAAAAAAAAAAAAAGAAAAGAAAAAAAAACCAAAACAGCTGGAGATATACAGATGAGAAGCCCCAGCATCACTGTTGATATGGTGCAAAATTACAGCAGAGGTGCTATGGGAAAGGTCAGTGCTCTCAACTGCACCCGTCACAGCTCAAATACCTCTACCAGGAAGAGCCTCTTTCTTGTCCCTGGCACTTAGACAAGACAAACCTCATGTCATAAATTAATTGTGCCTGACAGAGTGGCAGGCACAGATCCAGGTCTCAAAAAAAAAAAAAAATGAATGGCAGGTACATTACACTATTACATTTCTATCCTCCTCGAGGTCAGGAATTTGAAGCTCTGTCAGTGTAAATTGGGTATCAAAATAAGCATAGAAACAGTTGGGGGAATTGGCAGTTACCAAGTGCATGGCAGCCAAGGGCCTGAGGAATTCCTCTTGCAAACTTGTTAATCAATGCTTTAGTACAAAACCCCACCCTCAATACCAAACACTTTCACCCTGGTAAAAACCTAGTACAACTGCTTGCTGTTACACAAAAATTACATTTGCTTTGGATAGCTAGATTATAACTGAATCCTCCCATAAGAGCAATATTAATCAGCCAAACAATAGTAATAAAAGGGCAGAGTTAACCAGCATTTCTTCCTTCTCTTCTATGCATGCCAACACAGCTGCAGAAGTTGTTATTTAAGCCATGACCTATAAACTAAATTATTGTTTGGACTTTGCTTTCCAGCCTGCTTCCCCAAGAATTACCCTATTCTCTTAACTTGGTGAGCAGCTCAGAATTGTTACTTTTAAAACTAAATACCTCTATCTTCCTTGATTTCTTATTATTCCCTGCAAAAGGCTCCTCCACATAGTAAAATTCAGCACAAAAAATTCAGCACAACCCCATCTAACAGGAATAACAGAATTAAAATTAAATATTTTCTTTTCCGCCCCCTAAAAACAAACATGGAATCTATTTCCTCAGACACAGATCTGCTTCATGCTCTGCTTGGATGGCAAACAGCCTCTGTGCGCTAATGCCAGAAGTTATTTTTTGGGCTGCCTAGTTCCGGTTCAGGGAATTTCCAAATATGCAAAATTAATGAGGGTGAGGGAGAAGGGGAGAATTCCCCATGTAAACATTTTTCACAAATACAGTTAACACAGGCTATTAAATGTACCAGTGGAGCCTAACAGGAAGACACTGTTTCAGAGCAGAGGGGATCACTCACTGCTGGGTGGAAGAGAGACACAAAACTCGTAAGACTAGAGCTGGTTCTGCAACCAATAGTACTGGAGACTGACCCGTGAAGTCTTGGTGCTTCTGGGTGACTATTTGACCAGTTATGACTGACCCATAAGCCTATTAACAGGAGTGAGGGCTGCAGAGTAGTGCCCTGAAGAGGTGAAGAAAATTACACAGGAGAGCTACATGCTTCTAAACCTGGGGGATTTCCACTCTTCTCCCTTCTCATCTCCCATTTGAAAAAAAATAATGAAAGAAATACAAATGGACATTTTACTATATAGAAAAATTAGAAAATCCACTGCTGGTGCCCTCCCAGAATTTGTAAGCCCATCTATTTCCTCTTTACAAGGTGGTCAGTTCTGGATAGAAAGTCTCAGAGCCTGTAACCTGCAAAACCCTCAGGCTGATGCTTGGTTTTGCCCTCATAAGCACATCCAAATGGAAGCCTTAGGACGAAAGCATCACATTGTGCAGTCTCCCACAGAACATTCTCCCTGCGTGCCCCATACACTATTTGGGAGTGTTGAAGCACTTTGCAATCTGCCTTTGAAGACCTATCAAGGACAGCTGTTATACAAGGGAGGAGGCTTGTGTTTATTAGCAAGCAACATCTCCCTCTGCAACACAGCCCTGTCAGATGTAAACAACTTGAACCTGCGCTCCTGTGGCATTAAAGGTTTCAAAAATCCCATCCAGGATGCCAAGCAGTAGATGTCTGCATGCACGAGCACATACCAGCACGTGGCCACTCAAGACCACTGGTGATAGCAATGTACTTGCAGCATGGCACCTGAGAGGATGTGGTTTTGCTGCCTGAAACCGCCAATGAGCTCCTCCATGTTTGTCGTAAAAACAGTTCCCTGCAACAGCTGGTGTTCTTCCAGGATCGTTTATCAGAGACATTAGTGAAGGGTCCCACCCTCGAAGGAGCTCCCTCATCATTTCCCATTGCTGCTTCCAGTTGACTGACCACACAACTATTCAAACAGAAGGAGATCAAACTTACGAGTTCACACACAATACTACGATGTTTTTCCACAGGTTCCTTGTTCCCACCACTTTAACAATGCAGACTTTCTTCGGTCTCCTGGTGATTTCCTTTTCCAGCTCTGAAACAAACCAAACCAAAATTATCCTTTCACTGGGGAGAATGAGAAGATTTGTTTGTGAACTACAGATATTTTGAGGGAGGTGTTGGAGAGCAGGATAGTACTGATTACACTAATAGGAACTATAAAAATGCTGAACAGCCTGTCCAAAGTTCACCACAGTTCCTCCTGTTCTTTCAGGCTTCCCTTAACCTTCTTGAGGCGGAAGAACTACCTAAGAACTCCCTCACACTGCAAACCTTCTTCCAGTTAAACATGTATATGTAAAAGGGGAGCAGTACAGAGCTTGATTTCAGCAAGCATGACATCAAATTTCTTGAAAAACTTCAGGATTCTGTTAATTTTTAAACCCCTCCATAGGCAGAACTGCACTTGTGCAGCAAAAGCCCTGCTGCCTTTGTGCAATACACACCTGAAAAGCCATGGAAAGGACTGGAGTTCAAACTCATTTTTCATGGCATTCTTTTGAGGTTTGTTCAAATGCAGGTTTCAGAATAAAGTGGCTAGGACATTATGTCAGCTTATCCTCTTTCACCCCACTCCCTTTTCAAATATTTAAAATTGCTCTGATGGATGTCCTAAACATTAAGACATTTCCTTAAAGAAAAATCTTTGGGTATCAGCAGCTGTGGTGTCTTAGCACTTCAGAACTGAAGTCTCACCATGTTCTTAAAGTGCTGGGGCAGCTCCAAGCTAACTTTTCTATGCAGTGCTGTTAAGAACACACAAGTCTTGCAAATACTGCATCCGACACCCTTGTTGGCGTGGGACAATAACAAAGGACATTTTATTTCCCAAGTGTCATTAATTTAGAGCGTGAACACCTACCTAAGCATGCCAAAGCAGCCTGTTTCCAAGCTACTGGATCAGTGCGACAGCAACAAGTTCAATAAAAACAGAAGAAGCTGTAGTTATAAGGAACCATCACAAAAACGATGCCTTTGAAGAGTGCAGACTAGGACTGCTTTTTTGCTGCTTTCTAGACTGACTCTGTTTAAAGGCAGCAGCGTGGCCCTGTTCTGAACGGTGCACGCGTTCCCTTCGTGCATACATAATTAGCACGGGTGTCCTCACTTGTCCACACTGGCCTGCTTTGACCTTTGCCTTACTCCACTGAATAGCAATTCCTTAAAGAGCTGCAAGACACAGGAAAATAAAAGCAAGCTGGGGCGGGAGGGGGATGGGGAGGGAATTCACCCGAATTTACAAACTAAAGAAAAAACGAGTTTGCCTGCTGTTATTTGAAAAGTGTATCATAAAAATAATAAATCAAACAAACACTATTTATATGCAAATACTTGAGCTATTCACTGCTCACAGGTCACTCCTGGTCTTCCCTCTAGAGCTACTACTGGGAATGCTTCCGACAAAAGCAGCAAAGGGTATTTTGTATTAATGACTGTACTTGAGCAGAATATTGCCATACTACTTCCCTTACTCTCTGATAATGGCTATTTCTCCCCAGAATCTATGCAGCATGAAGATCACAAAAGCAGAAAAACAGAGGTGGAGCAAAAGAAGAAATTGGTTAAATTAATATTTGCATTACAGAAGCCCTCAGCAGGCTCAGCAATGGATTGGGGTTATATTAAAAAAAAAAAAAAGCAATAAAGAAAGGTGGTACTTAATCTCAAAGAAAAAGGTCAAAATTATTTTTGTAGCAAGATTCTGGAAAGGAGTAAGTGCAAATAAAATAATTCAGAACAACAGAAGCACTTAGATAAAACGCAGTTGTAAAGCCTATAACTGAGCCCAAGCTAAACCATCTACAGCAAAATAGTCAAAGCAAGCACTAGAAGAAGCACAAGGGTTTTGAAAAGCTGTTGGTGGCTGTTTACTATTTCATCTGAATGGCAACAAGGAAAATCACTACCCAAACAACACACAACACAGATTTCATGTGGACAATCTGGCCTATCAAACTAAAACATCTCATCCTCTGGCAGCATAAGATAGGCCCTAATGCCATATCCTTCAGATTTTCTTGAATTTTTTCATTTCGTAGAGCAATTTTAATTTTTTCTTACAGAAGAGAAAGCAGATTTCATTGTCAATATATGCTTTATTGAGCCACAACTTAAAAAAATTAAGAGAAGTACACTTAACTTGGTTACACTTCTCTTTGGAACCAGATATTATTTTGCCCTCCTCTCTTGCTCATACATTAGGGGTTCCCATAATCCATAAATTCTTTGTTTATTATCATGCATCCTTCTCTGAGTGCACTCAGGCACTCAGTGCTTCTGAACTGATTCCTGTCAGTGTTTCACACTGAATCGCTATTCTACCCCCAAGAAATGGCTAGCTGGTGGGTTATATGAACTGACAAACACCTCCTCGGCTTCAGCTGCAGCAAGGATCACACATGAGGGGAGTTTCACCCCCTCTCTATCCTGTCTTATGCAGCAGTCTTTCTTTAGCACACCCTTGCTTCTGCTCTGATGGGGGTCATACTCTGTGGATACCTTGCATCATTATAAGAAAATTCCTCAAAGGAGATTCCAGATGTAACAGCCTTAAAAGCATTAATGAAAAAAATAAGGGGGGGGAGGAAAAAAAAAAAGGGGAAAAAAAAGAAAAACAAAGGGAAAAAAAAAAGAAGAAAAAAAGAATCTGCCCCCCATCTTTACACCAAAAATGCCTGACTTCTTACTAAAAGCCTCCTGGCTCTACCAGCTATTTATACCTCCATGTCTCTATGATATTTTTAAAACTCCAAATCTAAGTCACCTGTAAATGACCTGCTGTCTTTGGAGGGTGCCTGCTTACATGAAAGGACCTGCTCTGACTGACTGCGATGAGCATCAGGAGAACGACAGTTCTTAGGCTGTCTGGACTTCATACGTCAACATTCAGATATTAAAAGACAAGTCAAGCTGAAGCCTATTAGAGCTCCATGGAAGCAAACTATTGCTCTCTCAGGGCTAATACCAGAAAAACTCCCTCTACCCCCAGCTTATTGTTTGATTTTGCACTGAAGTCATCGGTTCAGAAGGAATTTGCATTAAGTGTTTCAGTTTTGATTTACCATAAGGGAGAGTGCAGAAAATAAAAAATATTTTTACCCATTTACTCAGAGGCCCCTAGTAAGTTTTCCCATACTCCAGAGCCCACACACACTCTAGGCTTCCTATTCAAGGACTCGGTAGGAAAACTGTCAACAAGCTAACTCTTTATATCTCAATGGAAATTAAAACTATTCAATGGGAGACTTTGAAAGTCTAATGGGATGGGGAATCCTACCAGCTTCTAGCTCCCTACACTACTGAATTCTCATGGGATCCTCTGTGTTTCAGGAGCATGGCTTTCAAAATTAGAAAGTATCTTTAATGCCTTCAAATGAAGCCACACATCTCTGCATCACTTGGCATAAACAAAATAGACAAAAACCCAAATCAAGCAGCCGAAAAAGAATGTCCAAAATGACAAGTGTCCTGTGGCGATGTACTTCTGCTGGATTTTTCTGGCCGCTAAACGATACTGTCAGTAGCTCTTTGAACATGAAAAGAGCTATGGAAGCCCAGCACAGAGACTCAATCAATCCACAGAGCATGACAGCTCTGCAGCAGGAGGTAAACCAGTCAGAAACACAGAGCTGAAGCAATCTACTCTCAGGCAGACTGAGTTACAGGTACACAGGTTTATTTATACCTACCAGGACTTCTGTCTCCGTGAACTCCCTTTGTGCTTATTTACTTATTTATTTATTATCATGGAGGACTGGTAGTCTGAATCACTGCATTTTTGAAAAGCCTAATAATGAAGAAATACTGAGGGCTATCAAGTCACATACAGAAATTATGAGGTGGGTAAAATGCTGACTCATGGCAGACAATAAGGGATAGAAAAACAGAAATCATAAGCAGATAGTAGGACATTAGTGGCAGGGTGAATTGTCTTATTCTCAAAAGAAAAAAAAATAAATCTTGTTTAAAAACTTCAGGAGGGAGCCTGTCAAAAACCTTAGAAATGTACCAACAAGGTCTGCTGGTGACAAAGTGAGGCATTGCCTTACTACCAAAGGTAAGTACAGCACAGAAATGAGCCATTAGAGGGAACTAGGTGAAACTGAGACCTTGTGTTGCAAATGCAAGTGAAAGTGCATAATACAAAGTAAGATTCTCAGTCATTAAGGGGAAATGTTTCCCCAACATAAGCAAAGGCTATGTTGGACTTGATTATGTACTACTTGAACACTTGACACCAGTTTATTGAGACCATGAGGTATTTGTAATTCAGACAACGAAATGCTGGTACTCTCTTACAATTCTGGTCATCAATATTTGAGAAACTAAAGCTTTGGCAAGTCCCTTTATAAAAGGAGGGGAGATAGAGGAGAACTTCATCTCAGCAAAGGAATGGGGCTGCTGCCTTCTCACAAAGCATGGGAAAAGAGATTTAAGATAGGCACAGACAGGAGCAAACGGGAAGGGAAAAAAGAATGAACACAGACAACTATAGTGTATTTGAATTGAACGCTAAAATGTACCCCAGTACAAGAGCAATATGGAGACTGGAATGGCATTCTAACAAAAGCATTGCACATAAATACTAACAGCATTTAAAATTAATCTCATTTCATGAGAGTAACAGTGTAACTCTATGGCTATAACAGCTAAGGACTGATTGTAATAATTTATTTGAATCCTGTATTTCTAATTACGTTCAAAAAAGTAAGAAAAAGCCAGACATAAGGGCGCCTTTGCAATCTTCAATTGCTCATATGCATTAGGATATAGCACTCAGGTGATCACACATTAATTTCCCCCCCCAGAATGCTCACTGTAGTCACCAAATGGGCAGGTAGTAATGACGTCTCTACCTTTCCCATTGAACATGTGCCTCTCAGCCTTATTATCCAAACCTCCCAGTGAGTACAAAAAACTCATAGATTTCCTCAGAGACAATCCTACAGTGCTGTCAGAATATACACGCATTTCATAAATAATAATGAAATAATCTCTACCACCTCGTAAGAGTAAAGGCAAAGATTATTCCTGTTTTGCAGGCAGGGAGACACAATACAGAGGATTTTTGTCCAGAATGAGAAAAATCATGCAGCAATACACCTTGTAGTTGCTGATATAAATGCTCCCAGCTTTCTGCAAATCAAGCCCCAGAATTACACACTAGAGACAGACACTGAAGAAATTGTGATTAGCAACAGGACTGAAAGGGCCTGATTCCAGGGAAATCTCCATCATCATACAAAAACATTCCTGTCAGACACAGAGAACAAGTACAGTTCTTAAGGAGGTATTTAGCTTCATTTCCCCAACACTATTCTCTTTCCTCCTGCAACCCTCTGCCTCATTCACTACACACCTTCCAAATTCTGCAACAAATGAGGAACAGACAACAGCTTCATTCCCACATCATCGTCCATCCTATGCACTGATTCGTCCATCCTATGCCCTGTGGAAAAAATAGGTCGTAATCATGTTATTAAAGGCTGTATCAACATGCCTTCATGCCAGGAGGCCAAGCAAGGGTTGCCCAGGCAACCTGACTTCTTCCATTTCCCAGGGTGTGACATGTAGACGTTTACGTTCTTCTAACATCACCAAAAAAAAAAACCCAACAAAAAAAAAAATCAAAAAAACCCCCATAACACAAAGAGCACCTCAAATGTCATTGTGTGGAGCTGTATCTGAGCCATCAGGAGGTTTCAGGTACCCACACATGCATTGCTGCTCTTTGCCACCAGAGCTATGGAGGAAACCTCAGCAGGCAGAGCAAGCAAGTTGGGTAGGATGGAGGGGTGAAGCACATTTTTGAGGAGTGGATTTCACAAGAGAAGAGGGCTGAGACTGAATCCTAGGGCTTGACAGCTTGTTCTAGAAAGAGGGGGAAGCATATGATCATAGCTCCTTTGGTCTCCATTGTTGTCTTTGCCTCTCTAAGTTCCCTCCAACTATCTTTAATCTTTGCTCCCACAACTCGTTTAAGTCTCTTATTTCCTCTCTTCTCTGTCCACTGGTCCCTTCTTATTGCTCTTCACCCCTATGGGGGTCCTGAGGTTTCCTCTCCTGCCCTTCACATCCACATCCAGACTCACCTACCCTCATTTTCTCCATCGTCTCCCCTCCCTGTGCCTGTGGGCTGGGGAAGTGCCAGCAGCACCAGGGCTTGCTGCCTGCCCTCTGCACATGACTCCTGCCCTGTAAAGCCAGCTCCTCTGGGAGGATATGTAGTACCGTGGACAAAGACCCAGAGTGCCAGCCTGGCACAAATCAACAGGATGGAGTGTGGCCAGTGACACTCTGCAGAAAACTCAACTAGTGAGAAAGAGTAATTCAAGCCTAAACAGAGGTTGACAACCCCCTCTTTTTATTTTTCTTTAAATTTTCCTGCATATTCGGCTTTTCCCAGTGGCATTGAAAAGTACATTCACAGTAGAGTGTACCCTTTTTCCCCTGTTCCCTCTGAAACCTGCTGCTGTCAGGTATGACTACCATCCCTGCCAGGGATATAGTCATGGGCTCTCCTCTTCCATTCCTGTAGAGCTAGCCAGGAGAAGAGGACTTAATGGACCAGTTTTATCCTTGTTAATCACTATCACATCACAGCACATCCTGAAAGAGGTGCACAGGCTTCATCAGTCCCTACAACAGGGGCCCATAAGGAGAAACCCAGACCCTCCTGAAAGTTGATTAAACATACAAGTGAGCAACAGAAATCACTGGCTGGTTTTTTTTATTTGGTTGGGGTTTTTTTTAAATTTTGAGATGGATATCTCTGTGGCTGACCCACAGTCTTTTTTAAGATGTCTTTTTTAAGTCCTTTTTAATGTCTGCCTTCAAGCACCATCTTGAATTGTTTTAACTACACTTCCCACATTTAGCTGGCCACTCTTTGGGAGTTGCATGGGATATTTAAAAGTTTGGCACCATTAAACACCCAAGAAACAGGATCTGGTAAAGGAACACATCTGTCAGGTTTGTACACAGTAGTATCACACAGAGTTACCTGTATTATGGGGCCAGGAAACTTGCTTTCTTTATCTAGCTAATACCCTCTTCATCCATTACAAGCTTTAAAACAGTAGTGTAGTTATAGGTATGATGGTCTAAGGATATGAGTAAAGCTTTACAGGGAAAGAGACTGACTTTCAGACATAAGGCTTTTTCACCCTTCCCTCTGCTATTTACCCAGTGGAAAAAGCAGTGAAAAAAATTACATAGATCCAAGACTCATGCTTAGGAAAAAAAAATTCAGCAAAACAAAACACAAAAACAGCTTATGTACAAAAGAAAAGTCATGGCAGCGTGTTGCTCAGTAGCAAGAAAGGTGAAAGATAATTTGATTTTTTTTCTTCAGAGGCAAAGCCCCTGAAAACCACAGCTTTCCTAACTGCAATCCACACATGTACACATACAGAGTACTCATCACCACTGTATCCCTTCATCCTCTCCATGTTATGTCCTACATGGTAAAGTATTGGTATCTATTTGGACACTTGATCTTTCCTGGCCACCCTTTCTGATTACATCAATATTATTTCTGTAAGCTTAGAAAGGAACAGCTACAAGTTATCTGTCCACAGGAGCACTCTGGTTTGTGTTTTCATCTAGAGATTAGCAAAAAGGGAGCTTTGTTTCTTAGCCTGGTCAAGCAGTTATTTTTATGTTAAGGAACATCCGAAATGTCTCCCACCATAGGGGAAGCCAAAGAGAATCGCACAGGGGTGGGTTTCCATGGAAGCACCAAGTTTGACACTCAGGTAACTGATGATACAGTGTCTCCAGTGGTGCACTTCCCAGCACACCCAGACACTGCAGGGCTGGGTGCTGGTGCAGCCAAGACCAGCCTGCAGCACATGACCTGTTCCAGGCAACAAACAGACCCTCCACCTCCACACGAAGGAAAAGAATGCATCCTATAAAAATGATGAAAGCCATCTAAAGTATAACACACCTTTAAAAGGTGTAAGGACAGTTGGTGCTTTGGGATTTCCAATTCCCTTAAATACTCTTTTCTCCTGTTTGTTAAACAGATCTCCATACTTCCTTAGCATTTATTTCACTTAAGTCAAAATGACTGTCCTGCAGCTGCACTGAAATGTACGTTTGTTTCTTGTTCCACAGGGAAGAGAAGGTGAAGTTTCTGGACCAATTGGTATTAAAAAGACTGTACTGAATTAATATTATCAAAATGTTTCATATTTTCCTGATTGAAGTTGACTTTTTTGGATAATGTTTTGAAATATTTTTCCACAAAATACAATAAGTCTGTTTTAAAAATAATATTTCAATACGCAGTTGAATAAAAATAATTTCCTTGATGCAAAAATGAATTTTAACTTTTATTTCTAAAAGAAGACGAATTGTTAAGCCAACTGATGAAATTTTAAGACTCAAAACATATTAGGGATGATTTAACCATGTCTAATTAACACACCTAGATTTCTTGACCATTAAAGAAAAAAACCACAACCACAAAAACCCAGAAATCTCTTTACAAAGGCAAATTATTCCTGCTCAAAATCACAAAGTATATCAATCACTCAAAAATAAAGCCACTTAAAGATGCTGAGGAATCAGTTCCCCTTGTGCAACCAACATCACCCCAGGGACAGGCCACCGAAGATAAGGGCAATGTTACTCTACAACACTTCAGACTCCTATCAGTGTCCCTTCTTTCACCTAGTTTCCCATGTAAGCACAGTCCCATACTATCTTACTGGTTGAGCATTGCCCATCAGCTGCCTACCCTCATTTTCTCCAGGCAGAGGCTGTTTCTGTAGCTGCCAGATCTTTCAACTGCAGCTGGACCACTGTCTGGACATTTAGTTGTTCTCTTTAGAGACATCTCCCACAAGAGCACTGGAAAACCACTCCCACCCTATCAAAACCAGCAGATAAATTTTGCTTCCTTTTTTTCCCACCCAACATGTAGATGGCCACTCCCAAGAAGAAGCAGGCCCTACAGTGGCACTCTCCACTATGGGCAGTACAGCCAAATGGACAAGTAAAAGCTTTCAGTAGGCAAAGGGAATTATGTGATTCTTCAGAAAGGAAAATCAGCCTGCTCACTGCTCGGAGAGCAATTCAAAATTAAATTTTCTTCCATCCCAGAAATACGTTACCCTCTAGAATGCTGCTTCTTTTTATTATGGAACTCATATCAACTGCCAAAATAGGTACATATGAAACTGGAACTCCTGTAATGATCTGTTATATTGGATACACTAATTTGACCGATATGTATGAGTAAAATTACAGTGGTGTTTTCTGCTGGAAGGGACTACAAGTGAGCAGTTTATCATTTAAACATATTGGGAGTAATTCAATCACAGGAGGTGGTTACAACAATGAAACGAGGAATAATAAACAGGAACACAATGGTCCATAACTAGAGAAAAACAGTTTCCAGCCCTTTCAGATGGAAAACAAAGAATAAAACAAATCACAAACAAAACCCTCTCCACACAGACAGGAAAGCTCAACAATGGAGTCAAGGGAAAATAGGGGATATCTGCATCAGGCTCAATGGCATCCTTTCTCCCAGACAAATACCAGCTTTTTACTCATTCCCCGCTATAGCAACTACGGGTACGTGATTATAACACACAAAAGCAGAGAAATGCTTTCTTCTGGTTACTGACCCACTGCAGGACACATGGCCTGTGGTTTGATCACATTCTTAATTCAGGATTTCTACTTTTCTCCTGTCCTCACTCAGACCATCAACACTCCCATGCAACCAGAATGAGAGAGAAGGTCTTTCCTTCAACAGCTTGTAGTTAATCTTACTTCATCCTTTTGATACTGCTCCTCTCTTACTCTCCCCCTACAGCAATGCAGCATCCCTCCAGAGCTGGGTCAAGAAAGCCTTAAAGTGTGGGGCTGCAGAAAAGAGTTTAAAGAAAAAAGTGAGGAAAGAAATAATAAAAAAACACCAACAACATCCCCAACAAACCCATCATCAACAAGGAGGCAGAAATGACCATGTTCTGAACAATTTATAGTTTGCAAAAGGCATTGTACTGACAACTGCTATATCTAAACGTATTTGCAGTCAAGAGAATCCACAGTATCGAGATGTGAAATAATGCTCTGTTTTTCACATGAAAGGGAGTCCCTCCCTTAAGCAGGAGCATACTCCTACCATGAAACTGCTGATAGGAGTAAATCAGTCACAAATAATAGCCATAAAACCATTTTGACACTTAGCATTCCTCCATGGGCAATAACTTTATACATGGCTTAAATAAATCCCTCTAGACACAGTTGCCTCTTTATTATTTTTCTTAAAGCAAATTTAGGTAATTAGTTTATTCTTTCCCCTAAAATATATTTTATTTCATCTGCAAAATCAAGAAGCAAACTGAGAAAAGTCAAACTTAGGAGTTGGGAAACTCCAAGTCAAATTTTGAGACATTTTGTAGCCTCAGAGATAGGTTTTCTCAAGATCCATCATTTACTGTGAGGAAGATCTGCAAAAAGGAGATGGGGGGGATGCAGATCACCAGGTTAATGGCTGTTCACATATCCCTATGCTTTTCAGAACTTTGCCAGAAAAACAGCATTTCCATTGCAAAGGCATGTTGTGTGATGCAAATCCAGGAACTGTAACCCCAGACACACAATTACATGCAAGCAAGCTAATTACTCCCAGTGTGCACCAAAAATCACACCAATGATTATGGTGGTATGTATACCACAGTCCCTAACCAGGCTTTCTCACTGCTCACTGATAGAGACTGTTTTATTCATTAGACACTGATAATGGTCTTTTTCTATCCTGGATGAAGTCTGTCTCAGTGCTGACTGATGCCTTTAACAGCGAGTGACTGAAGCTACAGTTACCCCAGAGATCTCTGACAGTAAGTATCAGACAAGCGCAGAAGCATCACTTCTGGGCGAGGTCTCCCTGCAGCTCCTGGGATCAGAGGAGGTAGGGTTTTCTGTTCTCTGACTAGTGCATAGTCTGACACAGATTGCAAGTGACAATGCAAAATGGGTGTTTATGGGCAGAGTCAGGCTTGTGACAAGGAGGGGGTGGGAGCCTGCATCGTATCTGACAGGTGCACCGGTGAGATGAAGATGCAGAAACTCTTTATCTTTGTTGTAATTAGAGACACACACACACACACACACACACACACACAGACAGAAGTTTCTTCTGCAAAGCACCCTGCAAGACAGGATCTTGGCTATTTCAGTGACAATTCTGGTGATGAGAGGAGCCAGCTCTTTCCAAAAGCACCAGAAAACCAAGAAATAGGTAATTTAGACTCTCAAGCAAAAACTGCACTCTAGTGCTGCCACTTGCAGCAACTCCCCATCCCTAAAGCAGCATCACTCAGGTGATGCGGGAGAGGAAAGCAAAACAGCTATTGGAGCAAAGCTTTAAAGAGAAACTGTGGTTTAAGTTTCCCATGGGGCTGGCACATAGGGGGTTTGAGTGCTGCTGCTTCTCCAAACTAAAAAAGTAAATGTTGGCTGATGGGCAGGATCCCAGCAAGCAGCTTCCTTATAACACAGTTTCCAGAGGCACACAGAGCTGAAGGCGCACTCTTGTAGCCGTGGTAAAATTCTTCAAGAGATGTCTCTAAAGACATACGGCACTGCAAGACAAGACTATAATTACTAGGATTGTTCAACAGGCCAAGTAGTTTTAAACACAGTGCTGGAGTTCGGAATGGATTTTCAAGAAAAGCAAAATGAATGAACGAATGAATGAATGGGATGATTTTACAGGCAATAAATGGATAATTTAATTCCGGGCAGCAATGCCACGTGCAGCCTTTACAGAAAAGCTGGGGGATTTGCAGTTTTCTCTCCTACTCACCGGGCACTACTCCTTTGATGTCGCTTTCTGTGTTCATCCTGTTCTTATGTGTGAACTCAAGGATCAGTTCCTTGGATGCTTCAAATTGTTGTGTAGCCATCAACCACCGAAGGGACTCTGGGAAAATACTTTGAAGACAGAAAACAGGTTATGATTTCTTCCAAGTTTCTATCAGAGGATGAACTGATAGAGTTTTAGCCGCTCATTTAACCACTCAGGAACTATGTAATTATTTCAACATGCAGAAGAATCACTCATGAAATAAAAAAAGAGGGAAAACCAATTCAGAATGTGCAAATTAATGACAGTTTCTTTTACTTTGCTTCACAAATGATAAAGGAACTGTCCTATCCCATGGAAATAGGACAAATTAGAATTTTATAACATATTCCAGGTGCTCTGTCCATTAATATAATTTTGAAAAAATTGGGAGGAGGAGGCAGTGCTGTCTGCAATAGACATTTGCTGCCAAGAAGAGAATGAATGAGATGCGCAGTTAACACATGGTAATTCAGACCAAAGAAGGAAAATAGCTAACAGAAGTAATTTGGGTTCTCTTCTAAAGACAGAGAAAGAGAAGAATTACTCCTTAGGATTATATTGCAACATATTTTCTCAGGTTTTAAATATGTTAAAAACCTTCTCCCATATATGCAGTCATTCTTTATACAGGTCAGTATCGTGTGTGTTCCAGACAATATTTAGTTGTTGTTTTAAAAGCTTCCCTTAGTAAAGACAATATTGTGTTAGTTGAGTTGCCTTAAAAATATATACACACACACAGTTAAAAAAGTTTTTCTGTCCAGTTGTTTCCTTCAAGTGCTGATGTTTACCAGATTCATGAGCTTAACTGATCATTCTTCCTTTTTTATTTTTCAGATGAGTTTATTTTAATACAAAACCAAAAGAAACATGTAGATCTTAGAAGAAAAAACCAAAATCTCCCGTACTTCTATAGATATGAAAACTTTCAGATCTCACTCCAAGTATATTTTTCTCTCATGTTAAGGCTTCACTTTCACTGCTCTTTCAAAAGACCTTACTAAGAACAATTTAACAACTACTTTTAACTTCAAACATATAACAAACCTCAAATTCTCTTTACAAAGCACTGATCTTTGCTGTGGATGCAGCTCAGTTCTTATACTTCCAAGCAGTCAATTGCACCATCTCTTAGGCTGATACAATTTGGAAGACCCCTTAGCAAAACCTCCAAATGAGACAGAGAAAGTATTAAGTAATTTTTTGAAAAAGAAGTAGAAAGGAGAGAAGTCAGGCAGACTGCAGTCTAAATGATAACAGTCAATAAAAATATTGATGACAGCCATTCAGTTTGACAGCTTATTTACTACCTCCCTACTACTATTGTGCTGCACAGCTGCTTTGGCATATCCTCCTGCAGTAAGTCTTGTATAGCAAAAGCATTTTTTGAAATACTAAAAACCTTTTGAATGCAAAATCTCTGCATGCTTGGTTCTGGAGAGGAGACAGTCTCAGGCACTAGGCTAAAAGTTTCAGATTTTGAACAGTCTGCTTAAAGGTCCCAAACAACTCCTATAATGACCACCAGCATCTACGAAAAGAAAGGGAGCCACAGGGATGGGCATTGCACAGTGGGGAAAAACGCTGTCTCTATCTTCCAGCTCCTGCAGTTTTCTCAAACTGGAAGTGCTAAAGCCTCACATCTTTCAGCTACTCCATCATTAAGTGTGAGCAGTGGGAGGTTCATTAAGGATCTTTAAAAACTTGTGTGCTGCCTTGAGCCCAGGTTACCAGGCACAGCAAGGGGAAGTGCTGGCTGCCCCATCTCTGTGCAAGCACCTGAGCTCATCTGTGGGGCATGGATCCTGCAGCCAAGCATCATCTGTATGCACCTGCTGTTGCATCTTCTGTTGCTGTACCAAGTACCATCACAAACTCAAAAGCTAAAAAAAAGAAGAGAAACCACAAACCAAATCCCTTGGTCCCAGTGGACTTCTGCACAGAAATCTGTTCACCACCCCATGCTTTATCACCTGGCATTAAATACTAATTGAATGAAGCTGAGACAGGTTACTGCTGAGGGTGGGCAGCTGCCCAGATCAGCAGGCTGAGCTGACTGTGTGATACACTAAGTCTGGTTGCACCCAATGAACTCTCATGGCCAGACTAGAAGACTGGTCACGTTCAATAGCTCTCATGGCCAGGTACAGAAGTGTCATTTATTGAGCAACAGAAATGCAGCTTCTTGGGTTGCTGGTGGTAAGTACACTGTCTGCAGAAGCATACATGAATACTTAAAATATGAATAATACAGCCAACAATAAACATATTAAATTGTAAGATGACTAAGTAGTGCTAAAACTATGATCACAAACACAAGCTTGCTTTTTGAATTTCCTGAAGAAGCACTTGGTATTGCTGAGTGTTCGATTCTTACACAACAGGCAATGAGAGAAAAGATAGGTACAGCCCATTGACCACCCCAGGATACAAAGATGGAGTCTCCTCTGACCTCCATCCTCAGTTAAGCTATATTTATATTGTTTTCTTTGAGGGAAGGGAAAAGGTAAAGCTACAGCTAATGTCATTTCATGTTTAGGTTGGTGTTTGAGTGACTTTAATCATTAGCCTATGTGGAGGTGTGAAATGTAATATGTATTTTTGAGCTGATGTAGCAAAGTTCAGCTTTTGGTCACCTTTTGGGTCATTCCTTTGGCTTACAGTTCCCATTAGCTGCATTGTTTTAAACACCTCTGTGCCACTCCATCCTTAGCTTCATGTCTCCCTTAGAGTGGTACACCAAGCTCCCTCAGTGTTCCTGCCCCTAAGGTGTGCAGACAGTTTGTCCTTGGTGAACACTATAGCCAATGCATGCATTTCTTCCTGCTGAACTTTGTTTTTCAGTATTTTCCCCACATGGCTGGTTGATAGTCTGCTACCTCCACCATCAGTGAGGAAAGGGCCATGCTTTTACAGTCAGAGAAAAGAACATAGAGTGAGTACGGGGAGAGAGGAGAGGAGAATGAGTGGAAGGGACACTGGGGAAAGAAAGATCTCAAGTCCAAGAAACCCTAAGAGAAGAAGAACCCTTGACAGACAAGAACTAGGAAGGTACCACGTGTAGCTGGAAGGAAAACCGTGATCCTGTGCAGATGGGTGGAAAATGGACGACCATGAAAAGAGTGTAATGTGTCAATTAGGGGTCTGCCCCAAGGCAGTAAGCCCAGTTCGTCCAACTTTGTGTCTTGGTGAGAGTAAATCCTATCTATCAGCACTAGAAAAGAACTGGCCACCTTTTCCCAGTTCTTCACTTTCTGTTAGAGTGAAGCAGGAGTTTATTTCAAGCTATTGATACCTTTGCTGACATTCATGGCATCATCCTGTCTGGAGCTTCCTGCTCTAAGCAAGAGAAAATAAGGTCTCTGTATAACTGGAGCTCCCCTTCCCTCATGGCTATAATATACATACACACTTAAAAGGAGTCTAACTTCTACTGACTTATTTTTATACACTTGTCACAAACCCCTGTGCCCAAGTCTGGCTTACATGGGTGTCTTTTGCCCTTCCAGAATGACCTAAGAGCCTAGCAGTGGCATCTGCTTTGTATCCAAACCCACCTGCTCATCCCTCCTAGACATATCTGCTGTCTCCCCTTTCCCCCATCCATGCCCAGCTACCCAATCTGCTCAGCCATGCACCACTGGGGACCGTATAGTCTGTCATGTGCATGTGGCCAAAAGCAGAGCAAATCTACAGGTGAGAGAGGGCTAAGCCCCAGCCTGAAGAGGCAAATGCCACTCTCACAGCAGGAGATGGAAGTAAAGAGAGTATAGAGGAAGGAGGAGGCAGTGCAGGGGTTGTTCACAACATCTGTTATTGAACTCACTGCTTTGGGTACATGATGGCGAATTAACAAGCAGTGTTCTTCTTTTATTACCCATCAGTTAGTTTTCTTCCTTCATTCGTAACACATGCTGAGGGTCCATGTTCCGTTTGGAAGAAAGGGAAGAGGCAATGAAATGGTAGCACTTTCCAGAGAATATGCAACAGATGGAAGAGAAAAGCCTAAGAGAAAAGTACATATTGTACTGACAGTATAATTAAACAGGCATCCTAACCAGAGCCCATTTCCGCAAATGGAAAAACCCTGGGCAACACAAATCCTGATCCTTTGGCTGTTACCACTATTTATCAAGCTGCCATAACCAACATTATATGAGGGGGATCTATTTCCTTGGTTTGCCTGTCCTGTACAGCCAAAAAGCCACAGAGCTCTTGCAGATTACAAAATAAATTTTAACATTTCCTATTGCTTTCAATGTCACCCAGGAACAACCTCTCGACAGGAACATACAAGACCCTGCCACAGCCACCTGGAAAACATGCAACATACAGAAGACTGCTGAGGGGTGCCTGCTGTCCATCCCATCTACTGGGTTCATTAGGCATCTTCATACTAGTGTACTGTCCTTTGGACACATATCTGTAAACATTATGCTTGATACTGGGTTCTGTTCAGTGGTGGATATAAGGCATTTCAGCTGGTGGCATCGCAACAGGAAGCAGACCTGCACATGGGTAACATACGGCAGGTACGGGAGGGGAGAACAGTATCATGCATAAAAAAACCCACTCTTCAGTATTCATTGAGATTAACACTGACAAGACAAGACTATTTAAATGTAAAACCCCTGCCATTATCTTGCGAAGGACTTGTAACTTTCTCCTGTGTGCTGCATTTTGCCCGTGCTGCAGCATGTCTGCCCTGGGAATAAGCAATAAAATCCCCACTGAGAGTCACCATCACGAACACAAGAGAACTTTGGAAGAAGTTGATACAAGAATATAACTGTTAAAAGTTCTTACATATTGTAACATGTTTGCACACATTGCAACTCGTCAGGCATCACAGCTAGCAGCCTAGCCTCCCATGGGTACATAAACAACTTGGTCCTACACAGCGTGATGGCCATTTTTCTGAGTGCACAGCAACTAATATTTTAGACTTGTTAGTATTATCTTTAAAATGAATGATCTAGCCTGTTCTTACTCTTATGGTTTTGTACAACACTGCTCTCATAAGCCTCTGTTGTGTTATGCCGCCACTGCGTGTCACTATTAAGACAGAACAACAAAGCAAGATTTTTGGGAGGTTTAAAAAGTCACAGTGGGGATGGACCTGGCACCATCCCCAAGGTGAAAGCCATCCTACTTCTCTCAGGATAGCTGTATTAATGCCCCGCCGCAGGCAGAGAGGAGTGGGAGCAGTGGGAGTGGGGAATTCCTTGCGGGAACAATCCTGAACCACTGCCTGGAACAGACCACCCACACAGACTTCAGCATAGCGTGAGCTAATTTGGGCAAAATCAAGTCTAGTTCAGGGCTGACTACCTCATGTACACAAGATATCCAAGCGTGTTTGTTGAAGAGCTGACACACATTATTTTTAACCTCTCTTGGATAACCCAGGCCAAAGAAATGAACAGTGACAGTACAGAACCACAACACAGGTATTAAGGGAAAATGTAGCCATGCAGTCATAATCTGACAACAGCTAGGCTGAGATGCATCCTCTCAAAAACTGTTTGCATCTTCAAAGGGGAAGTGACAGACAGAATAACAGCAAAATACAAATTGCACCTCAATCAAAGAGGACCATCTCCCAAGTTCCCACCTTGTCACAGCATGTAACATATGTGCGTGCTACAGCAGATTATAAAGTTATTCTTATTTCAAAGTCAAGTCTTTGCACAAGGTGAATGGAATAACAAAGGGAAAGGCTCATATGTATTGTGAAGCACACACACTTCCCCACAGTGAAGCACTGCCCAAGTCCTGCATTAGGAGCTCATGTTGCCTTTGACCTGACAGGAGGAAGAAATACTTACACCCAGTAAAGCAGCATCAGCAGGAAAGGACAGATGATGACTGCCTGGAGGACCTGCCAGTCCCTGCAGAGGGCAGCCAGCCCCGGCATGAGGAACTGCCCCGCCATTTCAATGAAGCTTGCCACCATGGTGATCATGAACCGGTGCCCAGGAGGACAGAGCTCTATCCCTGAAACACAGAGAACACACAAACACATTAGCCTCCCCACCAGCAAAGACACCCCCAGAGTACCTCTATGAAACTTTCAGGGAGTTCATGTCCTTTGAGATCTTTGGTCAAAGTTATGCAGAATCACATAAATTTTGCTTCCTCCTGTATTTAGGCTTCAAACACCCTAGCAGCTCTAGAGAAGCTCATTATCAGCTGGCTATGGTGCAACATCACAACTTCCATACCTAGTGCCTCTCCTGCAGACCTGCTGTAACCTCATTGCCAGATTTCCTTCAGTCTCCGCCTAGAGAAGCATTTCACCAAATTGTAAGATATTTATCTTTAAAAGGAAATGTAGAATAAAATAAGAGCCAAAGGTTTTGGGTTGTGCCTTTTCACACTTCTCAGGGACACCACATGCCTTTCCAATCAGTTTGCTGGGAGGCGGAAGAGCACAGCTCTCAGCAGGATGCAGGCTCCCAGCTCATACGGGATGCCACCTGCCCACAGTTTAATATGCTCCAACTCAGCCAGTTTCAAGCTGGATTTTGCTGAGTAGGTTGTTTCTGGGTTTGCTTTTTGCAATAGCTTATCTAGATCATCTTTCAAACAAGTCAACCTTCCATCTGTCTTATCCTGCCTTCCACCCTTCCTTTTGCTGTGGGGTAATTTACCACCATCATTGGCATCTTTGGTTGTCTCAGCTGCCTGCTGACAAGTGAGTTCAGTAGATAAAACGTCTCCTTAAATCCTGAATTCTGGCTATCTTTATTCAGTCAGAAGATGAACTTATCAGAATCACAGCTTAACAACAAAATTAAAAAAAAGTCACGGAAGAAACAGCAAACAGAAAAATTGGACTACCTTGTGGAAATTTTTTCACCGGTCAGATTGCAACATATTTGCCATTTGCCCACATTTACTTCTACAGACTAATACTGAAGTGCAATAAACCTGCCACAAATGCGTAGTACTTATTGGAATGCCGATACAGAAACAGGCTCATAAACATTTGTGATAAACATTTGTGGTAAACATTTGTGATATGTCGCTGTCAGCACTGTTGCCTTTTTTTTGGGATGTTTCCTGTGGCTGTTTTAAATTAGAATTTAATGGTTATTAAAACTGTAATTGAAAAGCTATAAGAAAATAGGAAGAAATGACAGCTGCTCCTTCATTCACTCTCTCATCTGTAGCTTGTCAGCATTTATCATTGTAACACAGATTTAAACTAATTGACCAAAAACTAGCCTGTAGATCAAATCCAGGATTAAACACCACACATTTTTCTCCCTTCCTTTTCAGCCCATACAAAATCTATCAATGAATTTTTGCCAAAACAGAAGTAAAATGTATCTGCTGTAAAGCAGCCCAAATTTTCATTAGCCTAACCACAAACATAGCAGCTTCAGAAAAGAAAGAGGGGTAAAAAGCCCTCAAAGACTCTCACATGCTATGAAAGGCTTTTACATTTTAATTAGGAAAACAAGATTAAAACACAGAGCTCCTTATGACATTAATATGGTTTCATTTCTACTAATGAAGTATCTCAAGCCTAGGAAACATTTTTTGTTCTATGCAAAGAGGTCACTTCCGTTTTATTTCTCTAATCTCAAAATAAAAAGTGCTTCTGTTTGTTTTTCTAAACCTTAAAGTCACAGTTACTCACACTCCAATATTCCTTCATTAAGTACAAGGTCGAGGTTTGTTGCTATAGAAACAAGAAGTCTACATTAGATATGTAAGGCTTTGGCATTTCAATTGCATTGCTCAGGTAAGTATCAGGTAAAAAAAATAACCAAGATATCAACTTCCACATGAAGTCAGGAAAGGTGTCCAAATAATAAAAGCATACTTTATTAAGTCACTGGTGCATAGTAAATAACTCCACATGCAGCAGTTATTCATTGTATAGAAAGGAAACAGCTTCAGAGATTGTTCGGCATCTATTTTCTTCTCTGGATTATCACATGCATATGATCAATTCTGCTCTTTCCTCTAAGAAAGCTGAAGATGCCAAAAAAATAATCCCTGCTCTAGCTGGGTGAGCGTGACTTCCAAGCAATGGCAGCAGTATATGAAATATCACATCTCTGTTGAAATGTTCCACATATTAGGACAGCCTACTGACTTTCCAACATATCTGGCTTCAATTTTATACGATAAAAGATTCAGCACTGGAGTTTTTAGCAACCATCTATCAGTCAACCTTTACCCACCTCTGCAGCAAAGCCACCCTCCATAGCAGCTCTGCTTCAGACCCAGGAAAGGCACCCTGCTGATGCTCACACTGATGCTGTGATGTACCCAGGCACGAGGCCTCTAGGGCTGCAACAGTTTTCACTCAGTTCACACCATAAACTACCAGCTCAGGCAAAATCAGTACAAGACAGAGATCAGCTTTATCCACCCACGGCAAATTGAGCAAGCAAGCTCCATCTCCCTGAATCAATGAAAGGGTTTCTACCTCAACTACTTCGTGGAGCACAGAGCAAACCCTTGTCATACACAGAAATTGTGGAAATTACCATTGGTACCAAAAAGCTCCCAGATACACCCATTTGCTCTCCTTGGAAAATTTTGTGCGAGCAAGGAGACAGCCATGTAAACAATTCTGCTTTCTTGCCCAGCATTTCTACTCTATGCAGCACAGTCAGAGTAGCAGATCCAACTTAGATGCCTAATTTCTCTAAGTCCCAGGCAAGTGATCATATGGGCAAGTTGAAACCTGTACGCAAAACAGTATTTGGGCCGTGAAACTGGAGATGCCCAGGACATGTGGGACAGACTTTCTCACTGTTGATGGGCACTAAGAAACTGTGGACATCACAAGCACAGAAGCTGGACCCAGCTCAAATCCTGTGGCAAAACTGCTCCACACACTGCAAGCACAACTCAGCCTGAAGGGAACTGCCTTACCACAGGTGTAATCCAGACCTGGGCCCCACAGGCATCACAGGCCCAAGACACTGAACACATAAGGTTCATTGCACAGCATATACCTCTGGCTGGGAAGTGTGGAAACAGTCCTGGGGCCAGACATGTTACAACTGCAAGCATTCAGACTTGCTGGGACATGGGTGAAGAGGGAGCTAATGAAGAACATCTGCAACAGCCTGGGGGCTCAGTCCCACTGCATGTGGAGCTGCTCCCTTGTGTAGCAGGCTGCTGCCCTGGGAATCAGCAGAGAAAGTCAACATAAAACCACAGGTCAGACAACAGGTTACCCACTGCAAATGCAAGCGGCACTGGTGACAAGGGGTACATGAACGTTGCATCAGAAAGGGCAAGTTGCCTTTGCTAACAGCTTCTCTCCCTGGATCTGGGATAGACAACCCACTGGGCTGATATCCTTCACAATAATTTTTCAGGCAACTTCTTCTGAAAAGAACATGAGAAATAGAGTTAAAATCACCCAAGTATGCCACAGCCTGACAGCTGAAAGTGCTGCCCTCTTCCCTCTCCAGCCGGCTTTTCTTTCTCACCTCTCCATCTGCAGCTGTGGAAGGAGCAGTCTGTTTAGAGTAGATAGACATACAGACAGGAGATGGGGGAGGACTGCAGTAACACTGGGTTAACATCAGCTCATGCTACCACAGAGCATGGCCCTGTGTAGCCCAACTCCTCCAAATCCTACCAGGTGAGCTGCCATTGCCATGAAGGGGCTAAGAGCCACATCTCATCCTTTCTCACTTGATCTTACATTAGCACACTCGTAACAATCTGTTTCAGATTTCAGAAATCCTCGTCTGTTTTAAAAGGGTGATATTTATTCTCAGAATATTTGCACAAGGATGAACAGCGAATACTTTTATTAAAAAAAAAAATAAAGCTGTAAGTCATTTGCAAATAATATATCGAGAAGAAAAAGAGGTTACATCACACTGCCTGAACGACTCTCTAGTATTCACTTGCCCATCTCCAGTCTCAAAGCACAAAGCAATTCTTGCACTGCAGGACAAGTATAAGCTTCATCAGAAACCACAAGGTAGCAGCTTTTTGTGCCTTTGCAGTTTTCTCTCCCTGCCCAGTTTCCATCTGTGAGCCACCAAGACTGTAATTATATAGGAGTACCCCTTAGAGAAAATGGCCAAGACAAAGCACCTGAAGTCTGGCTAACAGCATTCACACTGAAAAAATATCCCCAAGGAGACAGGCTGATTCTAGATTCACATTCACAATTTCACATTACATTAAAAAAAAAAAACCAAACAAGCAAAATCCCCCAATTTCTGACAGTTTCCTTCATATTACTACACACCCCATACTCTTAATTCCTTCCATCTAATTGCTCTTCTAACATGTTCCTCTACTCCAAAAGGGAGAGAAGCAATAAGAGTCAGATAAACAAGACCCGTACTATCACTTGAGCAGAAGAATGCTCAGGCAACACAGCTTTAGGTGTAAAATGTGGGACACCAGAAATTCCTAGTGGTGGTAGCATCCTATAACACTAGGGCTGTGTTTGCCTCTCAGCCCCAGCAGCTGCTCAGCTCAGCCAAGAGTCATGTACAGGCTGGGGCCCTGAGCTAGGATTTTGCATTTGGGCTCTGCTTTTTAACAGAGCACAAAAGGCAAGAAAAACATCTCAAAGCACTTAGTTTCCCAAGCTGTTCAGAACCTCCAGCATATCCCACCACCTCCATGCTCCCTGGGCTGACCCTTTTGGCACGGTGAGCTCCACTACCTCCGTCACAATGATCTTTAACACTGCTCGGAGGTGACCCTGTCCCTGCTGCTGCTGTGTTTCCTAATTCCCACCAAGCTCTCTCAAACCTCAGGGACCTTTTCTTCCTCCAACACTCTCTGTGGGATTTGCTTTCTGCTGTAAACAAATCATCTCACTGGATAGTCCTAGAATAACATGGCCCCCAAGCTAGCTTTTGGTTAGCCAACCAGATAAAACTACAGCAAAAATTATCAGTAACTCCCAGATAAGTTTGCAGCTGGCTGCTGGTACATAAAATCCAGAGTATCTACTTTTATACTCAAATTTCCACTAAGTTACTAGACACAAACTTCAAATAGCTGCAAGCCCTACCCATGGGCTACGTACACTTCTCATCCCAACTAGTGCACTTCTGATTCAGTACTGGCTGAAACGGCCCCAGTTAAACCAGCACTTGCTTCTGGCTGAGTTTAGACAAGGAGCACATCTTCTTGATTGTTTTTGCTGTCACCAGAAGGGAAGAAGCATCACATGTACATACAGTTTATTAGAGAAGAGCAAATGAAGTAGGTCGTGGAAGGAAAGGTTATCACACGCACTGCAGTGCACAGACAACCACCAATTGATGTAAATACAGGACAGAGACAGAGTGAAAGGGAAGGAAAAATCTAATTTCCCCTCTGGAGAAATCCAATCCATTGCCAAGCAAAGAGAACAGTAATAGACTGAACCTCCAATGGCTTAGTAAAAAAAATGGGATTATTCTCCCCCCTCAACAGCACATGAGGACAGAATTTACTCTAGGATACATCTAGGAAATGACACAGGTGCTTCTTCGAAGGTACTTTTCTACATACAATCGATTTGGCGAGAGGTTCTTTTAAATGCATACTAGCCTGCCATTTAATTAACACATTTAATATGTGTCAAGTCAGTCATCCATGAACTGACATAAGCTGAGCTGATGGGGCTGTCAGCCTGGCACCAGGGCAGGCAGCCAGCATGACACCTCAGCAGATGTGTAGCGGCACTCTTCATTTCTGACCTGGATAGACATCCCGTGTCTACTGGATGGAGCTATCTGATAGGTAAATATCTCATCAGAACATATACCTTTCTTACCAAAACTAGATCAGATGTTCATTTGGTATACAAGGACCACGATACTGCTAAAACTGATGCTAGGTAAAATACCCTTTAGATACATGACTTAGCCTCTGCTGCTAAGTCATGTATCACTACAACATGCATATAGATACACAGCATGAAAAAAGGAAACATGGCTACACCTCTCATCCAAAATACAAGACACAACCTTCCCTCCCTACTTTCCACACACCTGATCCTCTCCTGTAAGGCACAAATGAGTAACACACCAACCAAATTTCAGGCCTGGTACTGCTAAACTATGTCAAGATATTTCAGGAGGAGCTCTCCTCCGAGTTGCAGACAGTCTGTAGCTACCCACAGGTAGAAGGTTCGGACCACAAACATGGAGCCAGCTTGGGTTCAATGCAGGGTGTTCGCTCAACCCTCATTAACTCAGACGCAGGAGCTGTGGACTTTCCAGGCACAATGCATGTGCTGCTGTGCAGGGAGCTGGGCAGGGCAAGGATGAGCTCGGTTCCTCCAGGCACAAGAGACCCTGATCACAGGCTGCCTGACTAGTGTGTGGGATGTAGAGATGCCTGCAATCATGCTCTGCATCCAAGCTGTCTCCCAAGGAGCATGAGTGACAGAGAAGGAAGCACGTGTCATCCCTCTGTTCATCCCATGGCATCTGTATTTGCTGAGTTTTACATTGCACAAGACATACAACATCTTACAAAACAGACGGTTGACTGCATAAGAAACCTTTAACATACCATGCTGCCTGCCATTCACAAAGTAATAAAAACAAAGAAATGTTAAATCACAGTTGTGGTACTGCAGTTGCCATCTATCCTACTTCCAGAGGAGAGCAGCAGCATCTCCGCAGCTCCCAGCCAACACTGATTTTTGGTGACAGTTCCTGTATGTGAATAAAGGCATTATGAAACAAAACAAGGAGAATGCCCCTGGAAACCTGAATGGCAGTGATGAAGAGCATGAAAACCTGGTAGATACAGAACACATTCATTTTAGAATAAAGATGACTTAATTTAAATGGAATTAAAAAGTGATTAAAAACCTTTGCCATGACATAATGTTTTCATATATGTTAACTGCTATGAAAAAATTTGTCTTCCACCTTCACTCTATAATTTCCTATCCCCCTTAAGAGACTCTCCAAACCCATACCAATATTTGTTTATTTTTGCACAAAACTATGATTGCATAGAAATATATGAGACTTTTTCTTGTTCCAAGAAGGTGGCTTTCTCTAAAGGAAATGAACAACCAGTCATAGGAATATTTTGCAAATCTAACACCTCTGCTGTTCACAACAGCTGGCCCCTTTTCTCTTGGCAGGATCTAAATCATAACTGGTATCTTTTTGACAGGAATGTATGAGAGGAGCTGAAACAAAAACTGGTGTGAGATGTATCAGAGAAGCTTGTTTTCTTTGATGCTTTAGATGAAAGGGATCTGCATCTGTATTTGTTCGTGAATTTTTAATAATATCGTAGCCACTTAAAATAAGAACAGAGAAGAAATTCAATAGCTGGAAATCTGCATGTCTCTTGATTTACCAAGTGGCAACCAGTATTCCAACAGCAGCTGTTTATAAAGCTCAGTTTGCAACCTCCAGATGGATGATGGTTCTCAAAAAGGCCGGAACAAAGAAATAACAGCTTAACACCTTGTTTCAGGTTTATTAAATGTTTCCCAGCTCGCTGAGACAGAAGGTCAGCCCCTCTCTACCCAAGAGCTGATCCCCCACGAGGTGCTCCTCCAAGCAGGATCTTTTCACCGTTACCATCATGCTGTTGGACAAGTGAATAAATGCACTGAGCCCTGGATTTGGGTACATTCTCACAGAACTGCATATTGCTAACAAGAATTTAACACAGGAACCTCGAAGCTTATCAAGCAGAAAAGACAAGCATGGAGGAAAACTCTAAATGGATGACCAAGAAATGCACTTGGTGCTCTCTAAGTCTTAACAAAGCACCGCCTGCCTCCCTCAGACCAAAGGGGGGTGGCTTGTCCACACACCCAGAGATGAAGTACTACATACCCAGAAGCACAATTCCAGGAAAGCACCTTGCTCCTTTCGCTTGTGTCAACTTCATAACATGCCCTCCATATGCTTACATACTCAGAGACTAAGCAAACACTTGGGTAGCTGTTATTAAACTCTCACAAATACAGTTGTAACCCATACACACGTGAATACATAAACACACACACATGCATATATATGGATATGTGTGTATATAGACATGTATATATAAGTGTAAAGGCAAAAGCCCCTGGTTCCTTTTCCTTCCCTGATCCCCTGGTGATATCAGAAGCAATCAGTGGGAAAGACCCCATTTCATCTCAGAGGACCTGAATTGCTCAGGTGGCATCCCCAGCATCAGAGAGAGCCCACAATACCACAGTGCTGGCTGAAAGCATGTGCCAAGGGCCAGCAGAAGTGCAGGTGATTAAATCAAAAGCAATTAGTAAGCCTCTTCATGAAAGACTGTCACACATTAGGCCCCCAGGGCCAACCTTGTTTTTAAAGATTTATGCCAGGCACTCTGGGTAGACATTTAATGACCACTGTGAAAGGAGAACTGGGGGGATTCGGAGCCAATGAGCTGTTACATTTTGGATGCTTTCAGCAATGTGTGCATTCACCAGAGAAGGAGGTGCCACTCAAACTAAGGGGTGACTTTTGCAATTATAGGTCTCTGTCTCTGGGATTCAGCATCAAGCCTGACACGGGTCTGAGGAAGGCAAAGGCAGGCAGACAGAATGGGAACACCCACCCAACAAGAGAGTACTGTGCTGAACACTGCTCTCAACCATTGTGCCAGAATAAGCACAAGCATGACAGCCCCTGGTCAGATCTCCTCTAATTTTAAACCTATGATGATATAAAAATCAAAATGAGGTTGTGGTAACGTACAGATGTTGAGAAAATTCCTTCTGATATAAACACAGACGATGCACAGTTAGAAGCAGTACAGGTATTGCTTTTCTTCTTGCATTTCCCAGTGAGCTTTCATTTTCCAAGTCACATTCCCATAAGGGAAGAAAAAATAATATTATAGGCAAAAAAAAGGAAAGAACAGTGAAGATTTCCTTTTGGTCAACTGACTTTCAAGTGAAAAACTAAGACATCCAACCGTGGGAGAAGATCTGCTTCTTGAAGCAATTCAAGTTGTATTTTTCATTCAAAATTAAGTCTTAAGTTTTTAATCACAGGCCTTTATTGTTTCTATTAAATGCATGAACTCTATGCTGTATAGAACACTTTTCACCACTCTGTGTACATGGAGTGATCTGTAGGGTGGGGTCTGCTTCTAGCTAGTTTGTGGATAGTTCTGCGGCAAACAGCATAATTCAATGGGCTCAATGACAGTGCAGAAAACTTGTTGGGGAAAGAGCATTCCCCTTCTAGCTCTTCAAGCACATCTCTATTTCAAGCCAAGGTTAACTCAACAGGCTAGCACCTGTAGTTGCACACACACAGAGGTGAACACAGTGGAACATCCCTCACATGATCCTGTCACATACATAATTAAAATGACCTCATAATTGTCAAAGCCTAAACATTCCTTAAATGTCTTCCTTGTTATCTTTACAAATACCATCTGTAAAAAATTTTTTCCCAAAAGTACAAGAATTCTTTGATTTGGTAACACCTAACTTGGGGGTGAAGAACAATAAAAAGGAAAACGGCATTACAATGCTTCCAGCATCTCACATTACCATGTAAATTGCTGTGATAAGGATGTCCATGCAATTCTGAACTAGACGACCCAAAATCATCCACTGGGATTAAAAGTTTTCCCAGGATCATCCCTGAAAAATATGAGTTTGTACAAGAGTTTCTCACAGCCAAGAAGAATACGTAGCTTTACCAGTTTAAACTGGGGTAGTAAGAGCTTAATACTTCTGCTGAATGGACAGAAAACCTCCTATTGCTTTGCAATAACTTTGGAAAGAGAAACCTCACTTTCCTTCATATCCTCCTTCCACGGAGTCTGGCAAGTAGGCTAGGAATAGACTGATTTCCCTGGATAGAAGACATCCTGCCATGGGGGTATGCTTGCTTTTCTGCAGTGAAAGACCTCTTTCAAGAAAACTCCTGCCACTTACGGAAAAGTTCAAATATGGCAACATTGCTGATTTGTTCCAAATAAAACTAGAATGAATTACTGAGCTAATTAATGACACAACATTAAAAGGAAACCGACCTCCTTGGAAAGAATCCAGCTGCAATTCATGAAAATGGATTTCGGTTGTTCCAGTTACAACATTAGCAAACTTTGTACGCATCACAGATACAGCTAAAATTGTGATGATGTATGCTCATACACACACCTTGAGAAATGAATGACTGTTAACCTCCTCTTGACAGTTCCTAACTATTTCTCTATTTTCTGTTTCAAATGCAAGTTCCTCTTGACTGGAGCCTTCACTGTACCTGGGACTGTACAAAGTCAAAGACAAGACGTGTGGATGGAGGTAATGCTGTCTAGGAGACCAGTTAGCAGAGCCTGGTGCATACCTCACCTTGCCTAGGTACAGCCAAGGTCAGAGGATTCTAGGGAGGTTTTCTCTGCAGTAAGTTCTGCTACTTACTTTGAAGACAATTGCACACAGCAAGCAGTTTATCCATGAAGATAATTGTATTTTTGTTTGTGCATCAATACTTGGGTTTCTTATAGTACATAAATGGCAACATGACTCTTACCTGCTGCTTCCTATGCATGCAATGCCAGAGGTGCAGGGTGCATGGTGTTAGATTGTCCCTGCTCAGGGAACAGTTTCAGGTACATCAGAAAAATCCTCCTATATTTACCACCCTTTTGTAGCAAGAGAAAAGCATAAAGAGGGTTGGAGAGGGAGGAAAAGCAGCAGAAAGAAGATAGTGGTCATGGAAGGGGAGAATAAACTCATAAATATAATAAAGCTCATCATATCAGATTTCCTTCCCACATTCAGCTATGAATAAATCATGTTGCTTGACATAACACAAATAATTCAGTTTCTGTTTCCAAATTTTCCTTTCAGTCTTCTTGCATAGACAGTAAGTGGATAAGAAAGGGCTGAACTGGAAAGATACAAGAGCTGAGCTCAGTTTTCACTCAAAAACCTATTTGCTTCGTAACCATATTCATCCATTTAAAGGAATGTGGTAAACTAGATGACAATTTTCTATCCACGAGAAGAATGTTGAGTTATGGGCGGAAAAAAGGCTCTGTGGCTGATCCTGCCTTTCCTGGTAGGACAAGGAGTCCTTAGCACCCCCACCCATACCTCCAGGCATGCAGCAAATCTGAGCACACTGTGTTTCCCTTGGAAAAGTGTCACAGAAACATCTTAGGGACTTGACTATTTCCCCAACCAGGTAACTACATATCCAACAGAAGATGCAACACACTCTCTGTCTCCAGAGCAGCATGTGGCTCAAGGGCAAGGCATCCCGAGGGAAGGAGAGCAGAGCCCTTCGCCAGATCATTCACACCATAAACCTACAAGCTGTTGTCTCAAAAATTTGTGGGAACAAGGATAAACGGATTCCTGGTTTCAAATTTACCTTTTAAGTTGCACAGTCCAATTAGGAAAATCACCTTGTACCTTACATCTAGATTTAACCAAGTTAACAACTAAAGAACTATATCCAGAAGGCATTCTGGGTTACGTGGGAAAGAAGCATAACTAAATCTGCAAGATCTGTTCTTACTGAAAAAAAGACAGTGGAGACATAATTTGAAAAAATAAAATTAATGTCTACTTACATTTATATATGTTTACAGAAGCAGAGAAAATGAAAACTGTTCCTCTGTCTTGCTGAGTGGTATTTCTAATCAAAATTAGAATTTCGCCAGGACCCCCAGAGAAAGCCACTACATGAGGCTGTCTGGAACTGGACAGAACTCTTTACACATCCCTGTCCATTTGCACAACATTCCCAGACATAGGGAAGGTTTAATCAGTATTTTCTCATCTAAAAACCAGGACCAGTGCTGGAAGAACTGGAAAACTTGGAATTCAGGCTGGAACCACCAGGCACTTTGTCTGCTCTAGGTGACTCCTGAGGGGTTTGCACCAGGAAGTGTCCTTCTGCAGCACTGCCTGTTTCAATGCAGAACACCAAATTTAAGCTCAGGTTTTTAAGAGCAGGAGCTTCTGTTATCATAACTGCTTGCTTATTTTAACAGGAATATTAGGCTATATATGGCTAAGTCGCAATGAAATACAGAATTTAGAAATTAGAGCCAAAAAATCACCGTGTAAACAACAATTCAGTTAAGCAATTTCTTCAGCCACTTCCTCACATTTATAATTTAGCCAGATGTTTCACATGGAAGGAGGAATGTAATTTCTACCAAGAGTATGAATAGACAGAAGTAAACAAAAAACCCCCCTTTTCTAAATAAACTGACTTCCTTTCTAGCTCTTGCCCAAAGGAGAGGAAATGTCAGGCATTCACAAAGGCTGGGTGACATAACTCTGACCAGCTCCCGGTGAGTGAGGTGCTGGACATCTGCTGCTCAGAGCCCAGCCTGATAGAGCCTCAGAGAACATGCTTGCAAGGAGTTACTTGGTGCTGTGTTATCGCATGATGCTGTAATAACTAAACACCAAAAACCCCCAGCTCCTAAGATCGCCATTTCAGTGGAAAAACCTCCATCCAGACATCACACACCTGCAACCTTTGCCTACATGAAGTTAAGCCATCAGTATAACCTTCACCCTGAGGTGGTTTTTCTTTTAACCTGAATAGAAGCTGTTGCTCAGATCACTTTGCATTTGACACTGTAGGGCTATAAATAACACATCCACAACACAGCCTGGTACTCACTTGCATTTGATTAAAATAAAGTCAACTAGAAGGCAGACCACCTTTGAAATGGAAACAAATGGATACAGAAGGGTTGAAGATTTAAAAGCCTGAGAATTGCTGAGCTAGTTACACTCAGGCTGCCAGCTCCACTGCTGTCCTGGTATCATGAGCAATGTTTCTGCATAATCACAGAAAAAAAAATCAAAGCAAAAAGAATTTTTTTTAGGGGGGTGTGGAATTGAGAACAACACAGAAATATAACCATAACAATAATAATACCACCACCACCACCAGGGACAAGCTTAACCACATTAACATATTCACTTATGACTGACAGAAGGCGATATGCAAGTTCCTAAAAGGACAAGACAAAACTGGGTTGAACAGAAATGGAACAAAGCAAATCATCAGCCTCTGCCTTGCCCCGAGCCGGCAGCATAGTTCACTGGTTGACTGGCTGGCTAAGCCTTGTAACTTCTGGCCTTCCTCCTTTTAAGGGGAACTCAATTTATAGCCAATTTCTGAACTCCAGATATGAGAAATTGGAAAAACTGATATAGATTGAATCTCCTGGTTTTAGGCAGCACAGCTTAGTTTTAATATTGACCCAGCTGACTGGCAAAGAATCATCTGCAAACAGCAAAGAAGATTAAGATCTGAAGTGTGGTAGCAACTTCATTTCCACATCCTTCTGCGACATAGGAAAACTCCTGGTGCAGTTCACCACACAGAGGAGAGCGGGGAGCAAAAAATATCCAAGTTCTGTTCAAAGAAAGAAAAGTGTAGGCGTGTGAGGCTTGTACTGATTTATTACTGGCTTATCTGGAGCTAACATATAAAACCAACTACAAAAGCAACAGATGTAAAATATTTTCCATTTAAAAAATCTTTGCACACTCTTCTTTCCTAGAAGGTACAAAGACTCAAAGCAGATTTTTCAATTTGAGCAAATGCCTACAGAAGCATAACAAGAAAGAAAGAAATATTAAGGCAGAAGAGAAAAAACCCAAACCAAAACCAAAACCAAACCCGCTCTCCCCCTCACCTAAACACAAATAATGTAACAAAGGTCCTTGCATTCAAGTACAAGTTCTAAATACAAAAACTCTAAGCTTCAATTGACTGTTAACAGTATCTTTCTCAGTAGTCAGTTATTGATTAACCTCCTAAAAACATTCAAAGGAGGCACAATTTATTTGGGAAGAATAGGAAATTATAATTATAAAGACATCTGAATTTAATATTTCTTTATGACAGAAACAAAACGTAAGGCAATGAGACAGTTAACTAGCCAACATTAGAATGAGCTTCAGATGGACATTATTCTTGATGTTGAAAGAGCCATACGATCACAACATCTGCAAATCAACATTTTCAACTAATGAACGTATGCCCAGTAGAAGGAGCACCTTACATTAAAAACACTCCTGCAGGCTGTGAAACAAGTTAGCCTAGACCTGACACTTCTGTTATGCTTCCACTTAGTGACTGACCACGCTATTTCTCCTTCAACAAAACACGCTGGAATGTTAAAGGAGCCAAATGGACATTAGTACCACTGCAAGCATTGTCACAAGTAACAGACAAGGCTTAATTAAAACAAGAGTACAATGTATAGCCAACCACTCTAAGAATGTGTTTCTCTTGATTATATCTCGCACCAACAGGTATTTCACATCAAACAGTAGAAAGTGTTGCTTTTCCAGCCTCTTCCTTCCATGGTTTCACACATAAACCACTAAGTGATTATGTGCTACAGCATATGCAGTCAGTTAATATTTATCCACATTTACACTACCTAGCTTGTATCACCAAAGCAGTCTAATACAAAAAATACTCTCTCTCAAAATCTCTATCAGTATCTTCTTGTTTGCTCAGGGGCTGCCAGCTCATGAGATGGGGTAGAGCAGCTCCATATAAATCCACAGCAATACTCTACCCCATCTCAAGGAAGCACCAAATAAAAAATAAGTAAGAATCCTTGCTCTGAAATGAGGTGGTGACTTTACCAAAGTATGAACTTGGCTTGTAATACTCCCTCACTATGAAGTGGTCTGAGTTTCTCTTACACATCTTACCAGAAAGGTGGTAGGTTGCAGGAACAGTACTTCATCTCCTGACTCCTCTGACTCAAGCAGGGCAACTGCAACTGGCCCATGGATTTTGGAAATTATTTATATGCTTCAGAAGAAGGGGAAACTACATTTATTTGAGTATCAATAAGCATCAGAAAACAGTTGACATCTATTGCAGTCACTCCCTAAAAACTAGGTTTAACTAAAGATATCCAGCCTCTTAAAGATTCATAAGTTGGGCCCCACAGCAGCTGAAGTAAGTTTTCTGAAGTCTGGATGACTAGAAGTTGATAGCAACAAGGAATGTTTGAGACATTATTTTATTCTGAATCCGACAGAACTAAAATATCACATTAATTAAAAACATTTCTGAAAACAGTTAACTGCAAAATTCTCAACACCACTGTTGTTTGCTGCTGGGACACCCACACTATTTGATCCCCTTTTCCGGAAAGTGGGTTAGATTTCTTCCACTTAAGTGAACTACTCCCCTCATTCGAATTTTTTTTTTGCAGTGAGCACAGAAAACCATTTTGGCATTAAAGAGGTTGTTTTGTTTGGTTGTTTGTTTGGGTTTTTTTAAATAAAAACACACACAAAACTACTGCATGCTTGAGGCAATGATAAGTAAGAGCAGAAATTAGCAGTCTCCAGCAAGGGGGTTGTGGTCCTTTCTGCGAATGCACATGACTGAGAACACCTTGTGCACACTGGATCTGACCACAGGCCACCTGGGAGAAGCTGTGCATACCCATGGTGTAAAGAACAGCATCCCTCTAGCACAGCGGTTTGTTGGTATTTACACAGAAGCCAACCCACCTCGGGTTCTCATCCCTGCCCCAGGTCTTGGGGCTGCTTTGACACTGGGCAGATGACGGAGGTTATGTGGGGAACAGAGCACACAGGGAGACTGGGAGCAGGAGATGAAACAAGGAGAGCAGGGACGGGAAGATGATGGCAGCAATCAGAGGCACCTTCTCTAATTATAAAGTGCAAAACAAATACCTGAGTTCAGGGCTAAACCTACCACACCACATATCACTACTGTTTCAAAAGCAAGCTGTTGAGTTATGCCAGAAAGACTGCTGGCCATGCAGCCATGGGGAATGATGTTTGTCACCAAAGCACCACAGGTATGGCATGTTTGTGAAATTTGATCCTCACCACAGTCTTTGGCAGGTGAGCAACCAAAACAGCGAATTCCCAAATACATGTGCAAATATAGATGAGATGAGGTGGGCAGGTATGGTTTTTCTAATGCTTTAAGATAACTGGTGATGTCTGAAAGCTTTATAGGAGATTTTTTGATGATGCACTCCATAAAAGATCATGAAAGCGTCTAGTATTACAGTACCAGCATTTTCCATACGTACTATTCCTTGAATTATAATACGGTATACACTAAGGGTATGAAGACCCAAAGCCCAAGATCTCATGCGCTGTATATAGGATTAGAAAAGCAAAGCCACGGCTAAAAAATTAAGTTCTCAGTGACTGCAGTGTATTCCCCACAAGAAGCTCACTACAAAGTGCTGTATGAGCTCCAAATGCAGTGTCTGTTGGAGTGAACATAACACCCTGGGACGCTAAGGGGCTTAACATCTTTGGAATGAAATAAGGAGAGGCAATAGAGAAATAATTTCTTAGTACGTTTACAATGCTGGCAACGCAGTTGATTTCTGTATCTTATATTAGAAAACAAAGGCATACCAATCTGTGGTGTTACAGACTTAGCACTGTGGGCCAAATCTGCTCCTAATCCAAACACATAGATCTGAATCTTAATAAATAATCCCCCAAAAGAAGCAGCCTGCCCTGCCCTGCCCTCTTTCCCTCTTCCCATTTTCTTCTGTGTTAGCTGTTTGATACTGTGTTTTCCCAAATCTAGCCTTGGCACTGTGTGCATTTGAAATGCTTCAGCAGCCACCACCAGACGCCTCTTTGAGAGAGGCCAGAGTCTCCTCTGGGACAGCTCTTTCAAAGAGTAAGATCTTCCTCTCTTAAGTCTCATAAGCACACAGAGGCAAGTGATTAAAGAAGTGAGAATTTGGAAAAGAGTAATTTCTTTTTCGGGAACTAGATGAAGGATGTATTCTTCATGGGACATGAATGGTGCTGTGAAGGAATCAAGACATTTCTCTTCCTAAGGGACATCCTTGGAAATACTAGCCAAAATACAAAATTTGCTTATTTCATTGGTACCATCCTGCTTATTTCCAAAACCAGGCAGCATGCTAGGTGTCTGCACTGAGTAGAGCCATGAAGCGAGCAAAGGGAAGCATCCTTGTTCAGAGATTATAATCTTCTCTTCCAAAGGAGCTGCATCCCAAGCAACCTGGCACCCAGCTGCTTCCCACAGCCAAATCCCATATACCCCTCCAAACATTCCTTGCTCCTAGTACAGACTTACCATCCTTTGTACCAACTTTATAGTTATGGTTGTTTCCAGCACTGAGAACACTTGGGTCTCTATTCAATATGCAAGATAGACCTACGCTCCTATGACAGAGATGCTTTTCAGCATCTAAAGCCTGTTGAAATCCTAAAGTGCTCTGAAGTAAGTTGACGGTGCTATGGTGACCTTTGACTTTGCAATTTCATTCAGACATCACCAAAAAAAAGTAAAATAAATTTAAAATCAAGGAACAGCTAAAGAACAGGAACAGTACTTAAGACTGAGACCATTCATGTTTTTATCCCAGAGAAATTCAACACATAAAAAAAATCTTATCCTTTCTTCTTAAACCACCACTTCTCCTTTCTCATAGGGCACACATGCACATAGAGAGATAAACATTTCATGACCTTTCTCATTCCCAAACTCCTGACAGAGGACTTGTGCCGATCTCCCTGCCAACACCACTCTAATAGTCTTCCCTGATGCAAGAACTACTGCACACCACAGGAGTCAGATAAGGGACAAAGATAAATTTAGAAAGCTGAATACATTGAAAGAAATTTCTGTTGTTGCTCTCCTGCACCCTGAAGTGACCTGGGCATTCCCAAGACGGGGTGAGAGATGCTCCTTCTTACACAACCAGCAGTTGATAAAAAGCTCCAGTTTCAACCTGCTGACAAGCTAAGTGCATTGCAGAGATACCACATAGTCCAAGAAAACCTCACCTTATTTTCAGACATACTCCCTTGTCATTTACTTTGTGACTTCAATACTGCACTGCAATATGTAGGACTAGTCTTCCTTTCAAGAACACCTATTCAGGTGTGTTGCTTTTCATATGGAAATAGTTCAGGTATGACAGTTGGCTGATTTTAATTTTAAGAAAAGGTTAACAAGCAAAAGCAAGAGTTGCAATGGTGGGTGGTGGTTTAGGGGGTGAGGGGGAACCCTCTAAATCCAAATCACACTTTTCTGCACTTTCACAGCTGGAATTAAATCAGAGCTATCTGAATCTCTAAATCAAATCTTCTTAATTCTACATTTGAAACACAGTACTTTTACCATAAATTAAATTAATTCTAAAAAAATTAAAACTAAATTAATTCAAAACACTGTTCAAGCAAACAATGGTTCGCTTCTCAAAGATTTAATGCAAGTCAGACACTGAGCTTGCAGAAGCCATAGACCAATGCAAACAAGTTTGCAGAAGGTCTAACTCAGCTTTTGACAGCTACACTTTTACCCAAATGGCCAAAATAAAGTTTGTAAATTTAAGTTTGCTTAAATTAACATATTATTATGGGCTTTGAACTTGCCCCTGAAAGTAAGCTGTGGGAGTGGGGAAGTTCCAGGATGTGGAAAGCTTATACTTCTCTTCCCTCCGGTATCCACTATGTTATCTGCTATATCTAAACTCTGAAGGGCATGGTGACCAGAAACAAAAAGTCACAATGCTTCCTTTGTTTAATGACACCGGGTAACTTGAAAGAACAAAACCATATTTTGGTAAACTTTTATTTTGCCCAAAGAGAAGATCATTTGAACAAGCTTTTGTTTCACTAATAATTAGTCTTTAAATGAAGTGCTTTTTAATTTCATTTTCTATCCAAGTGCAGTTTGGCAAAGACAACCAGGAAAAAACAACCATTAATCAGAGATCTAAACAAGTGTACACTGAGCCCTACAACTACTTCAGTGAGCATGTGTACACATACAGCATGCACCCACCCAGTCCTCCAGGAATAGTGCCAAATGAATGTGAAAACTATATTTAATTACCAGTCAACACATCTGAATTACTACCAGCCAGTTATCACCTACTTCCTCTTCAAAAGCATCTTAAATAAAAAAATTCTGACTTTACCTTAAAGTTTCAGCCTTGCTTTCTGAAGACAAGAATATAAAATCTATAGCCAAATCCCTGACATTCTCCATACCAAATATCTTGTCTGCTTTAAGATGTGACCCAAAATCGGGATTTGGAGTCAGCAGCAGGAACCACCTCACACACAGACTAGCAGACCTGCTGCAGTTTTGTGTATTACGTGAAGCACTCTGCCTACTTAATTTCCTGCCTTTTCTATCAACTATTTCTTGACTTCTGGCAGATAGACAAAACATTCAAGACCTTCGCATTTTAAAACTGCTCTGTCCATCCTTTCTTTACAGACACAGGAAGGTTTTTGGGCTTAGATGCTGATTGTTGTCATCAGCCATGTTAAAAAATGTCAAGGCTTTAGACCTTGCTTCCTTCAGACAGCAAAGCCTTAGTCTTGATGCTAAGTTAAAAAAATAAATATTTTTTAAAAAGCATCAACAAACAGTCAGGTATGCAAAACCAGTCACAGTTCTCTTACAACAGCCAGCCAATTTCAATGCTGGACAGGACTCCGACAATATTGTCCAAGGCAGGACAGCAGTATCTGACTGGTCTTACAGTGGTGGACAGATGAGAATGGATCAAAGTTTTCTTCTTCTGACAAGGGGGGATATTAAAAAACTTAAAATAGCCTTCAAATGTTCTTGTGCATGCAAAGGATATTTTTCAGAGTGAAACTGTACTGAATAAACTTATCAAGCCACAAGGTTGCAGTGTGCCTCTGATCCCACAAAAGCCATCTTAAATCCAGATTTACTGCATCATAAACCCACAACCTTAATATTCTTGCACACTGTAACTATATTTTACTGATGTGATTTTCATTGAGACAAAGAGCTGTGCAGCTATGGTGCACTGAGGGGAGGCCTGGTCGCTGCTATAACTTTCCAAATTTTCTAACACTAGAAAAGCTCTTCCTCAATTAGTCTGGGAGGGCTGTTTATTTCACTGCTTTGACATTCAACGTTTGGAGATATAAGAAAGAATGTTCAGAAACAGCAAATCTATACGAAGCTTTTAACATGCATTAAAGGAAAAAAAAGGAAAAGGTTCAGAAGCAAAAATTGACAGTACACAACTAAAACCACACAAAACCAACCTAATAGGTAAAATGCAGTTATAGAGTAAATTATACTTTTGTCAGGAAGATTAGACAAGTGTATTTAAATTCATTAAATAAAATTAAAATTCACCTGTGTGTGGGTTCACTACATTTTCCCTCTTTAAATATATCTCAAAGCAGACTCATTCCATTTCCCAACACAGTCTTATTGCCAGGCATGTAAATTCAGCCCAGTTTGGTGATCACAACACATTCTTCTCATCCTCAGGTTTAAGGGAAAGTCCAAAGATAAACAAGAAATCACATATCCTCACAAACAGCCTATTTCCAGCCTGTTCCAAAAGAATAAAAGGGAACCAATATGCTTGCATACATGTGGGTTCGATTTTGACCTTTTGAAAAATTACAATTTCAGACAAATGAATAGGCCAAATGTACATCAGTAAAAATCTGAAATGCAGAGATTCTACAAACTATGGTGAACTCTGAAAAAGCTTTAAGAAACAGTATTTTGACTTTCCTTCTCAAGATCATCTTCAGACCCCTAGCAGCAAGGCAGAAAAAAAGCTGCAGCCTTGCTTTGATACCAGTCAACACTTAGTGCTCCCAAAGCAGCCTAAGAAAGAGAGGCTTTGAGCATATTGTAAGCAGTATATGAGAAGCCAATGAAAATGCATAAGTGTAAAGTCCATGGTACCATTCGCTGGTATGGAACCTCAGAAACACTGTATGGATAAGAGCATCACCCTGACATTTCTCTTACACCAGCACAATATCTAAAGGGAGCCCAAAGATAGGACTGGGAACTAATCTGGGATCGAATGGGACAGTACCATCTTCTCCATTTCAGCTATTCAAGATTGGGAAACAGAGGTCTCTGCCATGTTTGAGAGGAGTTATATGTGAAGTGTAAAGGACATAACTCACAGGAGACTCATTTCCCTCAGGGAAGAACCCATTGAGAGACTGAGGTTTGGGAAAAACACGGAGTCCTGACAGGCAACAGTCTTTGCTCAGAGGATGGAGACCCTTCACTGTAACTGCTGTGCTGCTCCTTGCTCAACTCAACTGCCACATTTGGATGTATTTTTTCCACAGGCACCAACCATCTCTGGCCAACAGGTTATCTCCACCTGCACCAGTGACCAAACCTCCATCAGACTTCATACGAGCCAGGCACCCCAAGATCTGCCCAGCACAGCTTTCAGTAAAGTCTCCTGTGAACCAAGTCAGAACAGCCACCAGCCTCAGAGTTCCACACCTATGTATTTAACCTAAAAGAAGAGGCTACTTCCTTTCATCTCCAGGCTGTACCACTTCTCTTTTTATTCAGCTGCCTTTAGTGGACTCTTCTGCTCCAGCAATAGGAAATATTTCACATCAGAGCAGTTTGCCCAGGAAGCTTCAAGACACGCAAGCATTTTCTAGCCCTGTCAGCCATGTAACGAGGCTTCAACATTAGAGTTTAGTTTGCAGAGTCGTTAGGTCAATCATTGCCTTGGTTACACATAGGCATGTAGAGAGTTTTAAGTGAAACCTCAGTGGCCACCTATACAGGAGGAGGGTACGGGCTGAGATCTTGTTTACAGGAGCACTCGATGTTCAAACCTGTGGAAACTTGGCAATGGTGAGCAAAGCTTAAATGCCTTATGAGCTTTTACCTATTTAGCTAGTTACTTTTAAAGCACATGCAAGTCCCTCCTCCTGCCCTTCAGCTGAAGCGGAGAGTCCTCTGAAGGTGCTGAATGCCAAGCATGTTGGAATTACTGGGATGGTATTGCCCTGAAACAACACACATAGCTGGGCCAATGTTCCCTGCCCTGCAGGTCTGCTGACCTCTCTGATTTCAGATGCACTTCCTCTTTGATTTCGCCTTCTGACTTCCCAAATTTCAAGCCTGGTAAGAACTGGCTTCACAAAGAAAGCCAAGGTAATGACGAGGAGCTGCATGCCAAGTTTGTGGTGTCTTGATAGCAGAGAGCCCTGTAAACAAAGGAGGCTGAACCAAATCCCCGAAGGGATCCATGATTCACCATGGTATATATGGTATTTGGGGCAGCCCACATCTTGTCCCTAAGTTCAGCTGTCACTGCAAGTTAGGACTTAGAAGAAGGCAGGCATCTTTCCCATCCCAATTAGGGCCCTCAAGTCCTGTTCTTCTCTCTGGATGGCTTCTGCTGCTTGTAAGCAGAGCCACTAACAAAGCCTGAACCGTGCCAGATCCTTCCTCCACCTTGAAGAAAACCTTGAAGATTTTGAATTGCTTTTGTATGACTGAATCTGGTCAACAGGCTCAAAAGTGATGTGAAAACAGGGAAAAGAGAAAGCAGTGGAGCAAGGAGGAGAATATACCGTGACTGAACGGACTACGTTAGTTGATCTTTCTTATGATAACAAGCTTTAAAAGAAAGTTAAGTTACATGGAATGACAAGCACCTTGCTTTGAAGACAGAAAATTTAAGGCAAAGTTGGGAAATTCAGAGTACTGTTTCTGACTTTGGTCTGTGCTAGAATCATGCAGAAAGACTTCATTCAGGATATTTTCTTTACAAGGCAAGTCTCCCCCTGACATAGCCACAGAAGACAAGCTACAGAGCTGCTTTTAAACCACAAAGCCAGAGAAATGATACTCCTAAAGGAAATGCTCATTGCTCCTGTGGGTGTTGTCACACCTTTAATATTGAGTGCTCTGGCCTTCTTGGCACGTGAAGGAGACCTGCCAGCATGTTCAAAATGGCTCAGTTCTGATTAACACTACTTTACTCTGTCACTGACTTGAGTAAGCCATGAAACTTGCCTGAAAGAACATCCAAAAAGTTCAGTTGAGATCTGTGCTCCCAGAATTAGCTACCAAACCATTAGAAATATCCATAATTTAGCCTTGGTGCACCAAGGGCAGACATTATCCTCTGATGTCCACCTAGTCCCAGCAATTACCATAAGCTGCTCATGACTCTTCCCCTACATTTCCTACTTGTTTTCTAGTGACAGATTTGGTCTTAAGAGTATAAAATGTAATGTAAAAATGTAGAGAAAGCTGCAATAAACCAAAAAGAAAATTATTTCTCCTTCAGATCAAGTTGGTTTGGTATTTCAGAAAAGAATCTGCAGTTAGTAAATACAATATGAGATAACATGTACTACGGAGAAGGGAGAATATGTTGGCAGCACAGAGCATGAAATGATATGGGCAATTTGGCTGACAGCAGGAAAGACTATTTGGATTAAATAATAAGAAGTATTAAATGTTTGCCTGTGCCAAGAAAGCTTGACCCTTGCTTTTGAGAAGGATATATAAATTGGTTCAACAATTTAACAAAGTTTCAATTATGCAGTACTTAAAGCCTGGAGAAAAAAAAACCTTTATACCTACTACTTGCAAACTCTGCTGAATCCCTGCAAGCATGTTTGCTCAACACTCTTAGCACTGAAAAAACACAACACCAGGAAAAACTCTTTTCCCCCCTCCACTTCTGCAGGGGTTCTCCACCCTCTGCAGGGTTCATTCAATACTGTCACAGACTATCAGTTCTGTCTGGCACAGGGTAAAATGAAAGCTAAAGAAAATATTTTCCCCATTCTTTCTGAAGGTTTAGTGGTACAGATAAGCTAGTGAACTGAATTTCACTTCAGCACCTCAGAAGCAGCTTAAAGACCTTACAATAACACTCTGAAAAAGCAGTACTTTTTGCAACAGTTCGGTGTGATGATGCCCAGAAGAGTATGGAGAACTTAGCACACAAGGCAAATCCAGTCTGATACCTGTATTTCTGCATCAACCTGTCAGTCCCAGTCCTTCTATTTATACAAGTGGCTATAAGCATTTACCTTGAAGGAATAACAGTGCTGTCTTACATAAACAATGAACACTTCAGTTGGAGACAGAGAACGAACAGGGAATCAAAATTAAGAACAAATAAAACAAAAGGAAAAACAAACAAACAAACAAAAACCCCCAGTGAACTAACATGCTTTGTCAAGCTGGCAGCCAAGCAAGCTGTCTTCCCTGCACTCCCCCCTTACTGTCAATCATCTGATTTCACTGGAGCTGTTTTTATTTCACGTGTTACCATTACCTCTGCTCACAGGTACATGATGATTACTAATAAAAAAGGCATGAGAAATTAAGTTAAATAACAGAGACCCAGTATGCAAGATACCAGTTTTTCACAATGCCAACTATATGACAATAAACAGAGAGAAATATATTGCAGTACGAGCAAAAACCCCACAAATCCATAGCCAACCCACATGCAGTGATTTGTTTGGGAAGCTTTTCTGGGGTTTCTGAGGGGTTTTTGTAGGGTTTTTTTTTTTTGTTTGGGTTTTGTTGGGGGGTTTGTTTGGCTGGTTTGGGTTTTTTTAAGAGTTTTTTTTCCTTTCTCATTTGCAAGCCAATAGACTTGAAGATCACGGTTTGCTGATGCCTCTTGATTATGATCCAGAGCAACTCGTTCTCCCCATACATAAAAAACTTCCAGTGGGCAGAGAATCTCACCCCGAACATGATGCAATTGCAGCTTATGTGCACCTCAGCTGTACATGAAGCAATCAGCCAATTTGCATCCAGTTACTTCAGATGGCTTTGCACACTTGCCAGTGTGCACAAGCTGCTGGGAGTGACGGATTTCACATATCACATCAGATCACTGCTTACAGGCCAGCATGCGAACTGTACTGTAATAACACTGTAAATTTTAAAGTTATGAGAATGAAAGCTCTTAATTATTCCCACAGTCAATCTGCCTGCATCATCTTGGGCTACAGCTTGGACTGAAAGAAGTTAAAAAAAAAAAAAAGAAAGAAGTTTCATATTCTGAATGGCAGTCCATAAGAAAAGCATATAAGTTTAAGGAAAGGCTTCATGTTTGAAGTGACACACTCTTCCCTCAGGAGCTTTTCCCAGTTTTAATGAAGGGGAATGGAACAACCCCAAAGAGCAGGTAAAAAACTAAGCAAAACTACAAAAAAGTTTGGTCAACAACCCAGTGATTCTCACCTTTTAAAAAAGCTGAATGATGCTGTAATCAAGAACATTATCCTGTTATAACAAGAAGAGGACATAAACAATCTAGATCCTTGCAGAAAGCACATCTCTTCAGAGACACTGTGTCACAGCCCTACATGCATGGAAGGCTCTGATCCTGCTGGATACTGGAAGCTACAAGCACTGAGTATTCAGACACTTCTCTTTCACCCATTCCTTTGGGCCACATGAACAGTAATGAACTTCTGTGAAGAACTAAAAGTGACATAAAACCAGAGCCTTGCAAAATTAGCTGGAACACTAAGAGCAAGAAGCCTAAAATATATCAGACAAGGAAGTGCCTGACCAGAGGTAAATGTAGGCTCCTACAATTTGAAAGACTACAAGCAATGGACCAGGCTAGATCAAACAACTACAGCATTGTCCCAGGACACAAGACCATATAAAAATGCAGAAAGACCAGAAAGATGTCTAAACTGCACAAACAGAATGTCATCCACCAAAACCAGAGCATTCCAAAGCTGCAGCAACAGGAGATGGCAATGATAACTACTTAGTTCTTGAGTTCAGAGTCAGGCACACAGGACTAAATTTTTTCCCAGGTGAAGTAAGTAGAGACAACTCCAACCCTAATAATTTTGGGGAAAAAAATATGTGCGCTTACTTTCCCTGTTTCACATGAGGTCTCTGTAATGTTTCCTAGGCTAAGTATAATAATGAGAAAGACCCATGGCTTCCACTGTAGGCCCTGCATGATAGTCTTCCCCTTTGCAGAAAGCCATTCACATTTTATTTGCATACCTACCTCTGCCCCCCTGTTCTCCTTCCTCCACTGTTATTTTTCTGGTTGAGATTCAGATTCTTTTGCAGTGTGGAAACCAAGATACTGCCAAGAAGCATGACTGAATATAAATGAATTCATCAAAAATGAAGGAAGCCTAAAATACTATCACAACCTGAATGTTCCAAATAAATGTTTCTTATCCCCGAATCAGCATATTTTACAGCTCTCTGTATAGCTTTCTTTTCCTGTTATTGCTTCAGATGAGCTCTGCATCATATGAGATATTGGTATCAAGTGCACACAGAACAACTTCTCAGGAAAAGACTTCTTCCACACCTCCCCCAGCCTTCCCAAGTATATCTAAATACAAATCTGTCCAGACTCAGATTTTCACTTAAGCCTGAAACTGATTCTCATTCTTCAATGAAAAATTCCCTCTCTTTTTTTTTTTTTTAAGTTTCTGTTAAAGACTTCTTGAATGTTATTTAAAAACAGATCAAGCAACTTCTAAATTTAGAGTTTTTTCTAAGATGATCTTCCAAAAATATTCACATACATTTTTCTATTCATATCTCTGTCAAAGTTACTTGGAAAATAATTAGCAGTATCTTCTTTGTTGTGGCTGTCTAGGAGCTATATATACATGCAGAATGGAAGAAGTTTCCTGGGTCATTTCTAGTTCATTCCATTTCTGGTTCTACAAATCCCCACCCACACAATGATTATTATTAATTAATATATGAGAGAGAGAGAGAAGTGGGGTCAGGGGGAGGGGAGAACAGAGAAATGCACAGAAAAGCATCTTCATCCTAGGAAACATGTCCCCTTACAGCTTCAAGCATATTAACTACTATCCTGAATGCAGACTGACTTCTATTCAACCCATAACATTTCTCAGAATTAAATCACACTGCTGTAACATCTGAGCTTGTCATCAGTTAAGGTAAGACCTTCAGGTTCATGAGGAGAAAGATATTGCCTGAAGCACTGCTAATGACAAATAGGGAACAGACTTAATAGCATTTAAAAACCCCTGCAGAACCTGGTTCTTGAACCTTTGCTGTTGTGGAATGCTTTCCACAACAGCATTAAAAAAGACCAAAATAAACAGGAGCAAAACCTCATCACTCACTCATTCTAAAGCTCTGAACACATCATTTTCCTTTGCTCTGAAATGCAGGAGATGCATGCCAGTGACCATGCTCTAGTCTAACAAGAGAAGCAGGGCTCTCACCTCCTTTAAAACAGAGTCAGAAAATAGACTGTTAAACAGAAATGGTCGAAAAAAAGAGAATCTGTGAACTAAAGGAGGAAGTCATCAATTTTTAAAACAGTGATGGAGACAGATTCAAGCATATATGCTTTCAACAGCTGAAAACAGAGTTGATGCAAGAAAGGGACACGCAGGAGGCTGGCATCTCAGACAAGTTAGATATACACATTTACAGGACAAACAGCAAGGAGAAAAACAAATGAGAAAAGTGGGGGAAGTTTTAAGACAGCAGGAAATGATTCCAGATTTACAGCACTCTATTAACTGGCACTGGGGTTATCTATTGCTAATACCTAAATCCTACTTCATTAAAGCTACTAAAAAATGAGTACAAAGTTGACAAATGCCTGGCATCATCCTTATGCAGAAGGTACTGATATGCACTGAGGCAGCCGCCAGCACTGAGCTAATTGAGACTCTATGGTCTTTTCCCAAGACCATGACTATAATTTTAGCTCATTACAGCTTGCAACGGGGTGTGCTCAGTTTACATCTCTGCATACTCTTTAAATATTCTGATGAATAATTTAGCTCCAATGACAAGCCCTTTTTGCATTCAGGCATTTTCTCCTCAAGACTCTTGATGCAGTTCCAAAGTATGGAACTGGAAAACACCCAATTGTGGCTGTTAGCTGCTCCTCCCTCCTCTCCTCCTATTTTGTCCATTTTGTAATAAGTAGAATGCAGAACACAGGTCAGCCCAGGACCTATAGCAAGATGCATGGTGGAGCTGAAGAACAAAGGAAAGACAAAGTGCTTTTACCTCCCTGAAAAGCATAGTCACACTATTCATCTTCCCAAACACCCAGCATGCATTGGAAGGTTTGCATGAGGCACGCACAGAGGGGGTTCACTGGGGACTCAGCTCCACTAAGAGCCAAGTGGCAGATCTGTCAGGATCAGCCCTGAGACTGTGGGGTTTCCTCTTTACAGAAGTTTCCAGCTGTGCAGACAGGTCCTGTTGTGGGGATGGCAGCCTTACCAAAAGCCTCACCCAAGCATCATTTCCACTGGATCCACTTATGGGTGCTCCCTGAGTGTCTGTCGCTGGCAGATGGCACCTGCCTCTTCCTCTCGCCTCTGGCATCCCCTCCCAGTAGGGCACGTTACCTTGCAGATGACAGCACATGCTGTCATTTGATATAGTAGTGAACCAGCTGATTTCTTGTACACAAAGAAGCAAATCCTCTACTGCAATGCACAGGAGAGATTTCACCCAAATTCATACATCAGGGCAGAGAAGGTGCTCCAAAGGCATTTTCTTTTTTAAAAAAGAAGGTACTATTACAGCGAGCACTTGGTATAAGTGTAATAAACAGTAAGTATAATTAACACCCTTCCTCCTCCAATTCTGAGGTAAACTCGAATTTCTCCCCAACTGCACCGAAAAGAACCTCATGAATATCCACTTTGCCATCTCTAGCATTCAAAAAAATTCATTCCCTGCTTTAGTCATCAGCCTGACCACAAGGAAGCTCTGCACTATGGCTGCTGAAGTCCTTTCAAACACAGCATGCACACTCCCTGCAACATGAAAACTATACCACATTTCCAAATAGCATCACAGGTTGTTTACAGAGACAGGCTGACTAAAGATATTTTTATCCTCATCTCCCAAGACCAATTTATAATTAGTACAGCCTTTGAACAAGACGCACTTGCAGCACAGTATCAACATGCTGACTCAAAATAGGGCTTCTTGCAGTGTTGGTGGCCTCCCCAGGACAGATCTTCTCAATGGCTTTTGGTACAGAGTGCTGGGCCACAATAATAACAGACACAGGCTTGCTGCAGGGCACAGCATGGCCAAGGAGCTGGGCAGTGACAGAAAACACCTTGCAGGTGGAGCTGAGAAGTTTCCCAAGAAGAGGTACTCCTTCTGCAAGAGGACGATGCAGCTGCCACCGCTGCTCTCTCTGGCCTCTGTGCTGCTGGCCTGATGTAAAAAGGATTCTTCCATTTCGTGGATATCCTTGGACTCGCTTTGCTGCGATGCCAACACACAAAAGCTGCTCTACAGAAACACTTCCACAGCACTGACAGCCAGTGTGTTTTCATGCAGTTCACATTACAACATCCCTCCTGTATCCCCAAAGCCTCCCTACAGCTCTGCTGCTCAGCTCAGAGGGTGCCAGCTACACAGATCCCCTCTGAAGTGTCCCCAATTGCAGAGTCTCAAACATAGGTGGCTGCCATAATGTTTTTCCACAGCATTCAGATACAACATTCCAGTTAAACAAAGGCTCTCTTGTGGTACTACTGCTTGGCCTGAAATGGGGTGAAAAGAGCATACCATAGGATATGGCCGCCAGGAAGTTAGGGAGAGGCATGAGGGGGTAGGAAAGCAGAGAAAGGGAGCCAGATGAGAGTGAACAAGAGGCAATCTGGATCAAGCTGCTTCCTCTTCCCTCCAGCTTGGTTAAAGTAAAATACCTAGGCACCCACAAAGCACGGCACTTTCCTTGCCTCTATGCATTTCTGAATAGGAAAGGTGAAGAGCTATAACAGAGCAAGGGAAGCCTCTGGGGTCCCACCTGCTCTGTGGTGCTCCTCCTGTGAGACCTCCCACTCCTCTGGGGGAACAAGCAGGCACCACCCAAAGGGCAGCGTCCCAAACCGTCCCCTCCAGAGGGCAAGGAAAACAAAGATAAGGCAAACCTTTCAAGTCTCATTGGTGGAATAATGAAATTATAACTCTTCTGTTTGCCCAGAACCATTGATTGTCAAGGCAGGTAGTTTCACTCAGCAATTAACCTTCCAAAATAAATCCACACAGAAACACACAAAAGAAAAAGCAAGGAGTAAAGTCCATAGACTGCAGTGACATCCACCCTGAATTCTCCTCTTCTTAAAAAAGAAAGTATGTGGGCTTAAATGCAAGGAGAAATATTTATGACAATCTAAACAACCCTCCCAGACATAATTAGCAGTCTCACTGTATTCAATTATGAGGTCACCAAGACTTCTTTATATACTTCACCAATTTTTGCTATGAAAAAAAAAAAAGCACCAGGAACCTCACAAGTGAAACCCACAATAAGTTAACTTGGTTTCCTGGACTCCTTTGGCTTCAAATAAGTAAAAACCACTGCCCTTAGGACAAACCAAGTTTGACACCTGCACCCAGGGCACTCTAGGACAGTTTTAACACAAGTGAGGAACCTAATCGAAAGAGCCACTGCAGATGAACTGAGAAACTAACATTGTCCAGTGAGAACTGCTTAATTACATGTGCCCCATGTCCATAAATGAGGCATTTCCAGACTACTGAAGGTCATTCCCCTATGCCAGCTTTGCCCCTCCACCAGGCAAACACTTGCTCTGTTCTGGTGCCAGTTAGCCAAAGAGTAGCATGATCACCTCCTAGAGCATGCTCTCTTATCACAAAACAACATTGATCTCTGCAAGCAAAACCCCTCGCATTTTCAAGGAAGACAAAATATTAGGTGCATATATGAAAGAGATAGCTCTTACTATCTCCCATACATGGGGTAGTGCACACTTCTGGGCTGTAAGTCAAGGTTTCTGAGACTTGAATTAGCTTTCAGTGCCCCAAAACCAACTGTTTTTGTTGCATTGCTTTGCCTAAACCTTCATGATTGTAACAACTATAACAAAGAGAAATAATCCCATGGAAAATGCTGACCAGTTTCCAAGACAAATAAATAGCTATAAGCTGAGAACAGCTCAGATAGTAATTATAGACAATAGTAAGCTGTGTGGTGCATGTGGAGTAGCCAGGGAGAGTGGATAAACTGACTCTCTCTAATGCAAAGGGAAGCAAGAAGGACACCTTATTACCTCTACAATGCAGATGGGCTACAGCCAGAACAGTACAAAGGTTGTTTTATAAGTATAACGTGTTGTCTCAAAACAAACCTCTCGTGAATCCATGTGTACTAATCTGCTCTACACAGAACTGGCTCTCTAAGAGAAGCTGTGTCTAAACTTGCCACTAAGTCACCCTCTTCAGCTGCTGGAAAGAAGAGCACTTGAGCCCGTGGTAGTCAACTCAGTTTTCCACATCACCAACACAACTAAACTATGAGCTATTAGGATTTTGGTTTGATTTTATACAACTATTCCTTACAGAAAACTGAATTTTAGAGAATAAAAATCATAATTATTTTGGTTTTGATGTAAAATCCAATGGCTTTACAACAAAAATTCAGTATTTCTGATGACTTGAAGTGTCACTGCAACAGGAACAAGCCAAGTTAAATTGTATACAGCAGCAATCCTAGAAATTTGTGTTCAAACACAGTTAAAATAAAATGAAGAGTCTTGTATTTCTATGATCACCATGAGACTTATGATGACTTTATTCTGATGGGCCACCCTTCAATTAGTGGTGGATATTCTGCTGCAGACTGACAGAAATTTAAAAAAAAAAAAAAAGTGCTCCAGACTGAAAAATAAAGTCATTTTTTCTCCTAGCCATCAATTCTAGCCAGTACTCATTGCGTGCGCAGCACCACAGGGAACAAAGAAGCACAGACCTGGTTTAACTGATTTTCTTTGCTGATTCAGAAAGAAATTGCCAGCTGGCGAGGTTGGGCAGTAGCCATACAACTAAGCTGTTCTATTACTTCTAGACAACCTGTACAACATTGTTTGGAGACTGAAGAATGCCTCAACTGAATTAAAAACAGTTCAATGAGGTAGCAAAATATAATCTTTTGCCTCTGGAAACCTGGGTTAAAAACACAGTTTCAGCCATAGACGTAAACATCATGTGGTCTTAACTGCACAGGCTGCTGCAAACAGGAAAAAAAAACCACCCAAGGAAGACTTCATTTAGATGCAATTGAAGGTGCTGAAGAGACCTTCAGAATTTAAGCTCTGCATATATGAAAAAATTAAATACAAACACAGCAGGGAGGGGATTGATTCAAAGGGCTTGTTCTGGCCACTAAGTCACTCCATGCACTACCTGGAAACAAATCGTCTTAGAAATCAGGACTCTTCACCTTTTTGTCTCTCTTTTCAGTCCTTGGGTTTCAGAAATAAGTCATTGAGTCAGAATCCTCCTATTATTTGTTTCTACCATAAGTTTTATTGTCCTTCCTTCTTCCCAATGTACAGATGCAGCTTCAGCAGTTCCTATTTTCACTCCTTCTGCTTCATCCACCCCGGCATAGGGACATCCCCCCCACTCATAGTTAGGAGGGCTTGTGTAATTGATTGCCCCAAAGTAATTGCCTTCAGCACGGCACTTTCTTCTTAGAGGCACAAAAGCTACCTTGAGACAGGTGTGTTGCCTCTGCCACCCTCCACACTTGTTAGCCAGTCTCCCAGCCTCACTTCCCTTCTCCCCTTCAGCACAGGGATCAGAAATACACCAAATGTGCCTTAAACCATAAAAGGTGTTTGCCTTCACCCCATCTTGCCCAGCATGATGCTCAACATACAGATGGAAATTCTTCCTCATGAATTGCACATTGGAGCATGCACAACATGCAATCCATGGCAGGCATCACTTGTATTTAATGGAAATCAGAAGGATGCACAGGCCAAAGCATGGCATGCAGTATTGATTTTCCCACCTGACAAAAGCAAGAGCTCCTCACTTTAGAGGACACCACCAGGAAACCTAACAGGATCTTTGCAAACATATGGGAGCAGCCAGGCATCCTGCTTCATCCCACTTTCATTGCAGGACATTATGTATTATTTACGTACACATTATGTATGTGGCAGACATTTTATATTAATTCATCACCTTTCTACACCAACAAGACAGAACAGGAGAAACACAAAGCACACAGGCACCAACAAGCTGCAGTGTCTGCTGACAGATCCAAACAACACCTCATCATGCGAAATCTCTCTCCAGAAAGCATGGGAAAGCTCTGCACAGACTCAGCCTTTCACATGTGGGAAAGAGTTTATCCTCTAGACAGAAAGATTTGTGTTTTAAGGGTGAGTGTTTCCTCACTCCCAGTTAGAGGCAGGAATGCAACAGCCCTTTCAGTCACCCGCATGCCTTCTTTCATAGCCTAGTTCAGAGAAACCTGCCACTTACTATTGTTAGTTGTTAATGGACCAGCCCTACAAGCTAATATAGAAGAGATTTGCAGAACAGCATTGGAGGTTTTATGTCTGAATCTGGCAGCAGAGAAGGATTAAAAATGCTCTTTATGAAGACATATGAACATGTGGTCAAAGATAGAACAAGCCTCCTGTAGCACATTCCTGTGATCCACTTTGCTTTCAGAACAAGGTGGTAGACATGGGGATGTTAAGAGTGCATTAATCCTAGGCAAAAAGCCTGCAGTTTCCAAAGGGTAGATTAATTATTAAACCAGCAGTAATAAAAATATTCAGCAGTTCGAGACATGTACCTATATAATAGGCAGATAAATGCTCCAATAACCTTGAAGTTCAATTTATAGATTCGCTCCCTCCTCCCTGCAGGTAGCAACACAGCCAGTTTAAACCCCACCATTTTCATCAATTTCCCTTTCTAAGAATGAATTAGAAAATATAGCTAAGAGGCACGCTGTACACAGTAGTAGCATTTCTCTCCCTCTTTCCACCTTATTTCCTCTCAGACCCCTAAGACCCCTATGTTTACTTCACTGACCAACAAACCAAAGGAGGGATCATGACAATTGTTAAGAGCTTTTAAATACATCTGTTTTCCTTTAAAATAATTGGGATGACAAATACTGGGAGACTAAAGACTAGACTTGTTGGAGTTTGAACAGACACTCCTTAACACCTTTGCCCTTCAGAAGTCAGGTTAGTCACTAGAATATCTGAAATTCAGATATTCAGAATTGGGATGGGCACATATGCCCTCAGGTCATCGTAATTCTGGGGATGTCAGAACCCATGTACTTGCAAAGATCACCCAGTTTTGTGAGTAAAAGCAGAGTATATCCTGTGTTCAAATGAGGAATAGTTGTTATTAACTGATAGGAATTAAGTTTCGCCTCAGCATATTCAACCCAACTGAACTCCGAACTACCCATTTATAGGCAGGAAATGCAAAAAAGCAAAAATAAAGTTTTCCAGCACTGGCTGTGCATTATTGAGTTGAGCAACTCCAGCTAGCAGTATTTAACTTGGTTAAATGAAGAAACTGGTAGGGAGGCTGGAATCTCATCCATTTCTCAGCCGATTAATTTACTGCATTGTCTCTCGAAGGGAGGAGTTTGAAGTCTCTGATGTGTGTATCACTATACACTGTGAGTATTAAACAGGAGAGGACAAACAATTGCCAAGCTGGCTACCCTCCAGTTGATCATCCTGCTTTGACTCAGATTCATCTGTGAGCTCCTGTTGAAAACCAATTGCTTGTTTAATGGGGCAGAAAGATGAAATCAATTTCAATATGCATCTCTAAAGTGTCCCTCTTATGGAAAAGTGATGCCTGAGGGAGTGAGAGACACATACATTTCCCTCTGATTGTGCCAGTTTCACTTCCAATTTGCTATCCCTACAGGTACCGAATTTTAAAACTGTGTGAAGAAAGAAGTCGTAGCTGCATGCAAACCATCTCTCCTTGGTTCACAGCATTCTCAAGACACAGACAGAACTTCTCCCCAGCCTCCAGGGAGGTGACAGCCATATACCCAAATGAGATTAGTTAACACTGACTCATCAGGTGTTTCATTAAGGAGCTGTGTCAAGGAAGAAACCAAATGCAGTGAGCAATGCTAGCACAAGCTGCTGCACCCTCGGGAAAAGTGGTGACTTCTGCATTGGAGGACATTTCAGGGACAGATCACACTGGTGTGGCTGGGAAAGTCAGCCTAGGTATGCCTCCAAACAAGCAAAAGCCATTAAGTCACACTACCAGGAAATCAGAATCAATAGTAAGGCACACACACACATGATGTGCTTTTGTTCAGGTGAGGAGCACTGAAACCCGATCAAAAGGGATTTGCTGACTGCATTGCATCCCATAATCTTTTTTGATACCTACACTTAAAGGGAACAGTACCCTTTGGAACTTAAACCCTTCTTTCTCTTCTCTTTTAAACACTAAAAGTTTCCTAAGTTAAAAAATAACTCCAATTTACTTTTCAACTTGGGAATTAAAAAACTGCATTAACAGAGAATTTAGGGTTTTTTATCTTGCTGTTGCATTTTTTATTATGATTTTATGACAAAGTCTGCACACGTGCAATTTATGTGATCCTCTGCTAACATAAGAAACCAGAAAACAAAAAATTATGCTACTTTAGGAAAGCATAAGACAGATCACAGCCCGGACCAGTGGTGAAAATACCACCTCTACAACCCACCCACAGCCTCCCGGTGCTTTCCAGTCACATTTCATTAGCTTGTGGCTAACATACAAAGAAATATTTCTGCGTCACACAGGTGCACATGCACAGGTCTGTGTACCCGCTGTCCAGGCACAGCACAGTGCATAGCTTGACACACAATTTCGGTGTGCCAGCCCATTTTTTGCAGTTATTTTGAAAGGAAACATTCCCAAAGGCATGGCTTGCTCCCTCTCTGTCCCTCACTACAGCACCACCAGCAGTGTCAGGGTGCTTAGTCCTGCTAGAAGCCAGGCAATTGAAATGGGCAGTGGACAGTTTACCCAGGTGTTAATGTTCATCCTACAGCCCTCTGCCTTTTCAGTTAAAGGCTCCAGGTCCACAGAGAAAATACGTGGTGCCATGCCACAGTAAGGAATTTCTGTTGCTTAAGACAAGCTTAAGAGATCATGCATACACAAAAGTCTCCTCTTGTGTCACATGACATGCATTAACATTGCAAAAAGAACCAAGCACTCAAGCATACCAGAATTAAAAAGCCTGTGTCATCTCTTTGTCAACTGACCAGCTGATCTCATGCCATTTTTATCATCACAGGCATAACTAAGTTTTCACTGTGCTTCTTCACCACACTATATTTGGGAGATAAGGTACATAAACAGATTAAATGTTTCCAAATCCTGCAAAAAGTATACAAAAGAATTGAAGAAAAAGCCCAAGCCAGCACTTGGGAATTGGTTTTAGTAAATTCCAGCAGCATGCAGGACAGCAGAAGCAGGGTAGCCAGGCACCTCTCAACTTGGACTTCACAGCTCACAGGCTTTCCAGGAGCTTCCAAAGAAAAGCTCTGACTTCCCATGCAGAGGCTTTGGACTACCACCCTCAGTTATTCCAGATGGAATGAATGAACGAAAGAATACTCATGGGGCTATGAAGTGCAACATGCTGCACGCAAGTATCACCAAATCCCAGAAAATGCTGAGTTGGAAGGATCCCACAAGAATCATCGAGTCCAGGTGTTAGCCCTGCACAGGACCATTCCCCAGAGTCACATCATGTGCCTGTTTCAGGCCATTTTGGATTACAGTGTTTTCTATAAGCCGGTCTCTGGTCACTAAGAACTTGAGGCAGAGGAAGGGATATGAAGGCACTGCATGGGAGACTATGCCAACAATAGATTATATATGCTGTCTGTGTGGGATGGGGAGGTTTTATCCCATGGGAAATTTTAATATATTGACATCTACTTTCACCTCAGTCTGTCCTTGTTGCTTAAGGGTTCCCATGATACAACAGACTAGTTTGCAGTAAAAGAATCTGCAGTGAAAATATGTGATCCAGGAATCAAGGCATGAGAAAAAACACACATACAGCATTTGAAAGTACCACATTATCTCCAGAGACCACAGATATTAAATTTGATCCAGAACAAAGCATTCACAGTTTCTCCAGCACGGGAAGATGCCAAAGAAGTCAAACATTTTCTGTAGAAAGTTCTATCTCACGGTATAGTTTTAAAAGAAGAAATGTATATATGTACTTATTTTTTAGGCAATCCTCCCCTCCTCTAATACACATCCCCCCATATGCCATACTTTCCACTTAGTGCTTCATCAGTCTGCTGCTAATATTTCAGAATTCCAAATAAAAAAGACCATGACTTGCCATTAAAAATAGTTGAGTGAAAGAGTCTTTTCCCTTCCCTAACCTTTCCATGGGAGGGTGGTCAGCTCAACTGGCACCCATACACACACTATTCCTCACCCATCTTTTTTTAAACTTCCTTTAGTAGGGTCCAAAGACTGTAGCCATATCAGACCAAGGTTGTGTCCCTCCATTAGAAAACTTTATACTTCAAGAATTCAGTTTTCATCAGAGAACGATGCTCAGATTTTTTCCCTTTTGATTTTGCTCCATCTGAAGCATATGCTGAAGTACACAGGAAACTCATCTACATAGAGTTCATCCTGAAGGCACACAGACATTGTGGTATGAGAAGGAAAGAGCACATTACTGGTTATGTTTCTCTTATCTGCACCACTTCCACTGCTGTTGCAAGAACACAGTAATCCTAAAGTGGATCTGTTATAAAAAAGAGCAGAGGAACTGACAGTGTAATATTTCAAGAGGTACTTTTGATTTATTTTGATTAAGCCACATCACCTTGCATGGCTGATTTTGTGTGCAATTACAAAACCAGCTAAACTGGCAAAATTCAGGAGGTGGCAACATGTGGCAGAAAATTCTGACACTGGCAGTGCTTTGAGGGCTGTGATGTGTCACCACACCTTTGCTCTGTTTTCAAGAGATAGTGCTGGTCAGGATGCAGTTTGTCACCCCATCACAGAAGTCCACCTTCCTGCATTCTCACCTCCCCTGACATTTACCTTTGGCATTTGCATCTGTTTGCTCTCTAATTGGATATTTCAACAAAAGAGCACAAAATCTGCTCAGCAAAGTGAGTTTTTGTTTATTCGTTGGCTGAACACAGTAAATGTCAAAGCCAGCAGAGAGAAAGCGGCTACCAAGAGGGATGTGGGTGAGCAGGGTGGCTCTTTCTGACATCAGGAGCTGATGGGAGATTCCCCCAGGGTTCACCAGGGGAGTTAGGGTGTAGTTACAAGAGTGCAAACCCAGTTCTCCTACATGGCGATCGCAGTAACAGGAACACTATATCCAATAATTACTGAACATCAGCCTCTCACTGGGATCACAGTTGCAGTACAGTCCCCATGCAGTAACACTTTTCCTTGGAGTTCTCCAGGGAAACACCAGTACTCTGAGGACCACACTAGTGGATACATAGGCAGCAGTTCTGCTGTCCCCTAGACCCACACCACACTGACAGCATCCCTCTCAACATGTACCTGTGCTGGGGCAGGATCAGAGAGTTTCACAGGTAACCACATTGCTGCCAGCCTCTCCAGGTACAGACAATATGGGACGGCTTTGCCAACCATATCCTATTCCTGTCCTAATCCACAAATTTGCAGGACAAACAGAAAATTGAAGTTTTGACAATTTGTATGTCTAGGTTCCTCAAATATGTAAGCTTTTAAGTGAAATTAAACCTAAAGCATTTTACATTGAATGCCCATCTTGAAATTTTCTCAAAGTTTACATTTCAAAAGTACCATTTCATACCAATTACAAGTTGTACAAGTGTAACTGTCATGCACTATTAAAACAAAAGACAAAGATTATTCGCTTTGGCATTTAGCCTTCTTGCAGTAGTAACTTAAATTTAAGTCACTAAAATCTTATTTGAAATTAGAACTGAGAGTAACATTTTGCAGATCAGTATTCCAATTCAGAAGCATCAGGAAAAATTTGTTTTCACATAAATCTTAGTGAATACTCCTAATACCTTATAGCAAGTGTTGTAGCATACCTTTCTCATAGATATCTTCTCCAAAGAACAAGCACTATTCTGTTCCATTGTTGAGAAAGCAAAACTCACTCTTTTCAGTACTACCATTTATAACAAAACAAACAGGACATAGCTGAAGCCTAAACACATAAATCCAGAAATTTCCCTTTGTATTTCCTATTTTACACAGTGTATTTTAAAACAGAAACGGATATGCTGTAGTCAGACGTTCTCAGGCCATCACCTAAATAGCAATCAAAAATTAATTCAGCAAACAGAAAAAAAAAAAAGCAAAAGAGAACAACAACAATCCACCCCCAAACAAAACAAACAAATAAACCCCCAAAAACATTGTGACAATACCAAAGACTTTGCAAATGCTCTGAGCAAGAGACCAAGCTCATATGATCTGGTCAAACAATTCAGTGCAGAGAGCATCTTTCAGCATCTTTATCCTGGACACAAACATCATCATGTGTGCCCCTCAATTCAAGACCTAACCTTTTTTTTATCCCAAAAGCAAAAAATAAAATTTAGTCTTGATGAAGGGTAAAATTTACTGAGTAAAACTGATGGGACGGCGAGAAAATGACCTTTCAAAGTTATTGTGTCTTTCCGATACTGAAATATCAGATTGATGGTCTGTATTTCTGCTGTTCAAGGTTAGCACTGCCAAGTTCATGATCACAATGTTTTACTCTGAATCACAGATTATTTGTTGTTTTTGGTGGACTGGAGGGTTCTATTTATTCACTAATTTGGATGTTGCCAAGAAAAGCCAGCTAGAAAAGGGGAAATCTCGTAACCAGGACCTGATCATATTTGGTTCTCCAACTAAGCTTTAGAAGTTTTAAATAAATCCAAAGCCAGTATTCTCAATCTCAAAGCTTAAATAAGTGAAGTTAAAGCCATACAGACCTCTGTAAATTATTTTTAAGAATCGTTTTTCTCTGCTGCCAGTTTATCCATTCTTCTCAAAGTCTAGTTAGTCAGCGCCTGGAAGAAGTGGAAGGTCTCCATCTGTTACTACTTCAAAGACAGCTATCCTGAGAGGAAATGTCAACCTGTCCAAGACATATGTTTCTAAACATATTAGACCTGCTGTCTCTGCCAAGATGCAATTAAACACTATCTAATCTTTAAAAAGCCTGCAAGAAATAAGTTTTAAATCCCACACTGAAGAATGACCTGCACTGAATAAAGTCAAGCTACATGGTGACTTTTAACAGCCTAATCTGTTTACACTAAGAGAATTTCCTGACCCAAGGTTCCCGCAGTAAGCTTGCAAGGATTGATTCATCTGCACTACAAGCAAGCCACAAGGGTTCTTAAACTGCTTCTACAGCAGGGCATTATGGCAAAGCAAGTTTATTTCATGGCCCTGGCAGTCTCTCCTTGACTCCAGAGGCACCCACTCCTTCTCTCCTCCTTTGTCTGCCCATGTTTATTCAATCCGGAGGTGAGCTTTTGTGGGGAGAAAGACCAGGGGAAAACTGACTTAAAACCAAATGAAACAATAAGCAGGTTTCTGCTTGTTTACACCCTTGAATCACTGTAGAGTCAGCAGTAGGTGGGAGCACCAGCCAGGGTAGGATGGGCATACCCAGAACAGGAGAGCCAGGTCAGCCTAGGCTGTCCCTGAGCTGCTGTGAGATTCTCCTACAGGGCAAAAGCTCCAGTCAGTTCCTGCACTGTCATTTTGAGATTTTGACTACTCCCAGCAATCAAGGTAGAAAAGATCAGACACATAAATAAAAGGTCCTCTCCTGCTTGGACAGGCAGGTGGGTTATTTCTCCCAGAAGTCCACTCCTGAGTGTGCTGCCATGGGCAGAGCCACACTGCAGCTGTTGGCCTTCAGACAAGTAGCACTGGCCAAGCAGGACATGCCTCAGTGGCCTGAAGGAGGGACAGAGACTATGGGTAAATAAATGTTTCCTAATCAGAACAGAAATCAAACTCAAAGCTGTCCTGGCAGAAAAACGCACTAGTACGTACAGTGCAAGTCCCACTAGGCACTAAAAAAATATCCCAGCCAGGATCCCAGCAAAAGACAGCACTGAGACAGCAGTACTATTCACATTAATACATGCTAGCATGACATGCTGCCAGCTTTGTCTGGCCATCTTTTTGTTTCCAAAATAACTAGGACATGAACTCTTTAATTGCTGCTATTATTCTTCATTGGATAGGAGCAGATTCCTTATTTTAGAAAAGTAACTGTCACACTGTCTCCTATCAGCAGCATGAGAGAAGAGGCAGCTGTGGTACATACTTTGGGTCACGCACTGGCTATTCTTTTTCTCTGTTTGGCACATGTTACTGACCCTAGACCCACACAGAACACTTACTCTAAGGAAAAGATCACCATTAAAGAAAAGGTCAGGAAAGAAGGAAAGGCACCTGCACAAATACTTTTTTATTGAAATGCAACACTCAGTCAAAAAGGATGAAGTTTTCTCCTTAAAAAGTCAAATCCATCAGGTTAAAGGTTTACAAGATGCAGATGGAATTTTGCGTATTTTCTTCCAGACTTAGCACAGACATTAACAAAAAAAATAAGCAGAATGGGACAACACTTTAGGCTGATTCACATATCTAAACTAGCACACGACATCTGAAAAGACTCATATGGGTAGAGTCAAGGTTGATATAATCAAAGCTTCTCCTGCCCAAGTTCCAAAGCACTGGAGTGCAGCAATTGAGTTTCTCTGTTGTAAAGATACAAGAGAAGCCATTTTTTCCAACAGATGACTAACGCTGACAGCTTTATTTATTTATTTAACTTTCAAAGCAGAGTCATTTTTAATGGATCTATAATTCAAAATCTCTTTAATTAATTTTCCTCAAGCTTCCTAGAAATGCAGATTTGGCTTTCTGCATTGAAAAACAAGTCAGTCAAGCTCTAAGCAGAAAAAAAAAAAAAAAACAACAAAAAAACCCCGAACATTTTAAAGTCAAAGCTATAAACGAAACAAAAATGGGATTTTATTAGGAACGCTGGTTGCAATTTCACCACATAAGCTACTTCCAGCATTATACAATCTTTTTAAGTTGCTCTTATTTTTCCTTCCTGCCTTCTATCCATTTTTACTTGCTATAATAAAAAACACTCTTCCCTTATATTGCTTTTTGCCTCACCACATTATTGATTCTGCTTCCTGCGTGTTTTTTGTTACTTTTCTTTTTTCTGACTCCGTAAACTTAGTGCTCTATATCCAGAAGACAGCTATGGTGCCTACCAGGACAGGACCAAAATCTGAGAGGTAGGAACAGTGGAACTGGAAAAGGTCCCTGAAGAGCTGACAGACTGACACTTTGTTCCTTCTGGACAGCAGTTTCACATCAAGCAGAAAACTCTAAGGATTTGTTTATTTAATTATTTTGGACAACAATCCCTGGTGCTTAAATGTCTATTGAACTCAATGTTGCACAGAGAGAATGCCCTTCTTGTTCCTCTAAGGAATTAATCTCAAGTGTTTGGATAACAGATAGTACATAAAGTAACCTACTTATGTCTTAGTACCAGGGCACACAGGTCGTCCCGTGTGCATTTTTAACAAAATCATCAATTATAGTGTACAGCACTCCAGCAGAACTTCTTACGCCCTCTTCCACTGAACCAAGGCACTTCTTACGTCCTTGTCGAGCCGAGGCATGCACAAACACTATGCTCCACTGCTGCTTCTGCCAGAGAGATTATTCCCCTCAGAGAACAAACAACAGCAGAATGAAATGTATGTCCTTAACCTAATATATTGAATACGTGAGGTAAGCCACTGATGGAGATGTATTTGCACTTAAATGCCTGACTGCATGGGAGAGGACTGAGGCATCACTTTACAAGACAGTATTTTGCTGTCCAAGAGGGTTGGCTTTGCCATGGGACTAGGACAGAAAGCTGGGAGGAGAAGCCACAAGAATTGTTAGCCTGTCCTGAACTCCTCCAAACACAAGGCAGTTAGAGAGAAATGCTGGGACATCCAGGACCTGGGGAAATCAGCCAGAGAGGTACAGGAACATGCATCCAGAATTTCTGATGCAAGTACTGAACCATGCTTCCTGCCACGGTTCAGCACAGACTCTCTTCATCAGGGGACATATTTCCAAGCCACTGAACCTTCTTTGAACACCCCTTCTCTCTAAGATATCAAGTCTAAATTCAAGATTATCTACAGTTGAAAGACTCCTTACTGAATGTATGTACTAAAGCAGACACACAACTCATATATGCAAAACTGGAGTAGTGATTGAGAAGATTTGCATATCATTCATTAGACTTCAGTAAACTGATTTCTTCTCTCACAATTCATACCATAACCAGAATTCAAAGAATGTGAATAAACAAGTTTCCAAGATACTAGCAAGCACTTAGGTCTCAACTTATCTGTAAAAACTACGTAAGTGTATGAACAAGTAATTTAAAAAGGGACCAGATGTTCTCAAAAGACAAAAACATAGCTCATACTTCTAGGTCCACCAGTAATTGCAGCATGAGACTTACAAACAAATTCATTCACAATGCAACTTCAAGTAGGTTTTTTTTAAAAAAGAGAAAAATGAGTGATATGAGCACACTCTGTAGACTGACAACAAATGAAACAAAGAATTAAAACAAAAGTGAACTTTTTATTGCATCTGACTAAATAATACGCTCTTGTGGAATTATTGCAATGAGCACTGCCTGCACATTTCATGCTTTGAGTGAAATTTAATTAACTTGAACTAGTAAAAATCCCACAGGGTTATGTTATTTGTAAGTGAGAAAATAGGAGTCATGTTTGCGTGACTGGGGGTGGAAATTTGGCTAGCCTTGTTAAACTATAGTTCCTCTTGAAAGACACATAAATATTTATGTGAATTTGTGTCCTGACATTTGTTGCCGGACTTGAATATTCAAAGTCACTACAGATAACTTCTAAATGTACCTTCCTCATACCCATGGCTTTTCCTCTATGCACATCCTGTTGCCATAACTTGGCTTACATTTTCCTGACGAGCTAACCTGTAGGGAGAGGCAGGAAAGGGAAGTAAAGCACTATTCATTCCTAGGTGATTTATGAACCTGTGTGTGCTTCCTTTTGCAGCAGAAAGTTGACACATGCACACAAGAAAAATGTGCATATGCCTGTGCTCTCACTGGAAGAAGCATCTGGGGAAAAAAAAAAATCCAGCCCTTTATGCTGTCTGTCTTAAGGGCGACTCTTGAGAATGTTGCTGCCCATCTCATTTCCAACACTATCCCATCCTGTTTTCAAGTTCTGCCAAGTGCAGGGATACAGACAAGGAACAGGGTAGCTAAAACTCAGTAAGGCAACATTCATAGCATAATATGCTTTATATGTACTACTTCTCTGTGATGCTCTCTGTAACAAATTCAGTTTCCTGCTAGGAAAAAAAGTAAAGAGAAAAGTTCCTCTTCATTTCCTTTCAAAAGCAGTGAGCTTTCAGCCACGCAATAGGGATGAGCAGACCTATGACTCTATTTGACATTGCTCAGATTAAAAAAAAGCTAAAAGAAATTAAAAAAAAAATCCATAAAATTGTAATTACAATCCTGAACAGATACAGTTACAAGTATTTGCACGACAGAAGGTAAGATTTGGTATACTGAGCATACCCAAACTGCTGGAGCTGGTCCGGAACAATTAAAAGACAGACACTTTAAATGATAAAAATGCAAGCTGTGTTCTGAACTGGGGAAATTGCAAGTGTACTCTAATCTCATTTGATTGTCATCATCACAAGTGTAACAACTGCAGTGTTCCATCTTAATCGCATTCCCAATTGACCAGTCATATAAAAAGTACCTCAAATAAAATTATTTCCTTGGGCTTTTTGTCACATTGACAACACACATGATTTTCAGAAACTGAAATGGAAAAACTGATTAAAATTAGATTCTGTTGCAATTCCTGCATTAACCAAACATCTAACCTGCCAAGGAGCTTTAGAAAGATATTCCTTTTACTCTCCTTTAAGACTTTGTGTAAATTAACTTCAAATCGGCTGCCTAAAATGGAACAGTTTTTCCAGGATTCAGGACAATTCTTCAAGGGCATCTCTGCTCCAGAATACAGTGTGTAGGGTTAAAGTTAGGATGAGAGTCCACACCCTAATGGCAGACACTGTGTCCCTTAAAGAGCTATGCCCACTCTGCCCATAAGAAAAGGAAATTCAGGGGAAGTACTGAGGTGAAAGAGGTGAACAGATTATGAGTTGTAATTTGACTGTAGTGAGGAAAGCAGTGTAGATCAAGGAAGATTTATACTTATAAGAAGAGTACTGTAATTCCAATAACCTTTTCCACTCTTGCATAAATTGAGCCCCCAGGCATTTGATAAAAGGCATGCCTCGTGCTTTTTTTGAACAGCTGGAGAGCTCCTACTGCATACTATTTTTTTGACAGTTCTCGCACAAAGCTATCCAAAATGTAGCAGTACTGTTTCCAGAAACTCACATCCTATCTCAATGTTGGAACAGTATGTGGTTGCTCTTTAAACAAAGTGGTTCTGTATCATTTAACAATTAATTGTCACTTTAAGGTGAGCCAGTTAAGATTTTTCGTTCAGTGGATCCCTCTGTGATCACTCCTACCAGATCTGCGTCAAGTGACTCAGAGAAGGGAAGGCTGGTTACATAAACAGAAGGTAGGTGGCTTAAAAACCTTGATCTTATCAGACCTGTCAGTGGAGAGAACTGACATTACTGCAGAGCTAACTCACATGTCAATGCACTGGAAAGGAGTCAGATGTTTTCCTCTGATTTAGGAACGCTTTGCAGAGTTATTTATTGAGCCAGTTCAGATTACACAGAATAGCTTCAGAGCCTGCGGTTTCCAGTGCTTCACCTGCCTTGCCTTGCCTTGGCTGTGCTTGTTACTGAAGAGTCAGGAGAGGAAAACTAAGAAGAAAATCAATTGTAGACTTGGAATGCTTCAGGATCTCAGAGCCTATATGCTCCTCTGAGGGAGGGGGTGGGGAAAGAAAAAAAGAAAAAGAAAAAAAGAAAAAGAAAAAAAGATATAAATCTCATGCTTTATATTAACACCTGACTGGAAGAAAAATTATTTTACAAATCCGACATCACTACAGCCGAACACCCAGAGGCTTCCATGCTCCATTGTGGCACTTGCTCATTCTTCAGCCTGAAGCAAACTTTCTAGCACACCCCTCTAGCTTTCCAGGATAAATGTTAAAAAAAAAAAAAAGTCTTAAGAAGTCATGTTTAGCCTCTCAGATCATTGCCTGTGTAACTTACAGGAGTAACAGGTTAGACTGACCTAGCTATAAATGAGAAAGACACATCACAGCTGGACATCTTAACCAGCCTGAAAGCCTTTGCCAAGCTTCTCCAGGCTTTTGAAACACCTACGATTTTCAACAGTGTTTCTATCTTTTTTTCTCCCAACAGTGAAAGATAAGCAACTCTGCTACTGTGCATCTGAGGGACACCCCTGCTTCCTTGCTCCAACCTGAGATGTCGTCTCCTTTCCAGCAAAGCTATTTCCAGAGCTTATTTACTAGTTCATTCAAGTCTAGACATCCTAATTTTGCAGCATAAACTGTAGCTCAGTCACCCATGAAACCGCTGAACAGCCTGCAATTGTGTGCAAATCCACACCATGGCTGAGCTCAGGTACAGTCATTAGTGATTGCACATAGCACTTTAATGGGAGGCTCTTTAAACCTGTCAGTAGCATTCGCCAGAAAAATATATCTCTTCCTCTCCTCTCCCTTAAATAGTTTAATTAATACCATCATCCTCGCTTCAGCTCCAGAAAGTGACAACAGCAGGGACACTGGCAAGGAAACAGACATAGCACAGGATGTGAACAGCTCTAGGGAAACTCTTGCTTCCCTTCACTCATTTAAAGGCCCTGCCCGGTGTGAGCCCACATTCCAGCTCTATCCCTCAAGCTTAGGCAGCACAAGAGACACTGTGCCCAGCAGAAGATCTCCAAAGGAAGCAAGGGACAAGATCAGAGGGCACATACCACTTACAACAGCACACCTGGTCTTCTCCAGAGGGAAGATGAGTGTCTTGCCTGGCAGAGGGCTAAGGAAGACATTGGGTCCAGCCTGACTTGGTCAGCAGCATGTGAGAGGAGAGGGCGTGCATGGAACAGGGAGGGGGGAACTCCTGCCCTCAGCCATGAGACCTCTTGCATCAGCTCATGCCAGCGAGCCCTAAGGAAGGGATCTGTGCTGAGTCAGCTGCAGTATATGCCCTTCTCCACAAGGATACAGGAAAAGACTGCCCTGCTGTCAGGGCCAAGGCAATGACCCAGTGAGACTAAAGTGATCCAGAAGCAACACCCTCCCCACCTTCAAGATTATCAGATTTGCTTTCTCCCGTGACTTCCACATTTCCCTAGTGTACTTTGTCCCACGAGTTGCAACCAGTAAGCAGAGCTATTTGCAGTCAGTGGCATGACTCACCTGCTACAGGAGTCCAGCAGACACTAGCAGAGGCATTACTCAGGTATGTGCCCCTGCTTAGGGCTCCCTCACCTCTTCCCCTCCCTCTCAGCCTGTCCAAAGGAAAACTCCTCTCAGGATCGGCTTAGGGCTTTCCACCTCAATGGCTAAACTCAAACTCCTCTTCTTCAGCTCAGCAGGAGGTTATGGTGCTGTGCATCCAGCTGTGCTGAGCTAGCAGGTACAGAATGCCCATCCTTCCTCTCTGGATGTGCATGCGGCAACAAATACCAGAACAAAAGGTACCCTCAGGCTGTCCCCTCCAGCCCCCCAGTCTACACTCTTTTCTACATTTAACTGCTGGGCAGGCCATACATCCCCTTCCAACCACTGTGGCCAGTGCTCCTTAGCACCCTTTCAGCACTTCTCTCTCCAGGAGATTTTGCTGCTGGTCCCAGTACACTCCTCCAACGAGGGGTGGCCCGTTTCTGCAGAAATCTGCTCAGCAAATATTGCAGGGGACCTCACCGGCATATCACAACAGGCAGGTCTAGCTCTGTGCACTGGATGACTGCTCGGTGTGGTGCACTGGGAAGTACTTTATCCTCCAGAAGCAAAGCTTCCTTGGGAGCTTGCTGGTGCCTCACCACACAAGATGTGTGCCAGCTGACGAGGAGCACAGGAACCCACTGAAGATTGGTACCAGGCAGGAAACCAGTTCTGGAAGACAGAAGCTCCTTATGTTCCACATCAGCATGAAACAAAAGCCTTTCAAAGCTGTGTGTGGTTGTTCAGTGGAAAAGGATTTGCTGCCTTTCATTTTCCTAGATGATGCAAGGACCCACAGCACCCAGGTTTATTGCTCCTCTGCTTCCCTCCTTCACACCAAGCATGATCAACTGCTAAAAGCCTGTCTCGATGCAGCTTCACTAGAAATTTCGCCTGAAACACCTTTTCCAACAAAACTGCAGCAGCAGCAGGAAAACTTTTCAGTTTAATAAATCAACATCCAGAAGTGGTTTCTTTAGATAAGCTCTGAACAGCTCCAGGCAAGAGGCTGTACTTGGAGGCCACAAGAAGTGAGCTCACCCCAACATCGAGGAAAGCCTGCAGAGGAGAACAGGCAGCTTGGGCTCAGTGCTGTGCCTCCACAGAAGACAGGCCTCATTCCTGGGCTCACTTAGCACCTTTGGGCAGACAGGTAGGAAAACAGTACTAGGCTATAAAGAGGAGTGTGGTTTGAATAGCGAAGGCAACTCAACCTTGGCAGCCCTGTGTTTTAAATAAGACAGCACTTTGGTGCTCTTCCCACTCCCAAAGCATTCAGAACTGTTATTTACAATTTCCCTTAGGCAGGCCATAAATCCAAGATCAACTAGCAAGCTCAACACAGCGTAAAAGGATCCCAGTGGCACACTAATTACCTTTGCAGGCTATGCAAGCCTATACAGTTTGCTTCTGCACAGTAGCTTTGGAAACTTTGGCTAATGACTGTGACTAGCAGATCAAACTTTCCACTTTCTATTGTTCTGTTCAGGGCAGCCAGCCGGGAATTCAGGGGCAACAAACCTCCAGGGGAAGAAATCAAGGCCATTAAGGGAAAGGGAAGAGGGGCTATGAATCATAATATTACTCTGCACAGGAATGCAATGGCATGCTATGGCCTCCAGCAGAAATGAAAAGATAGTAAATCCAGATTGAGAGGAAGCCTAATAGATTACAAGGGCTAAAACCAAAACCACCACCAAACAAAAAAAACTATTACTCCCATTCTCTTATGACTTCAGGGATTGCTTTTCTCCCGCTACTCTACACCAAGGTGACAACCTTTTTTTTTGTTTTGTTTAAATGAAAGTTTTTAATACAGTAAAAACCCACTCCCCTCGTCTCCTGAGACAGAAGGCCAGAAGACTTATCAGAGGTGCAGGTGCTGCATCTTTCACATTTTCTCACTTCCATGGAAATGAGCTGATGTTCAGCCTGCAGTTAATTTCACACAGATCTCTCCTAACACCTACTAGCTCTATTTATGTGTTCTCTATGCAGACAGCAGTGGTTATAGCAAACACCTGGGGGAAGTAAGGACAAAATATCAGACTCAAATCATTGCTCTGGACCAAGAAGAGCATGAAGTAACCAGAATATGCCATTTTCTGAATGAAAGCCTTGGATGGCAAGCTATTGTCTGGTTTAAGGCAACACAAACACTCTTTCACTCCAATCATAAAAAGGTCTGTAACGAAACATTTACTTAGTTGGCATTTCTGCATGCAAATCTTAGTTGCAATGACTCTCTTAAAAAAACATCCACCAACCAAGAAAATCTAACATGTTGCATTGGGCTGCGAAAAATTCCAACAAGCCTGTTATCCAGCTGAATGTTATACTGGTAACGGTTGAAGCCCCCTCCCATGGGAACCACAGATTAAATTACTTCCCAAAAAAAACCTATAAAGTCTTCAGTGGTAGTTTTGGGGTCTGGTGAAAAATTCTTACTAGAGATTACATAAGCAAAGGCAAGAAGAAGGAAAAAAGCCACGTATCTTGGATTCCATATCAGGTATAACAAAGTAGTGCAATACAGAACAAACTCCTGTCTCCTGCAGTCAGGCCATTTCCCCTTGGTGCAGACCAAAACCAAAACAAAAACTGGGGAACTTAATACTACAAAATACTCCATACAAAGTAACGATATTGTGCTAAATCTTGATGGGTTGGATGCCATCTACAATAGGAAATTAATAAAAGTTTATGAAGATCTGTACAGCAACTTCCAGGATATAATTAGATAATACTTTTACAGAGCCATAATAAAGAGGAGGAAGTTTTGTGTTTTCCTCAGTTGGTGTGGTACTACCTGTTAATTACAGATAGCTAAGGAAGCAGAAGATGATCTCTGGAACATATCCAAGGGACACAGATTAGGCTGATGGCATGTATGTACTCTCCATTCATGTACTCTCCAAAGGCAAGGCCTCCCAAAGGGGTTTTCAAATGTTTTGGCTACAAGTTTACTAGTCACCTCACATATAAGCATGTAGATATTTCTTACAAGCTTTCCCTCAAGTTTCTCTCAGAGATTTCTTTTTTTTCCCCTCATGAAACAGACAGAAACAACAACAAGAAGTTGATAAAAGGACTTCAGGCACTTCTCACATATTTTTGCTGTAACTTTACAATCCTGAGGCAGGGACACAGGATATCTTGCTCCAAATAACAGAGGAAATTCTGAAAACGTGCCAGAGTACATACTGCTAGAGACAGCAGAAGTGGCAAGTCTCCTACTGAGCTCAATACTGCAAGGTGAAATCTACTCCTCTTACACATTATGGCTACGACACGGATAACTTCTAGGTTTAAATAACAACAGCCAAACCCAAACCATCTTATAACTCTTTTAAAATGAGCTCTGAGACAGCTTCACAGACTGCTCCGTAGCAACCTAAAGAGAAAGCTGAAAAATCCCTACCTCTTTACCAAAACTCAGGCTAAAGCTTTTTCAGTCCATATGATCCTGGTTTGATCTGTTTGAACAAAAGTGGGAAGCCAGAGAACAGCAAACCACTTATTGGATAAAGTTACATTTGTATGGGTGATGAAGTTATACTCACGCAGTGCATACAGGGAGAGGACTATTCCAGCCAGGCAAAATCCCTCGAAAAACCTGAGTGTGCTGAACATGGTCACATTCACTGAGAGTGCCACAGTCAGTCCAAAAATCAAAATGAATATGACAGAGAAGAGCAGCACAGGCCGTCGACCAACCCTAAAAATAAGGAAGTATGGAGAAACAGTTAAAAGCCAGGAGGGACATAATGCTAGATCATTAAAACTGGCAAAGAAGGGAACAAGTCATACAATCCCTTCCAAACATTGGCATCAATTTTTAATGCTTGTTTCAGTCTTCCAATTTTTTTTAATTTTTTTTTTGCTCACTAAACCCCAGATTCTCTGCCAGCTTTGCATTGACAAGTTCATTTCGGATGGGATTAAGCAGAGACAGCACACTGTATTACTGCTTGATTTAACCAGCATTTTCAAAACACCAAAGATAAACAAGGAAACATCTAGGAACTAGCACAAAGCCATAAATAAGTTCCTTGGAGATGAAAAGCAACTCCTCAGAGTTTTCTGTAGTAGCATGGGAGAGTATATGGTATTATATGCTATATGGGATAGTACATTATTAGCTGCAGGGGCCTCCTCTTCCCAACAGACATGTGCTTCTCAGCCCCATCTGCAAGAGCAGGTGGCTCAAAAAAACTACTTTTCTTGGTCTCATTGTTGCAGGTAAGACTAACAAACATGGACCGAGCACAAAACAGGACTCATGTCACTTCGCTGAGCCTCAGAGAGCTGAAAGTAACACTCACAAGAGAACTGTGAGCTTCAAGTCCCTCCACTTGGTATCCCTACAGCAGCTGCAGAGACCCACAAAACCAGCCTGACTGGAAGGTGAGGAATAAACCACTCCAAAAATAATTTCAGGCAACAGGGGCATGAGGACTTGCAGCCCTCCTTTGCAGCTGCAACCTCTAATTGCATGTGTTGGTGCAGTGCTGACAAGGAGAAAGAATTATGCTGCCACTGAATGTGGGGGCAGTCGCTCCAGAGTTTAGCTCTTTTATGTTCAAGGAACATGAGATTTTTACATCTCTTACTCATATGCTTAGTGTTTATAATTTCCCCTTCTCCCCCTCTCTTCCTGTGCAAGGAGAATGATACGAAGCACCAGAGCACATGGCTATTTTTAAGCAAAAATTGGATCATTATGTGGAGGTTTCCAAATTTTTTTCAACTTGTCAACTCCCACAAGTTTTCCAGTGGAACTGAGGATCCCTTTTAGTCAGCTCCATATGCCATTTCCACAAAGAATACATGAACTTGCTTTTCGTAGGCAGCTTTCACAGACCCATTCAAAGCAGTCTGTCAGCTGCAAGCCAGCCATCAGGTTGAATGTCAGCACAATAAAGAGCATTTAAATCTCACAACTTAGTCCAGCTTCACATACTGTAGCACTTCTATTCAATTATTTCAGCAGATTGTTACCAGCAGTTATTAAACACATTATATATATGCATTCATAATTCGAACTTTGGGGTTTGCATTACTTAAAATGGACAAGATCCATAAAATAGGGAGAAAAGGGCTGAAAAGGAGACACTGGCATAATTTTTTACATTTTTGGGAACTAGAAGAGTGCACCAGTCATAATTCAGGCTTTTTCAAAGTCACACCTAAGAAAGTGATGTCATGGCTCCTTGCATGAAAACAGGTTTACTATAATTTTCAGCTGTAGCATCACCTGTGGGGCACCTCAAAGATTTAAATTGCTGGCATTAGCCATTCAAAGTTTTTAAAAAAGAACAATGTTTAAAAACAGAACCAATGTGCAAACTGAAGACAGCATGGTCAGAGCAGGCTGCTTTCCATCAGCGTACAAGCCCAGCCCACCAGAAGAAGAGCTGCTGTTGAGCTGAGGGTGGGAGCATAACATCACTGGATTGGTGATGTGGAATGCACTGGGGACATGCTGGACACGGGGGCAGTTACTGCTGTGTGTGCTTCAGATTTTATATTTACGGAACACAAAGCACTTGGGCAGGGAAGGGAAGTACCTCACATGAAACCCTGAATACAGACAAAAAGCCAATGAACTTTGAGTTATCAGCAACCTGCACAGACTTTTGCAGCCCCAGTTTTGTTATGCCAAGCTGTAATTCATACCAATTAGTATTTGTGGAAGTGTTTTGCAGATGAAAGGCATTATGCAAACCCTCAGAATTAGGAACTTAATTCTCATCACAAGCCTGACCTGCCATTCCCTGATGTTGATTGAAAAAGACCTCATGCTTAGCATACTTCAGTTCCTGTCTTCCCCTCCTCCCATCCTCTGTACTTGAGGTTATCCATTATTAGGATGCAGAATTTCTTCTACCATTATACCAGTTATGCAAATGAATGGTTGCTGGTAATGAAAAATCAGAAAATCGAAGGGCCTCCTGGGCCTGTGAAAGCCAACTGAGGCCAGGTAAGCCCTCTGGTAGGAGGTATGTCCTCACAAACACAAAACTAGTGTTCTTCACCCCGGCATGCAGCACACTTCTCAAAAAACAAAGCTCCAGGGCAGCTATCAGCCATATATTTGGTGATCCAGCAGTGTTTTGACAGGATGGTGTCTTAGAGCATAAAAAAAGCCTTTTATATGCAGACAGAATTATCTAACAGTACATGGAAATGCTAGTGAGAAATTAAACCATACACAATTTCACTGGTAAAACAGCCCCAGGATGCTATCTGCTGCCATCCAAACTGTTCCAGAGAGAGATTTCTGTATCACGGAAGTCTCAGCCTACACTGCATGCTATTATCTAGATCAAATGCTAAATGCTGCCTGCACAGGTAAATAACTAGGGATACGAGCAACCCCAGGCTTTTGAAGAATCTGCAACCCACACAGTGTGATAAGCAAATACATCAAAAAGATATTCCTAATGTCAGAGTTGCACCACAGGGGAAGAGTGAATGGTCTGAGGACAAGACCTGTTCTTCCCATGCTCCTACACATGTACCTTGCTGTTGCAGCTGATCAAATTGCTCTTCCCATGACATTCTTTGCAGGCTCTCTCTTGTTTTTGGGACTTGAACTGACAAAGGCTCCAAAAAGCATCAGAGCAGGTGCAAAGCAGGGGCACTGTAGGACAGTGAGAGGCACCAACCTAATGTCTTGATGCTACATGAACACCAAGCCCACCTGCTCCAGAAGGAAGCCTTCCACACAAACCTCAGCCTGGAGCTGGCAAAATTGCCAGCAGCACTTTGCTTGTGGAACAAGTAACTTATTCAGGCGCTGGACACAGTCGGTCTTCACATATCTGAGCATGTTTACAGACTTTCCTCCTATAGATTTTCCACACAGAGCTATCCCAGCATGCACACCAACTGTATTTTGAACAGAGAGCACTCAGTTTACTTAGCAAATTGCTTTAATACACTCTATGCCTTTGCTTTGTACACCTTTAAAACCTTCTTTCAAAAAGGAAAAGCAAAACCCCTAGTGGTTAAAAAAACCCAAAACATCTTCTAATTATCTACACTGGAGAGCAGTATATAAGTGAAATGAGAACAGATTTTGAAATTTTGTAACAATTCCTATACATTACTCTGTTTAATCTCCTCTGCTCTTGCTTGGGACTGACATCCTTTTTTTACTTAATTTTCTCTTTCTACAGGTACAATCCGTACAATTCCCTTTGTATCTATCTCTCCACACAACTCTCCACCTTTGCAGAAATTGAAGCTGTGATTAAACAGCAAAGTAAATTCCATTTAGGTGTTCTTTTACCAGTCCCCAAATGCTACTGCTAAATGACGAGAAGACTATCCAGCACAGGAGCCCTACTGGGTTAGGTACATCAGCTGGCAACAGGCACTAAACAGGAGTGTGAGGACTAGCTTTGGCGGCAGCAAACTGTGTCCATTCTGGTCACCCACAAAAGGGTCACTGTTCCCTCCAGCCACCAAATTACCCTTTTTCTCCTTTCTACCACAGCTGGAAGCCAGATTCTCGTAAACTCACTAGACATTTCTAGGTATTTTAAAATTAGGGTAATTTTATGCTGCATTAGCTCAGCTAAGCAGCTCGCAGAGGGGTCCAACAAACGCATGTGGCAGCGCAAAGTACACGCTGGGGACAGAAATGGATGGAAGCACAGAATGCTCCTTTTGGTAGCAGAGAGCTATTAAACCTGCTTACTGCAATTCTCTCTCAAAGCCAGTGCCTTAGGCAACAAGTTGTTCACTTATTTGTGGCTTATTTGTCAATTATAGCACCACTTTCCTAACTTGGTAATAAGTCTGCTTTCTCCACACTGATTCCTTTTTAGGAAAGCCAAGCAAGATCTCTCATTCATTTCCCCTCTATACTTCCTATGAGTTTTTAGAGCCCCATTTTACTGTGGTATTTTAATCAAATTCAACCGTATTTCATCCATGTTCCCTATTTCACTGAAAAGTCATGATTCCTTGCTTGCCCAAGAACTTTCAGCGACTATTCAAGAATTAAGATGCAATTTCACTAGGAATGCTTGATCCAAATTACTGCACAGCTGCAGGGGGCCTTTTCTCTCCCAGCTGACTGGTGAGTTGCTGAGGCTTTATAAGATTTCCCTAATAGGCAACTCTTCTTCCTTTCCTGTTCTAGTTAATGGTAAAAGAGTTAACTTGGGGCCATTTAAAGCACCAACATTGGCAACTGTGCTAGAAGCCACCGAAATGACTGGGACAGCATCATAGAGCTATTGTTTCAGATGCTGCAAGTTTCCACTGAAATCACTTGAGTCATCCCTTTAATTTTCTTTCCCCTCATCTACACTACAAGACCATTTTCTAAAATAAAAGCTGAATTCTCAGCATAATTGGGGTATCCAATAACGCCTTTAACTATAGCAGTTTAAAGAATTGCAGTCTACTCTTTTAAGTTTAATACTCCAATACTAGCACGACATTAGTCAGCAAATCCTTAACACTACATCAAAATGTTTGCTTAACAAGAACTTTAAAAGAAGAACAAGGGAAAGGTTTGCAAAAGACAGCCTTCAACTCACCGAAAGATACTGTGTAAGCACAAGGCTGACACTACATTAGTCACGTTTTCAGTGAAATCAATGCCGCTTCCAATTTCTTTTGGCCCTACTTCTTATTTAAGCAAAAGAAAACCCTAAACTAAAGGCTTCACTTGTATAATTAGAAAATACTCAATTCTGTACTAGCTTTACAGCTGTAATAAGTTGTGTCAGCAGGAAATAGCTAAGCCAAATAGAGAAGAGTCTGTGTTATTTACCTTGATATAAATTACTCAGGTTCAAACAATTAAAACAGTTTTAAACTGTTTGTCCATCATGGTTCTTTCAGAACCTGAGAAATCATTACACGAAGGTTCTTCATGAATATAAAGTAGAAGACAATCAAAACAATATTTTATACTGTTACTTATTTGTAGTTACATTGCATTAAAGAATTTTTCACTTACCAGTCAGCTATACATCCTGTTATTAAGTGGCCGAAGATTAATCCTACAAGCAGGGAAAATTTAGCAATGTGGACTTTCCAGGCAGAATCACAAACAAGATCCCACTGGAAGAAAAAAAGAGACAGATAAACTGAAATAAATGAGTTACTCAGGTGTGTTTTAACATAGTAATATCAGTGCAGAGCTTCTTCCAAATGTCAGTCCTAACACAAGTGCAAGGAAACAGCAGAGGAAAGCTTTCCCCCTCAAGTCAAATCCAAGACCTCAAGAAGCAAATTAAAGACTCATTTACTTCAGTGAGTTTTATCAGACCCTTAATTGTAAGATGACAATATCCAACACTTAAGTCTCCCCCTCTCCAGGTCACACGAGTTTAGCCTAAGGGGATATCTCCATCTGATGTTGGCAATTCTGCTGCAGCTGAAGCATCTCACTGTCATTGCAGCCCCAGACACCCATTATCAGAGCCCCATGAAGCCCACCAGCAGTAAGCCTGACAATTTAAGAGCAACTGCTCTAGCTGATATCCTCAGAGCTGCTTGGAAATATCGGGAAAAACAGCTGCTTTGCCACAGACCCTGATGGCCATTAGCTTCAGGCTCTCAGTGTCAGGATTCTTTTGTTTTCAGAAAAGCATCTTGATTTCCCCAGGTGGTGGAAGGGGGATGAAGACTAAATAAAGGCACAGCTTGTCAAGACAAGTCCTGGCATGGAGCTAGACAGGCAGCTGGAGATCCCAGCACAGCCATGCAACTTCTTGGGACAGCAGCCCCCACGGTGACATTTCATAGCTCAGAGACCAGACAGGTTCTGAACCTCCACAATAAAGCTATGCCTAAAACTGAAATTAACCTTTCTGTCCAAAGGAAGGGGAAATGAACCATTTCAGGCAATTTGTCATTAGGGTACTGCCTCATTCCCATGAGAAAGATAGGAAAAACAAGGTTTCTAGTGAGGCTTTCCTAAACTCCAAGACATTTTCCTTCTAGGCAGAGGAAACCAGAAGAACCAGATTGCATTCCTGGCTTTAGCCCAACAACTTCATTGCCCTCAGAGATGTAACTTAATCTCTCTTATGTGTAAAGTGTGGATACTTACTATTATACCCTTGAATAAATATAAGAAGATGTGTTTGTTTGCGGTTTGTGAGGCGCTCAAATATTCATGGTAATGGGAGCCATGCACATTACATGACAAATAAGTACAGCTAACTTTGGAGAGTCAGATACTCTAGAATTGAAACTTTGCAGAATAAATGGCTGTTTGTGTGTAATGTAATAGTAGCAGCCCTCCTGACACCACAAACTGGAGTTTCATAGCCAAAAACACAAAGTAGAAGTATGCAATTTATTTTTAAAAGTTAGATGCAACTTCAAAAAGAGCTTCCCTCAAAACAGTTCAATTAGGTGCACTGCACATTTCCATGACGCACAGCCCTTCCACAAATAAGGCAAGACTCAGCCCTCCAGTTCAACATCAGAGATGTCCTCACTACAATATACCATGTCACTAAGAGGTACAACAATTTTGTGGCCAAAAGAAACGTGCCAGCTTTCAGGATCAGGCTTTTTGTTTAAGTTAAATGTATTTTTGAGTTCTCCACTGCACTGATCTGTACAAGTTGGGACATACACGTGTAATCTTCCACCCTACAGACTGAAGGCACTAAAGAACCATCAACAAGTAGTCTGAGCAAGGATTTTTTCCACCAAATAGCTATGAATTATTTGCAGCAAACAGCTCAGCAAGGCAATGAGAACTGCTCTCCAAAAACCTTGACTTTTCAGGAGCAAGTGGAGGAAATGCAATTACTAATACTTGCAACTCTAGAACCAATCTCCAGCTAGCAAAAAAAAAAAATATCTGCCCAGACAAGCTGAAAACAAAACAAAATTCAAGATATATATCTGAGCTCCAGGCAGGTTTTAAAATGCTCCAGCTTCATTTTCACAATCCAGAAGGTGTATATGCTACTTGAAAATGAAAAATCATTTTTGTTTGTAGAGAACAAATTCAATTTATTAAAGATAGTCATATTTATACAAGCACACATTTTAAAATTCAATAATTAATTTTTAAATTTATTGATGTCAGAGGAACAGTAGTGTCCTCCAAGTGCAAAAAGAAAAAAAGAGATACCCTGGTGTCTTTCTATTTTCAAAGCTTACTACTGCTAGCCAAAGGTAGCTGGCCCTCACATAAGCCCGTGGCAGAGAATGTGCAGTACCAGATTACACGTAGTTAAAGGCTCATGTTTGGAAGAGCCAAAATCTCAAGAAGGACTGTTGTGAAATTTCAGGCCAGGACAATAGACGTCAAACCCCTCTGGCACACTGGCACACAAAGTAAGAGTTTAAAAGCAGAAGAAGAGTCAATGTATCAGCTTGTCCTTCAGTGGTGCCCAAAATACACCCACTCCCCTAGATAACTTATCTGCAAGTCATCCTTTGTTTGTTTGTTTTTAAGGCTATTGTCCAACTCCCCAGCTGCTCTGACAATAAAAAACACTTACTTCCTTGCAAACCCTGCATCTGGCCCTTCCCTGCCCTTGGTTAAGCACTCGCTCTGCAGGCCAGCAGAAATCAGAGCTGCTCCCCCAAGCCCACACGGGCAGTTTAACGCGGGTGCTAGCAGACCAGGCAGCCCTTGACCTTCCTGAAACCTCTCCCTCTGCAAAACCCTCCAAACTTGTAAACTGGGAAATGGTGAAATATATCAACAGTTGCTTTAACAAAAAATTCCAGAGAATCTGCCATGACCCCGAATTACTCGCTCTGTACTAAGAGCTCAAGTATATCCTGGTTTCTCCTCTGGCAGCTGTCACAAACCACAGAGAGGTCACCATGAAGCAGTTACCCAAAATAAATTTGGCACGACAGTGGTAGGTGCCACCAGGGCATTCAACTTGCAAAGAGAGACAAGAATAAGGAGAGAGGACAGAAGAAAAATGGATGCTACAGTCAAAAGCAGCCTCAGGTAAAGATGACATTAATAGGACAAAATACATATTTAATAGCTAGCATATCGTCCCTACCCATCTTAACACAGCAGCAGAGCAAACCAGTAAGGTTTCATCATGCTGAAAGCACAGAAGTTTTGCCAGAGACCTGTGTTGCCCCTTCCCATCCACATGGAAAAACCTCAGCTTTGAAGAGCTAGAAATAAAGCAGGAACTATTACACAGCAACAGTGCTGGCTCTCCCCTTATATACACCTGGGCTCAGCAGAGCAGAACTTATTTGTCATGTGCCCACATGGCACGGCTGTGCCCAGAGCTGTGGCAGGTCCTGCTCCAAGTGCCGGTAGTTTCATTCTGCAAAGATGACACTCAGGTTTGCTCCACAAAGAAAGGAGTGATGGGTTTCCATGTCCCTGTAGAACAAAACACTGGGGTGGGCAGTGCTGATGACTGGCAGTTCAACTGGCACTCCAAGTAAATCTGCACTGGGAGGTTGTTTTGGCTGGAGACTGGACAGTAATCCTCTACCACCTCTTGCAAGAGGTAGTTTAATCTGTTACAAGCAGGAGACCATTAAAACCCCCTAACTGCTCTGGTTGAATTCCCTGGTGTCCCACTCAGGAGTTAACAGCGCCAAGCCTAAAGGAAAGATGCTGCTAAACCTTCCCTGGGATTTCTCTGTGTGCCCCTGTCTTTCTGTCCTCCATCCATCATCCTAATACAAGAGATCAGATAAATGACTTGCTAAAGAAAAAGGACTGTATTGTTATGCCAAGCAAAAATAACTGCATATAAAATATGCTGGTGGAAAAGGTACATTGTAGAGAATTTGCCGCCTATGCAGATGTGCAACATATTGCAAGTGGGGTTTTTTTCATGTTGTGACAGCATTTTTTTTAGTCAAAGCTTAAGGAGTCACACCTTAAGGATCCTAATGTTTAACAGGTATCAGTGAGTCACCACCCATGCTGTGACTCACTATGCTTCACAATCAAGATGGAGGACTATTTAAAATATGGGTTGCTCGGGAAAGCACCTGGCAAAAGGTAATGCAACCAAACAGTAACCATTCTGTAACTCTTTACAAGGGGTGAAAATCCAGACAGGTTTCATGCAGTGAGTCAGTATTTGCAATGAAGTTACAAAGTCATAAATGCAAAGTTTGTAACTACAAGCACAAGCTGCTGCAATTAAGGGCTCCTGCCTCAAAAGTCCTTGTCCTCTGGAGGCTGGCTGTGGCATCTAAGCAGACTTAATACCCACTGCTAAAAGGTCATAGTAACATGCCTACAGAGGATTTGGTTTCTACCTTCAACCTGATAACATGAAAAAGTGCAAAGTAGACTCTTCTGTCCTAAAAAGAAGCAATAAGACAGGAGAGATGCCCTAGTACAATGCTTGCTCGGAGTCTGGCACAAAAAGCCCACGGGAGGGGAACTGGACACACACACTCTTGCCACACTGTGGGTTCACAGTCTGTTTCCAACAATTCATGCCCAGATTGCTGCTGAAAGAAAGCCCGCCCTCTCCTAAATGGTCTGCAGGTGACTGCTCTCTGCAGTGGTTTCAGCAAGAGGACACCAAAGGATCACCAGTGCTGCTGCCTTGGAAGGCCCTAAGCTGGGCACGAAACTGCACCCTTGGTCTTTCCCCAGCCAGGCAGCACCTGGCTGCTGTGCTGGCCTTCACAGACTCTGTCCCAACGCAGGTAACATGCCCCAGACACTGTATGTGGTCTCTCAACCCCTTGGGTAAAAGTCTCGCTGTGGGAGCCCAGGCCTCCGCATATCAGTCATGTATGCCACAGCTTACCACAGCAGTCCCAAAGTCACCCCTGCCTGGGGAAAAGCCACCAGCTTGCCTGCACATTAGATAATGATTTTAAGACCAATAAATGAAAGTAAGACTCTATCATTCGTCACTGAGGTGTGTTGGTTCTCATATTTCTTTGTTCCTCTCCTTCCTGCTCCATCTTTTTATAACCAAACCATGTCAATTTACCCCACACAGCACAGAATCCATCTTCTATGTAAATACCTTACCTAGTGAGACTTAAAATTTATGATGCTTTCAGATTCTCTTAAGAGCATTCTTATTAAAAAAACAACATGAACCAAAGCTGTTTTTAAAAAGAATAAAATAGTAAAAAAATAAAGTTATGCTTCTCATATAAGTTATGTTTAAAAAGGCAGAGCAGTCTCCAGGTACTTATTTCTGGAGGAAAATCTCAAAGTCAGCAGATGAAGCACTATAAACAAACCCCCAAACAAATGGAAAAGCAAAGAAGTTAGTACTTCTACCTAGCACTAATGCCTCCTCCCAGTACTAAACAATTTGAGTAGTACTCCTAGTTACAGCCACAGGAGACCACTGTAGCAAAATTTCCATCCAGACTGCCACAGGACATTTCTCTCCTCCCCTTCTCAGCTGCTGGCCAAAGATGACACTGTGGTTGCATTTAATGTTAAGGAAAGTGCATGAGTTCCAGAAAGCGGTGTGATACCCAACTCTACAGAAAATAACTGTGCAGTAAAACCACACTAAAGAGGTTGCAGAAGAAGCTTCCCAGAGGGATGTGCCGGCCCAATTGCAACACCTAAAGCTGGGGTGGTTTTACTACCACAGGCATCTCTGTATCTCCTCAGCCATGGCAACATTAGCGTATTTAAACTATTTAACATTCAGAGTAAGGATGCCTCTTCCTTCAGATCACAGTTGGGCAAAGCACTCCCTGATCTGTATTTTAAGTGTCAATAAAATGTTCTTGAGAACACATGGCACTTTTTGACCACCAGTACAACCAGCTAGGTGGAAGTATCAAGGTGGTCACATTTCAAAATAAGGACATTAATAGAGTAAAAAAGTAAAAGCAATAATCCTGGAAGACTTGAGAAGAAGGTATAAAAATTAATGATTTGCTCTTTCTTCTACCAGTCACATTCAGAACCAAACATCTCCAAACTGCATCTTTCCTTATGTTTTTAATCAGACACAAGTGGACTGGAAACCAGAAGAGTCATTAAAAACACAACACACAATAAAAAACAAACCAGCTATTGAGAGGGTTTTGTTGTTTGTTTTCTTTGAACAGCCACTCAAATAAGCCTACACCACCTACGCTTGAATGCCTCAATCCAACACACAGTCAACACCTGACTTTCAAGCTACTTCCTCTCTGTGTGATGCTAGACCTCCAAGAGCCAAGTACATCTAACACAGTTCAGCTTTATCATAAGTGGATGCTTTTGCTGAAAAGCTTTGACTGGTGCCTAAGTGCTTAGAACCTTAAAGATAAATACTTCAAAACCAAATTTTTACTGAGCAAGTAACACACTGGTATTTTGAGAAGTTTATAATCATCCGAATTTGCAAGAACTTTTACTGTCAACAGAGATATTTTTTGTACCAGAGTATCACCTTTAGCTCAACATCTGCCTTCTTCCCATTCCCAACAAACCTGGGGGCCCTATTCTCATACACTAGAGAGCTTACTAACTCAACAGATGCAAGGGTTTGCTTTGTTCAGCTTCTTATCCAATTTGTTTTTCTTGCAGTGGAAACAACATTTTCTTCACTTTTCACTCTCGGAAACCAGTAATCCATTTCTGACCATGAAAGACACCTGGCAAGGAAAGCTGCAGCCCAGAAAAATCACTTGTGATCACTGAACACAAGGTCACAGGTTGCTTTAACTATAGACATGACCAACCATCTGGGCAACGTACCATTTGAAAAGTAATGCAAAGAACCTACTTTTGACTACTACCACAAAGTTTTTGGGGACATGGGGAGGCAGAGGAGTGGGGAGAGAAAAAGAGGGGAGAGCATGTGAGCCAGAGGACACATGCTTAGCTGTCTTCCAAGAAAGATATAATTAGATTGTGCAGCATAGTATGAAAGCAGTTTCATTAACCTACGAAAACAGTTTCCAACCCCGCAAAATAGTACAGGACTGCATAACCATGGACTTCACAAGTTTCCTTAATGATTTCTTAAGTTTAATGTAGTTTAAGTTGCTGAAACACATCCTTCAAAACTGCATTTTCTGATACACATGACAGCTGTGAAATTTCTGCATTAGCTTTTTAGGTGCATATTTCTTAAGTCTGGTATTTCAGCTTTAAAAATAAAGCACACAGGCTCAGTGCCACACATCACTGCATTAACACTGATATAAGACATGGCACTTCCTCCTGGTTTACAAACTTCAACTCTGTCGTGATAATGGGATACCTAAGACAGATTGCATCAAGCTGTTTGTAATAGGAGAGGCAGAGGCACATTGCCTCTTATAATAATTACCTCAGGGTAAGCAGGCTGTCCCCACTATGCCCCACAGGGATGTGCAGCATGTGCATGGCTCCATTTGCCCCAAAGAAGCAGAAAGGCCTTTCTAAGGCCTTTCGGTCATGGTTCACTTTTAAGAGCCATCTCTCCAGTGTGATGAGATGGCTCAAAAACCACTGCAATCACAAAACAAGCCCAACACTTCAAACATGCAAAAGGACACAGACTGACTTCATTTCAGAGCCAGTAAACTAACTTGGAAAAGATTTAACATTCTGCACTAAATTATTGCTTAGTCTATGCCATAAGCAAAAAAGACTCTCCAAGCTATCCACAAAGCACATCGGCAAAATCCCAAGATAATGAGATACCATCTGAAACACTGCAAAACTGGAGAAGTTTCATCTATCCTTCAACTTCACACTTTAATCAGGGGCAATTAGTTCTTCTATTCCAACTTTGCTCTCTTTCTTTTCCCCACTGGGAGAGGGAAGAAGGAAGTTTGCTAAGTAAATAATCACTGTTAATACGCTAACAATTAGAATATGATTTGTTAATCATATGACATTCTTCTGAATACTTAACATGATTAAATCAACTTTAGTAGCATCCAGGTACCACCCACTTCTCCATCACTACCTCTTTTATTTTCAGTAGGAGTTCCCTTTATTCTGAGACATTTAGATCTTTTCCAGCCTTCGCCCTCCACAGATTAGTCAACTAACTTGCTTCTCAGCTGATGTTATCTGCTTCGCTTATCCCAACTTCATAATGTCAGCTAACATCAAAGGGTTGGGAGATACAAGATCTTGCTTGCAGCTTCCCTGAATACTCTATTCATAACAGTATATTCATAATTTTCCAGAGAGCAGCATCAGGATATTTCAGTATCTCTTTTACATCTCTGTGCTGCAATTAAGGATCTTTTCTACACTATTCTGACGTGATTAGGAGACATTGTCACAAAACTGATTTTAATCTAAAACCCAGTCTTTGCTATAAGACCTTGTAGCTGTTCATGTCCCTCTGGCTGCATGAAGACCACGAGTAACCACACCCACCCCTAGGACTGAGACACACACTGAAAAACGGTATTTGAGTGCCATTTCTCAGTTTTCAGCTGACCACCACCTTTATTCTGAACAACGTACGTGCTGCTTCGCAACTAAACTAAAAAAGTTAAAGTAGCTATCAAATTTGTATTTAGAACGGGTCTAAGCACTGTAAATAGAAACCACATCTAAAAAAACCCCAACAGTGTAGTTAAATATTAACATTTGTTATCATCTCATTATCAAAAATAAGTTAACACTTTGTGAACTGGTATTTTTCAGCCTACCAAAACACCCATGCTCAAAACATGCTGCAGGCTGCCACCTTGAGAGGGCCGACATGGCAAAACCCAGCTTACTATCTTGTTGGGTCTTTTCAAAACCAGGGGGAAAAAAATGAAAATGTCAAGCATAGCATAAAACTCTGAAATGGAGAAGGGTGAAGCAGTAGACAAGACGAGAAAGTAATTCCTCATGAGAAATACTTGCCATTGTAGATAAAAAGATCAGACACCTTAACTTTGACATGCAATTGCTGCCATGACCCTGCCCTCTCATCATTTGTGGACTACAGCTATTGCAACTCAGGCAAGAAGAAAAGGAGAGGCAGAGGGATAAAAAACCCCCAGGGTCTGGCATTAATTCATACCTAAATAAATATTAAGGGTAAGGAAGAAAGAAAAAATATTTCACTTGTTTTACAAATCAGAATATGAAACTGGTCTGTCAAGCTTGTATTGTTCGGGCAGACCATGTTTTACACTGCACTGGAAGACATAGCAGGGAAAAGGTCTTACAGTTTAATTTACAGTCCCTATCCTTAATAATATTTGTAGGGTGGACATTGCAACACTGTCTAAATGTTTGTGGACTTTGACCTAGAGACCATGGGGAGACCAGGCAGCTCCAGAGCGCTGCAGAGTAGCAGGGAGACAGTACTTGACCCAAAATTAATTCCTCCACTTCTGCCTGAATGCAAAGAACCTCTTCTAGGGAATCAGACCAACCTGCTCTGAAAACAACACAAGGGTAACTATAAATCACATGCTGCTGGAGAAGGAGAACACACCACTTCCCTGCATCTCACAAGTAGCATTCCTGATCGACAAGGAGCTTTCCTCCTTGTGGATCTAGATAGGCATCCCAGAAATGAGTATCAGGATACATTCGGTTATCTAATCTTTTGTTCTTGTGTTTCAGCACAACAACTGGCAATTGGGGCTCTCCCAGATTATAAGGGGGGAAAAAAATTGTGTAGTACAAGGCACTATTACATCGAATTGTCCTACACAGCACATCACCCCCAGAGCACATTTACCCTTGCCTCATCAGCTCACAGGATAGGCAGGAGTTCCTTCCCTTTCCTCCCCCTCGCCCCCCCCTTCCCCCCTCCCAATGCACCAGTCGCACCAAACACAGCACTTATCCACCTCCCACCGGGTGGGAATAGGCACAGACCTATTGTGTGTTTCCAGCAGGTACAATATGGCCCAGAACTACTCAGCATACACATTAATCGTTGCTGTCTGCCAGGTTTTACAGGCTGGTGGGGAGGGCAGGCTCCCCAGCACCCACACTGGGCACAGACCGGTGCAGCTCTAGTATAGTGCCGGGTGGTTATCAGACACTGACACGGGGTTTGCCTGGAGACCTCTGACGATGTGGCCTGAAAGGGTGTTGAAACTCCTTTCTCCCTCCTTCCTCCTTGCCTTTAAAAGGGAATTCAGAACGCACACAAAGTCACCTGCTGTCAAAAGTCTACTGGAAAAAAAATATAAATTACATTGTGAGATCTAGGCACACATTTGAGTGAAGTGACCGCAGCCCAAGAGAAGTGGCTTTGAGGGAATCCAGTGCCAGAACTAAACACTCAGCACTGCTGCAAAGCTGCAGCATATTCTATGACAGGTTATTCTGATCTTCCACATACTGTCTGCAGCAGACCCCAGTCCTTTGTTCTACAGCAAGATCTCAGCCTAATTAATTCCACAGTTACTTGTGGGTAAGCCAGCACCAGCCTGGCTGTGCTGCAGAAGAGCAGGAGGAGGAAGGAGTATGAAAGGGAGGGAGTGAGAACAACTGTCCTGAGCAGGGATGCCAGGTAGCGTGGAGGGGAAACTAGGCAGAAACAAACAGGCTGACAGGGAAAACAAAAGATGAGGTACACAAAAGCACTCTATCTCGTCCAGCATTTTCTAAATTTAGCAGCTCTCTAGAATTTATTTGGAAAACTTTAATTTAAGACTTTTCACCATTAGTACAGCCAAAAGTTTTTAAGTTCAAGAAAACCATAAATCTCGTGCTATTCCAGATGTTGTTTCATTAAAAAAACGAGCCCATTCATGTTTGACTGCCCTGTAATCCTCATCTCAACATCACCATCAGAACTGGCTACAAATTACATGCCTTCCTAAGTGCCAGTTCCTCCTCTTTGACAAACACTTTAAAAAAAAACATGAGGTCACCTTTTATAATTACACTCGTGTAGCCAGGGTGAGAAGCAGTAAAACTGTTAGTGCACTTTAGAAATTTGGATTTAGACTGCCTGAACAGCTGGGAAATATTCACTGTAGCCTGCAACTTCTGCCACAACATGGGCAGAGTCGGCATTTAAATTAAATGACTGAGATGTATTAGGAAGTGGAAGCAAAATCAAACAAAACCCCAACCATTTCATATATCACGTCCATTCAGGGGGAGGGAAAAATAAAAGGCAATTGTTTGACACACACAAAGTGACGCATATGAACGGCTCAATAGCAAGTCTCGGAAAGCTGAGAATGTCTTCAAGAGATTTCAATATGGAATTACCTTTGTGGATGATCACTGTTAGTTCTACCAATGCTACAAACTATTTACTATTTACAAACTATTTCAGTAGCCTGAAATCAGATTCCTGTAACTGAGATGCTTTATCTTAAGGGTGATAATAAACATGAACTCTATGTACATCCCCTCTAGTAAAAAGAATCCTTACCAGACAGATAACCTAAGACTACATGAGTTCCAATGTTAGTATTGGTCTTAATCCAGTCTCTGTTTTCTAGACCAACTCCTTCAAGAATTTTCAGACAGTACATAACACTTCCAAATAAACAAAACCAGTATCTAAGCTCACTAAACAAGTAGTCTGGTGATATCATACTTGGTTATCTCAAACATCGGGTTATTTCCTGTTCTCAGGCAGAGGACATTTCTTCACCACCGGGAAATTGCAGGTACTGTTCCCGAAACAGTTGTCCCCTTCCTTCATGCCACTTAGCCAGAAACTCATTGTTTCAGGGTGTTGTTCACTAGTGCCCTGGTAAGTGGGAGACTCCACCACACTCAGTGTGTATGAGCAGGTCCCAGGACAGCTGCAGCAGGACAAGCCAGCAGGTCCCCTTTGCTTTCTCTTTAACAGGAAGATTTCTGAAGTCTGTGAGGGCTCAGAGCAGCAACCACTGACTATCAGCTAACTTGCAGAGGGAAGAGGAAAAAAAAGCTTGGGATCTCTCCCATAGCAGAGGAAGGCATGAAAAAAAAATAGTAGTAGAAGTTTGCTCTGGTCTGACAGTATTTCTGGATACCTCTGACCACAGGGACTTGTTGACCTCTTCAGCACCCATTAGGAGCTGAGAGAGTAATTTCAAAGAAATTTAGAATGCTTTCTGCCCATTGTAAGTATCTGCCTTGCAAATCCCTACACCCCCTTCCATCTGTCCAATGGAAGCAAGGGCACAGGTGATGTACTAGCTTCAATCTTGCCACTTCTGCCCCAACTACTACAGTAGGTACAATAACAAGTAGGTACAATAACCAATCAGTTTTTACTGATTTGGGACTAGACAGAAGCCAGTCAGCCCGGAACTAACACTGACAAGACAAATCCTGTCAGTTGCAGGGAAAAAAAGAGAAGCATCAGCGCTTCTGAAGTCTCTTTGAAGAGACCAGCCAACCGGAGAATATGCAGAAACAAATGAGGTTACAAATAGGCACAAATGGGAGGAGATAAGGGTGGCATAGTTCTTATTTTGGGAAGGACCTTGTCAGAGTGATCCCTTCAAAGTAATTAACAATTATGCTCTGAAAGTTCATTTGAAATGCACACCTATCCTCTACCCCAAGAAGTATCACTCCACAAGCTGTGACCAATTTATCATCACTATTATCACAAAGAAATTTGTTTGCTGTGGCATTTCTGGCTACTTGCAGATACCTACAATAATTCCACAGGACAATATCATAGACTAGGGCACATGTTACCGCACAGAGCAATTTCACTTCATTAACTCAGCAGAACACCCAGAAAAAAAAAATAATAAAAAATGCATTTAAACAGAAAGTTTTCTACCAGGTTGAGAAGGTGATTCAGCTGAAGGTGTGCCCAGAAAAGTACCAGAACCGCAATAAAAACAAGGAAAAGAAAGACTCATACGTCACAGACATCTCCCTCAGCAGGAGCAAAGAGCACTCCAAGTTCATACCAAGACAGCACTACTCCTGGACCACTTGGCTCTCTTGGCTCAGGCTCCGCTTTTTTGGCAGGGACAATTTGCTAGAGGCTCAGCCAAATTGGCATGAGAATGATCAAATCAGTGGCAAATAGGTAAAATGATTGCCATGTTGCTTTGGAAAGAAGATGACTCAACCCAAATCAAGTGGGAAGTTGAGAGCCAAGAGAACAGCATTGCAGGAAAACAAGGCATCTGGAGCATAAAAGCAGCCACAACAGGAATTCCCTTGTGACTAGACATGAAATATTATTACATAATCGCTCTGAGTGATTAAAACACAGCCTTCAACTAACCGCTTCCCTCTATGCCAACCCCAAGAGGTGGAATGATCTGGAATGTTGCGGGTGCACACAGAGGGATGCTGTGCCATCAACCTCTGCAATTTAATCAAGCCTCAGTCCTTGCCCATCATCAGCTTTTGGTATCCATTATACAAATTAGCATGCCAAACAACAAAACCTCACTTAACGCAATCAAACACAGAGGACAGGCCATCCAAGTAACAGAGGGGAAAAAACCAAAAAACATGAATCCTGTAACTAAAAGCTTCCATGAAAACGTTGTCCCAAGATGACAGCTGGATTTGCAGATGGTCCGAAGATGCAGGCACTAAAGATTAGTGAGAGAGTTAGAAAAGTCCCTGCTGAGCACACACTCCAACTTCCTCCTAAGTTTCATGTTTAGTTGTCATTGTCATTTAGTTGTCATGTTTAGTTGTCATTATGTTGCTCATTGTGTTAGTGCTAATAATTTACCGGAAGCATCACTGCACAAATTGGTAAAATGAGATCTCAGGTTTCTCCATGGCAAAAAAAGTGTATTTCTCAGCATCCTTACTTTGGACAGTGTACTCTGTTTATAGCAGTATGGTGATGCTGTGATAAAGAATAGATGAAAATCTTTAAATAAGCATTTAGCAGTGAAAAAGCCTTGCAAGTGCTAAAGGAAGAAATTTATGTACAAACCAAGCTAAAAAGTTCAAGATTTATGTGCCAAGTCAGGACATTAGCTCAGAAGGGTGATTTAACATGGCCACTGGAATCCTTGTGATTAAATTATGCATCTGACCTCTTCCCCATATGTATTTCAGCAGTGTTAAATAATAAGCACTACATCCTTTATTACCATTTCCAGTTCTAATGACTGGCAGCACTAAAAAAAGCACCGTTCCCAGTGACTCAGTCAAGGAGGTCAGGATAATGGCAGCATCTAACACAGAAATGCCAGTCTTCAAGGAAGGTGCAAGGCCACCCCTGGCTCTAGCAAAGACTCAGAAGTGGGGCTAAACAAAGCACTGAGCAGGGCTGGAAACAGCAAGATCTCCACTTCCTCAATCCCAAGCATTACACAGGCTGGGAGAAAATGGGCATCGGGGAAGGGAGAGCAGAGAAAGCCTGGACAGAGATACAGCATCTGATGAAGGGTGCCACTAGGAGAGAGGCTATGGAGACAGTGGAACTTAACACAGTTTAAGGACAGCTATTCCACTCCCAAAGAAGACAGGGTGAGGGTGGGGAGATGTCTCATGTGCATGTATATCAAATATGCTTTGTGTAAATAACCAGAATTGTTTCATTGTTTCTGAAGACAAAGCAATGATGGAGCATCCAACAGCTATTAGCTCAGACCGCTGAAGATAAGTACAAGAGGATTTACTGGCCAAACAAAAGTACATTTTTTATTAATATACTTTTGGCTCTCTTTATGATATTTCAATATAACCCCTGGCTACTACACAGATGCGTATATTAGACTGAGATTTAATAAAACTCTATTTAGAAAGATGAGAACATTGCATAATACATTACAGAAACAAATGTATTTTTGAGGGGAGTTAAGGAAGATCTGAACATCCAGTCTCTTGAATTCCACCGGAGTAGCCCTTTCTTACAAAGGACAGTGAGATGCATGTAAGAGGAGTCAGCAGTTACAAGAAGTGCTCCCACAGTATCAGAGCTCCTGGGGGTTGATAAGAAAGGAAGTCCAAATCAAGCTATGCTGTTGTTCTATCTGAATTTTTCTTCTCTTTCTTCATTAGGATAAAAACAGACAGAACACCCACCCAGAAAACCCCCAAAATAAAACCAGAGCACCAACTAAGGAGGAATCCTGACCCCAAGAAAACAATCTAATTATAATTACGTGGGATTACAAATCAAAGCAAAAAAGCTGCCAAGTTTTTGGAAGCAAGCATACAATAAAAATAAAAACTCCACACTGGAAAAACCCATAGTCTCAAAAGATGATTATTATTATTCTTTCTAATAGAAAACAAGACAGCAGGGGCCAAAGATGTTTGTTTATCCCTTAAAATTGATCTGCCCTTTACCACAAGTTCTTCCAAAGAACACTTTTTTTATTATTTTTAAAGGAGCATGCAAGACAGCAAACTAACTCTCCCTCGACCTTTTGTGGCCAACTTGATGATGACCTTCAAAAGGTTCAAAGTTTAAAAAAAAATAATTTCACAGTTTAGACTAAAAAGATATAGTTCAAGATATTTTTTTCATGCTAAGGCGTCTGTGTTAAACACCCAAACATATGAATAGCTCAGTCTCTGGATAGAAACAAAACAAAATCTGACACTCTTAAATATTTAACATCATTATGTATTTATGTATCACAAACCATTCATGTCTACCATGCACCTGTGTTTTTCCCATGAAAGGACTGTAGCTGGGTTACTTGTTTTTTTAATCCATTCTGGGTTCAAGGTTTTGAGGGATTTGCTTTACCTGCTTTTTCCCTGTTGCACACGCTTTCAAGGGACACAAAGAGAAACCAAAATGATTTTCGATGATTCAATACAAATGTGTGCTGGCTGACCAAAGCACGATCATGCCAGTCATCCATTTGTTTCTGCATTTCTTTATCCCAACTAGATAAACACAGTTAAGCCAAAACACTGCTCCCAGGCAGGAAGTAATTTTTGCTGATCTTAGGAGGGGATCTTGAGATTAAGGGAACTACTTCCCTGGTGTAACCATTTCATTTTACATTTCCAGGAGCTCCAGTTGCCTGTTTATATCAGTAAGGCCCATCCACAGCCAGCAGGGTTTTCACAGGGCTGATACTGCAAACACGCAAGAGTTTTCAGGTGAAAAGGCAAGGCGGGTTTTTTGCATGCACTACTCGGCAAATAGAAAGTGAGTGCAGAAAGCGGCACAGTCTCCTCATTAGAAATTTTCCACTTTAGCCATTACATGAGGTAACACAAAACAGAGCAGCATGCACTTTCTGCCGCTGGAGTAAAACAACTTGTGTGAGACATTTCTTCTTTAACTGTTCTGCCAAAACAGTTATCAAGTACAAAAGCAGAAGAATTCAGCAGAACTTTGTCTTATTTCACTCATCACCATCTCTTCAGCTTCCCCAAAAACCAACCTGGTTTTTGGTTTGTAGGGCTGCTTTAGGATACTTGCACAAAGGTCAGTGATATTACAACTGCAGTCTGCTTCACAAGCCTTCCCCCTTACTAGCTAGGGACACATGCCCTCAGCATCTTTCCCACAGACACCCATGTCCAGAGACAGTAGGACATCTACCATTGCCAGGATCCCAAAGAGACATACAGGATCCCGTTTCAGGACGTAACTTTGCAACCCAGAGCCACAACCAGTGCCCAGGTACAAGTCCACACGATGGACACCCGGCATGACGTGACACCCAGGGAGGGAAAGGACTGCGGGGACTTGGGATTCACCTAATCCTAGTGGGAGGGTAACTCACAGGGACTTGACTGACCCGGCAGCAACATGCAAGGACAGATCCACATCGTGTCCAGCTGCTCCCCTTGTCCTGGAGAGAGGGGGCACCGAAGGAGGCCAGGGTCGGGCCAAGGGGGTCCCTGTGGGCTGGTGAGGGAGGGGGGTGCCGAAAGAAGTCGCCTTTCTCACCTTGCTCACGACGTTTTGGACGAGGCCGGCTCTGATGCGGTAGTGCCACTCGCGGCAGCCGCACTCGCTGGCGTTGCCCGTCGCGGGGGTTGGTAGCCCGGGCGCGGGGGGGAAGCTGCTGCCGTTGCCGCTGTGGTTGGCGTGGATTGGCGCCAGGGTCCCGCTCCAGTTGCCCTGCCCGTCCGCCTCCCGGCACCAGAAGTCGGGCTGATCCAGGAGGAAGGAGTCCGAGAACTTGCTGAAGCCGATGACGAGTGCCGGGACCCAGGTGAGCAGCACCAGGGTCCGCTGGTACCGGCCGCCCAGCCCTCCGAGGAAGGGTAGCAACGAGCCGTCGTAGTCGAGGAGGAGCGGGCTGCAGGCGGCGGCGGGCGGTGGCACCGGCACCGCCTGGATCTCGACCCGGCAGCGTTGGCGGGGGGCGGCCCCGGGGGGGCGGCGGCGTCCCCCCCCCAGCCCCGGGCACCGAGCCGTTCTCCTCCGGCAGCGGACGGCCCCCGCCGCCCGACTCACGGCGCCGGTCTATCGCCATCCAGCCGCCCGGGGAGGCTCACATAGGGGGGAGCTGGGGCAGCCCCGGCTCCCTCGCGAGTCCTTCCCTCCCTCCGCTCCGCGCGCACACACACACACACACACCTTGCAACGTAAGATATTGCACACACGCTCCCAGCCGGACCCGGCAGGAGACGGATGGGGGAGGGAGGGAAGGAGAGAGGAAGGAGGGGAGGAAGGAGAGGGGCGAAGAAAAGGGGAGGCACCGAGCGAGCCCCTCGCTCGCTCCCTTCCTCACCCGCACCCTGCGGCCACGAACCGCTGCAACTGCCGGCGGTGCCCCCCCTCCCCTCGCCTGTGCGTCAAGCTGCACTCATCCCAGCTCTCCCTTCCCCCTTCCGAGAGGCACAGCCGAAAATAAAAGGAAGGATCCAGCCGGATCCGAGCATGCAATGAGCCAAAAGAGAGGAAGGGAGAAGGCGGGGGAGATGGAAAAGGAGGAAAAAAGCAAAAACAAAACAACAAAAGCCAACCACCCCGCGAAAGAAACCCTGCAACAACAAACCAAGCAAAACCGGTGCAGCAAGGCACCGAACACGCCTCCTCTCCCGGTTTTGGTGAGGAGGGGGAGGAGGGAAAAGAGGGAAGGCAAAGGAAGGAGGAGAAGAAAATAACAGCTCCCGACACGGCTTCCCCGCTTCCCGCACAGCTAAGGGCTCCCCCTGGCCGCGGCAGCAGCGGCGGCGGCAGCCTCAGCACCTCCCCGCCGACCCGTCGCAGCCCCGCGTCCCGCACATCTAGCTCTGCAGGCAGGGGCCCGCCGGCCCCCTCCGCGGCCCGGGCTGCGGACGCGGACACCACCACCACCAACCACCACAGCCGCCGCTGCCGCCGTGCGCCTCCCGCGGCAGCCCGCTCCCCGCGCCGTGCCGCTGGCCGCACCTCCGGAGGCGGGCAGGCAAACCCGCCCGGCTCCTCGCCCTCCGCCTCCCAGCAGCCTCCACCTGCCGGCCCGGCCCCGGCGCCACCGCCCCCCGCTCCGCCCCCCCGGTGCCGGGCGGCCGCACCTGCTCCCGCCGCGCCCGCCGCGCCCGGCCCGGCCCCCCCGCCAGGGACCCGCCGGGGGCGGGACGGCGCCGCGGGGGGGGAGGGCGCGGGGCGGCCCCGCGGGGGCTCCGCACCGCCCCGCGGGCGCGCTTTGCTCCGGCGGAAACGGGGCAGGTGGGGCGGGCAGGGCCGGGGGAGGAGGAGGAGGCGCAGCCGCTCCTGCAGCGCGCCGTTTCCATATCAATTATTTACACGGTGTGTGTGTGTGCCTTTAATAACGCAGCGCGGCTGCAGCGGGCTGGGCGGGAGCGCACCGCACCGCCGAGCCGCAGGAGCATCGTGGGTGGCTGAAGAGAGGGCGAGACTTGGAGGGAAGAACCGAAAGGCGACGAGGGCATTTCTGAGCCCTAGAGCGCTGCGAGGAGATGTGTCTGGATCGCTTCAACCAGCCTGTCACATCAGAAAAAAAATTAGCACCTGACGTTAATTGTGAAACAGGCATTTCGAATTTTATTTCGAAGGTTATTTTTATGTTAAGCTAAATTTACTTCTGCATGTAAGTGCCTCACACTATTTCCATCGTGGAGCACAGCCCGTGCATTACTGAACTGTGCGGTTATTTTTTCCTTTGTAAGGAGGGAAAGAGACAACAGATCAATATACACTTGTACACGTGAACATGGCTACTGAGCAGAAAATGCTTGTGTGCATTAGAAGAGGACTGGCATCATTGCCAAATATAAATGGAAGAGCAAGTTGTTGGTGGAATTTTCATTTACTTGATCTGGTCTCTGCAAGCAAATTGTACACCATGAATGCCTTCAAGCTTACTCCTTTTAACTCCTTGTCTTACAGAGGACACCAGAAAGTTTCCCATCTACACCACTTCAGGGTGGCTCTGGATCCCTTTTGTGGGACTTCCCTCAGTCCTGCTCTGAGGGGGACACAGTATCCAAGAGATCCTAAAGCCCCCCCAGGCAACACTTTATCGTCCTGTCTGAATTTTCCTTGCTGAATTGTGAATGTGGTGCTCCCTGCCCAGGAAAGTATCCTCTTTCTGCATTGCAGTGTCCTTTTACATCTGATGGCTGCTATCATGTCCCTGTGCCATGTTTTCTTTATGATGACCAGCTGCAATTTGTCCGCCTGTGCTGCTGTCTCTTTGGCCACCAACTGCCCTCAGCTCTCCTCCAGTTTCCCCTCAGCTGGTGCCTGCAGCCTGCACTGAGCAGTGCCCCAGCATCTATGTGTGCAGGAGGTAGCCCTGCCTCCAAAAACAATTCCTCTAATTGCTTTTTAGTCACGTTCTGTGCTTTCCAAGCAGCTTCTTGGGATTGTTTTGAATTCTTATTTCATCCTCCAATGTGTTAGCAGTCACTCCCCAATTAATGCCACCTCCAAAGGCTGCTAATGAAAGATTCCAGGACAGATGCCTTTGGAATTGTGTTTATAATCCACCTGCCTGCTACTAAGCCACTGATGGTGGCTCTTTCCACAGTTTTGTACCCACTGCCTAAATTTTTTAAATAAACTGAACTCCCTTATTCATGAACACATGTGTAGAGTCTAAGACACGGATGAGTGCAGGCCTTTCTTCCATACCAAAGTCTGTTCCTCCATTGCCAAAGGAAATTTGGCCAGCTTGTCCCAGTTTCTTGTTGACAAGTTCATGTTAATAGTTGTTTATCTTATTACTTCCTTCTATCTGTTTACAAGTAGTGTGTCCATTTGTACTAGATGCTTTCTGGGAAAAAATTCTGGCTGGTCTATTTTTTTATTTGTTTACTTATTTATTTTCAAATGCCATCTTAAAGATAGGTATCAATTTTGCCTATTTCCATCAGCAGGGTCCTTGGCTGTCATCTCTGAATTCTCAGAGATAAACACTAGTGTTTCCAATGCTATCTGAGCCACTTCCTTCACTACCCTGGCATGAAGTGCAACCAGATTGTTGGTTTGAACACCTTTAAGTTATCTAAGTACTCTTGTAACTAGTTCTGTCTCAGTCTGGGCTGAAACCTTATTCCCTTGTCATTAATATGTATTATGTCAATCACCTGATTACAAGCAGCCTCTTTTAGCCAAGGCTGGTGCAAAGAATGCCTAAGCACTCTTAGTCTTCTCAGCATCAGGCAATAGCTTTCTCTTTCTGATAAGAGAAAGCTTTTGACTTCTTCTTACCACTTATGTAGTCACCAAACAATTTCTTGTTACTTGCAAAGCTCTTGATAGTTAAGTTTTGTCTGTTGAATTGGCTTTTTTTGTATTTGTCCCTATCTGTTCTTAGCAAGCGGCACTCCCGCACTCACCCCATGGATCTGCTTTCTCTGTGCTTGCTTTTTGTAAGCTCATGATTAGCCCAGTCATCTGCTTTCTAACATTCCCAGATTTCTTCTGCAATGGGATCATTTGGGACAGACAGGTCTTCTAGAAACTCCTAGCTACCACTCGCTGTCTTTTCCCACAGAGAGGAAAGGCCTCATCATGGCCTGAGATCGGCAAAGTGAAATGTTGAGGGGAAGAGAACTTTGGGAGCAGAGGTCTCAAGTTGAAGTTCTGAGGAAAGAGAAATTTGGTGAAGAAAGCAAAGAATTGAAAACTGGGAAGAGACGGGAAGGAAAAGAAGAACCCTTGGAGCAGTAAGTAGGATTACTGTGAATGAGTAGATCTGTAGAAAGAGAATAAAGTTACACAGTACAATGAAAAGCCCATAACAAGTGATTACAACCCTTACTCAAGCTGATCAAACATTTTCATCCCCAATGCCTCTTCTGGGCTGCCCCTACATCCTGAGTTTTTGTTTGGAACTAAAATATTTCAAAGGTTACGTATTCCTAAGGGTTACGTATTTTTACGTAGTAGGAGTTCTGCCCTTGAAACAGTGATAGTTGAGAGTCTGTTTCTGCATAGAAGAAGGTTGCAGACAAAAGAGGAAAGAAAACACATTTCTAGGAGCTAAGAAATAAATTTTTGATGAAGTAAATATGACTGAAGCAAAACTTCATGGAAAAATGTCTTTCAAATAACAGAAATGCTTTTATATATTCCTGTGAAAATTGATTTTGGTTTCAATGAGGAAATGAAAAATATTTGAAAGGAATATTCCAACTGTGTGGTGGAGCTTACGCATAAGCAAATACTAAAGTTAAGAGGCAAGCTTTTCTCTCCTGAGCAAGGCTTCATGAGGAGCTATGTTTTGTGATGAAGCAAGGTTTCTCCAACAGTGCCTCTTTGACCTCAGAAGACATAGGACCTTTGGGATACCCCTTCACTGGAATACAGAAAGATACCATTTAAAAGATAAGCTGCATTCCAGAAGATAATGAATCAATGTCTTTTGGCTTATTTTTTCCACTTTCACTGAGTTATATTAGGAAAATTCCATACCATTACAACCTGGTTCCTCACCAGTTTGGGGAGGAGGAGCAGAAAAGATGAATATGGCCTACTCTGATAGGAGCAGTTTGATTGCCCTATTGCAGAACAAGCCTCCTGTTGCAGAATGAGCACCCTGTCTATCAGTACCCCACCGCAGCTCAGAGGGTTTGAAGCCAGGACCCAGATAAATATCATTATGTTTACAGAAAGGAAGAAAAAAAAATCAAGCTCCCTTAGCGTTAACATTTTCACATTCCTGAAAGGCTGGCTGCAGTACTTTGAAGAACTCCTGGCATAAATTCCTGGTTTATGTGGAATTTGAAACAACCTCATTCCACATAGCAACAATCCTAGCTATATTTTATTGGTTTATGGGATGTATGCTTCATTGCCTTTTTTGTCTAAAGGAATCCTATACTGTAGAGGTGAAAACATGACAGTGCAATAAACCAAAGCTACTTGGTACAAAGTTTAATTAATAATATCACCTATTGGAATGAAGACTACTTATATACTGGAGAAAAGCATGGTGTCTTCATAGGATCATATGATAATTCAAGTTGCAAAGGATCAGGAGGTCTTTAGTCTCACCTACTCTTGAAGCAGGATCAGTTATGGGGTCAGATTTGGATGTGCAGTGCTTTATCAAAATGCTATAGGGGATTTTTCAGCTCAGGAGGGCAGGATGAGTGCTGGATGTGAAGCAAGATAAATGGAAAGAAAGAAGAATGAGTTCAAAGTGGTAAAAGAGGCTAAGCCACTTGGGGAACAGGCAGGAAAGCCTGTGTTTATTTCAATGTGCTCTCTTCCAATCCTGATCGAACTAAAGACACCTGACTTTCACCATTGTTCTGATGTCAGCAAACATTAGGAAAACTCACTGGCAAACTATTCTGACCCTCCTGATGCTGATTCAAATAGAAGATGATGACCTATTATCTGTGTCATTTACTCTGCTGGCAGAGGTATGTACCTCATATGGGGAGGGATCCAGCTGGAGAAGGGTTCCCATCCCCTGTCTGCTAGGGAGCGTGAGCATGCTGGGGAACGTGGGTGGCTTTGTTTATTATCCTAAAACCAGAAAAAATTATTTGTGCACTAATTATTGGGAAAAAAAATCATACATGTTGCAAAATCAAGCAATCTGACATTGGTTAACACTGTAACTAGGATTGCTTGGGCAATGTCAATTTGTGCCCCAGATCAGTGCACATGCATTCTGATGTAACGTTTAACGAATGGTGCATTATGATGCAACCTATAATTACAGTATTACTTATAATTTTTCTTGCAATCTCCTGCAAAAATAAATATTTATTTTTTTAAAGATATGCTCACATATCTGCCTTGACTCTCAGAAGGATTTAAACTCTTAAAATACCTTTGAGAATCTGGGTCTTAACAAGGAGCAATTCAATATTTTGTTTTCTCTTTGTTCAGTATGGAGCCCCATGACTTATTTAATGCACTAACTTTAAACCCTGCTCTAAAGAATGATTAATGTCCTCATGGGATTTTTTTATAATTTTCCCCTTTGAAGTATTCAAGTGTTTCACAAATATTAATGCCTTTATTTTCACAGTGTCTCCATAAGGGGAAGGTTTATTACCTTCTTTTCATATTGTAGATCTCAGAGGCACATAGGTTAAGGTAAAAACCTTGATGCTTAGGGTACTTGCAGCTCCTAGCAGTTTATCATTCTAGAGTATGGTGCAGCATTTTGCATTTTTGAAGCACAGTTCCTGTTGGCAACTGTGATTGGGCAGTGCTTTGTAAATCTGATTCCAGAGTCTCAAGGCATGCACTCACAAAATTAGACAAATACAACTGGGATAACATAAGTGCTTTGAGGAAGAGACAGAAGCCCGAGATCACTCCTGGGCAATATGATGGAGCAGCTGATGTAGCACTGGAATAATAAAGAATTAAAACTAGGTAAGATAGTTAGAGCCAGTTAACCTGGATTTAAGAAAAATATACTTTGTTACGCTACCTTTTTTTTTAATGACTTTATTAATTTGGTTAATGAAGACAATGGTACTGATGTGGACTGTTAGTAACTGTACAGCAAGAACGATAGATAGATGTTCACAGCCTGGACCAAGATTACACCACACCTCTGGCACTAGAAAAATTTACCTCCACCAGCTATTTTGACCATTTGCTAGATAGAAATTAGTTTCCTTTCCAACTTGCCTGCAGAGCAGTTCCTACATGCACCCCTACCTTACAATAGTGTAATTCAGTGAAGTTCACTCAGAACAGCAACAAGAATTGTATAACCTGATACTTTTCCTCAAGGGGAGCTCAAGAGCTTGCTCAGACACCACTATACCTGTCAGCAGCCAACCAGTTGACTTTCTAAGTTGTGAGTTTAATTCTCTGCAGAAGCAGTGACACCCCTTAACTCTTCATCCAGTCTCCCACCTCACTTGGGATTCACCTACCACTATAATTAACAGGGCAGTGCCGTGTAGGGAACAGCTGCCTTCTCAATAAGGTGGCTTGCATGTAAAGCAAGTCTATCCTGTTCACTGAATAAAGCAAACACATTGTGGACAAAAGAGTAAGTAGTCATGTAATTAAAGGCTTTTCTCAGTGTACATACATAAATATTATACACTTTATATATATATGTGTAACACATAAACATTATGCGAACACAGAGGGAAGCCAAATTAGATTTACACAAGCTATTTTACCTTGTGTAGTTTCTGACTTTCAAGTGCCTAATTTTGAGTTCTTCATGGTGTTTTAATGTAGGGCTTTTTCTCTGTGTATATACATTAAAACAATGCAAAACAACTAATGAGTGCTTACACAAGACAAGTTCTACAGTGTGCATAATTTTTAGACACAGCTTGTTTGAATACCTCAATGGAATGTAGTGAAACCAAGTAGGAATTAAGTCAGTCCAGTGGCTTTTTTATTTTAAACAGATCTTCAAATACTAGAATTAAATAAATTAAATTAAATGAACAATTAAATTAAATTAAACAGGCTTTCAGCTGGATTCCCGCTTCAAGAGATGAAAGTCTTTAACAGGATTCATTTTACGTTCCCTTGGTCAGAAGATGGTAGCTGAACATCTGATGTTGAAAAACCACTTAGCGCAAATACACGTATATATTTCCTGCATCCTCCTCTAAGGCTGCTGACAGATTCTTAACAGAAAAACTGAGGCTGACATAGTAATACTTATTTCAGGAGCAGGATGGGTATATTTCCACCTATAATGGGAATCACAGCCAGATACATGCAGATGTCTACTGTCACTTTTAGTGTACAACTCAGTTTCTAAAGAGAAAGCAAAAACCAAACAGCACCTGGGGTATTCCTTAAGGATTATCAGAGGAAAGGAATCAGGACACCCTGAGGGAACTCAGTGACTCAGAGTGCAGTCCTCAGACAGACAAATTAAACCTTACATGCAGATTAACTGTACAAGAATGTGTATATGCTACGGAAAGTAACCAAACAAATGTAAGGATGGCAACTCAAAGACTATTTGCCTCAAATGTATGAATCACCAAGTTTTCCAATCTCACAGGATCTAACTGGAATATTTCATAAAAATGGAACCTATAATCAAGAACCTTATTTGCACATTTGTCTTTGATTTTTTTTTTCCCTTTACACCTGGTTAAGAGACAATTCTCCACTGGGAGTTCTTCTTTCCATGCCTGCTCCTATGTTGTATATGCAAGCTCAGACTCACCTAGCAACCAAATGATTTTGCCCTCAGTCTCTGCTTATATGGGCTTGGAGCAAGCTCCATGGTACAGAAGCAAGATTTGAGCTTCTTCTATCCTTCAACACAGGCCCAAACTGGATGTTACGTGTGGAGAGGCTGAGAAGGGGCAAAGTCTTAATTAAACCATGTTGTGTAGCCACATGATGTTGACATCCATCCATCTATTTATACATTACTCAGCACCCACTGCTGCTTGTACGCTGCAAGTTGTGATCGCAGTTAGACTAGCTGATCATTGTAGGTCCCTTCCGACTCTTCTGTTCTATTCTCAGGCAGGAATAACTGGGTTCCCTGCACAGACCTTGCTAAATTTGATCTGAACAAGTGCAGCCCTAGATATGCTCCCACTGCCCATCCATGGTGGACACCTGCACCCATGGCTTACAGCGCAGCTTGTGGTTCTTTCGAATAAATCCTTTCCAAAATGTCAAGGAGAAGAGCATATTCTCTCATCTCTACATACAAACTAAGTATGACTGTGCACATATGGCTTAAGAAGGAAAAAGGAACATTAATTCAAGTTGTAGAAAGAGCATACTGATTTTGCTCAAGAAAATTGTTATGAAAAAAAATAATGGTCTTAAGAAAAAAGGGAAATAAAGAGATTGGGGAAAAAAATCATAATACAATATTTAATATTTTTCTTGTATTTTCTATCAACATTTGAAGATCTGAGAGGTAAGAGGCTTGCACTGCTGGAGTTAAATAGTTTGTAGTTACCTGGAACCTAAGCCAGCTTGCACAAATACAGCTCTGCAGTGCGGTTAGTCTGGCAGACTTTGTCTCTTCAGGCATAACCACTGATTTATACCTTACCCCATAAAGGTCAAAACTCACTTTCCAGCAATGCTGTCTTAAGCTGTTATCCTCTACCCTGGAAATGCCAAGCACTTCTCTTATAATGTTTTTTTTTTACCTGAATTTATGCAGCCTGTAATCAAGGAGTCCATGGACTTTTGAATATAATTAAGAAAAAAAAAAAAGAGAGAGAGAGAAAAAGGGAGAGAAGGAGAGAGGTGAGTCCCTTCGTTCATCCAAGAGGCTCTACATTTCACACTACTAGAGCTCCAGGACCTGCTGCATCTGAAGGGAAGGGTGAAATTCCAGCTAGCTTTGTTCTGGACCAGTAGGGTCTGACTGACACACACAGTTTGCCAGGATGTTTACTCAGCACACACCCAGCAAATCTGAGGAAAGGTAAGAGGCATCAATCATACCATGTACACTGCAACATGGTAAGATAACTTACTGCAGAGTTGTCTCAGCCTTTTTTCCCTCTGCTGCCCAGTGGGGATGCCGGGTCCGAGGAGTCTGAAAATACAAAAAACAGTCTGAAAACTCAAGTTCCTTTGCAGCTGGAGACATCTAGTTAGAAATGTTTTGCTATGATGGAAAAGTTGCCAGAAGCAATCAGAGAATGAGAGGTTACACCTGGATCAAGAAGAACTGCTACCAGGGAGGAGTCAGCTGGAAATAAATGCCTGGCTTGGAGAGGTTTGTCTTTAAAAATAAACAAATAGCAACAAAACAAACAAAAAATCCAAAACAGGCTTAAAACTCCAAAGAAAATAGCAAGTTGTAAACAATACTGTGAAGGGAAAAAACTGATATAGGATGATGGTGAAAAGAGAAATTAGACTTTTATTGTTACAAGATTTCTGTTTGTGTTTAAGAGATAAAAGAACAAAGGATTATTGATGAGCGGCTTTTGCTGTGGCCTTTCCCTGCTTCTCCCTGCCTCCTCAGCTGGTCAGTGGATGGTCAGCCAGCAGAACAGGCAATACTGATGGCCTCAATCAGCAAGGAGGAGGCTGAGTCTTGCTGGCAAACCTGTTTCAGGCATGCCGGAGGTTCAGCCATCTTCCTCAAGAAGACATCAACTGGGCGATGAGTTTGAAGCACTTGGGATTTACAATATAAAGAAGTCGGTACTGGTGACTGCAGACACTGTAAATTGTTCCCACTTGTGATCGTACCATGGGAGAGCATCAAAAGCTTCCACCAGTTTTGTGTTTGTTTGGAATGAGATAGGCAATGAGTCAAAACCTACCTTGGCAAAAGCCTTCTGTGTTGTGCAGCTTAGCTGTCCTGCCAGATATCTTAGGCAGGACATTTCTTGTCTCCAGTTCCTTTCCATAAGGATCAAATGTCCCTGGTCATTTGGCTTTTGACAAAAAGCTCTGTATGGTTATTGACTTTAATACTATTCCTGGGCATGAGGGAGATTGTTAGGCTAGTTTCAGAGTAGTGTTGAGCTACTCGTGATCTCCTTATTCGGTGCCAGACAGTTATCCTGACTAGGCACCTCACTGGCTCCTGCTTATTTTTATAAACCTACCTGGAGCAGATAACTGACTGGTGCCCAGTTCAGCTTCTCCTCTGCAATACGCTTTTGTGATTAAGAACCCAGTGATAAAAGATAAAAATGTATGTGTGTAATTATGCAGGAATTCTCTGTTAACCTCTCTTAATTATTTTTAAAAGCATGTTGCTATGGGAAAATGCTCCTGGAGTCAGTTATTTTAAAGTTTTCCTCTTAGATACTTAAACCCATCCTTCCACTATTTTCAGATTTGAGGACAAACCTTTATCCAGCTGGTGAATGTAGATGTAAAGTATGTTGTTCACTCTGCTGGGAATGAAGCATCCTACCTACAGCTCCAAGATCTCAGAGCAAACCAGTACAGGGCTTAATGAGCATTGGCCTACATTTAAAAAGGAAGAAAATTAGAGATAGTAAGTTTTAAAATTTAGGACAAAGTTTCTTTTCTTCACCATCTTAGAAGTAGACAAAGTAGAAATGCTACAAAGCTAATGATTACTTCTTTTAAAAACACGAAAAGAGGAATGCAGTCCAAGTTGGACAAAGTTCAGAGGCTGCTGTTTTCTTTAAGTGAATTTACCCAAAAATCCTGCGAGGTTTAAATCAGAATTTTCATTACATAAGGTTCAGACTCCTGAGCTGTGACTGATAATAGCATCTATATTCCTTCCATTTTTAGGGCTGGCTGCTACTATCATGAAAAGCAATAATGTCAGCTTCACCTTTTTGCAAAACAGTCAACATTTGGTTTGGCTGAAGAAAAAATATTTTGGAGTGGACCTTAGTGACCTTCTGCAAATTGATAGCTGGATTGCAACAGGCAAAGCTGAGTCACCAGTTGCACGGGGTTGAAATCTAACCCATACATCTGTAGCGCATCTTGCATTGCTGGTGTAATTGGTGTGGTGATGTTCTCAGGCTTTAAAATAAAGTCTCTGATAAAATAGAGTCTCTGATTGGATTTTGATTAGATACTCTACATAACACATAATCTCTGGGAGGAGATGAATTTAGACATATACTCTGTAAAGTTTTGGTATTTGGGGTCTCCTGTTCTATATGCATTTTTCTGGGAGAATTCCAGTTCCTCAAAGGGAAGGAAATTCTGAGACTCCCACTCTTCTGGGAGTGGAAGTGGATTTGATCCATCAGACCATTGATGTGAACAAGTTTTTATTGATACGTCTATTCCTTGCAGGGCTTCTGACATGGGTTTGATGAAGTCCATAGTACTTGCAACCTCCTTTTAAAATCCAGTCCAATATCACGGGGAAATTTGAGCTCTTTTGGGATGGGGGTGTAAGGGCTGTATAACTTCTTTGACTGTACACTTTAAGGTGTTTACTGAATTTCTAAGCCTCTTTCAACCTCCTACATCAAGTACAATGCAACAAAGTTTCCGAAAGTTGAACTGCTTTGTTGCTGGCAAGCTGTTTTTTTGTGTAGAGAGGAAAAATTGTGTAACATTTTACATTTCACGTCCCAAAGTGTACCCTCTCCTTTAAACATTCAATTCAGTTCTGTTTTCAGATTTTATTAACATTTTCAAGAGTATCCCCTGGGTAAATACTTTCTGCAATAGTTTCCCTGTGTGCCAAGTTCCCAGCTTACAGGCTTCCCTGACAGCCTGACTACAGTCAGCTGCGGATTGCCATTTCAGAATTTGCATCGTAATATTATTCACAATAGTTTGGTAGGTCTTAGCTTTTGCAGGAATAATACCAATCCTGAAACCACCTTCTATAATCGAGTGAATGATCCAGGAACATTCATGCTGTTGCCCCCATATAGCAGGCACAGAACCACTTGTACTTCCTTAGAAAGTGCTATAATTTTGCCCACCACAGTTTAGTCCTTTCTTTTTTTTTTTTTTTTTTTTTTTTTTTTTAAATTTCCCTTGTGGTTTTAAGAGCCATGGTTTCCATTATCTCATTTTAAACAAATTAAGTTGAGTATTTGTTGCAATAAAACACCAGGGTCATAGTCTGCTTGCACGCAAAGCAGCTGAATAGAGTTTCAAGTCTACATCCCTTGTTCAGCATAATGGCAGGGCAAATATTTTTCTTTCTTTCTTTCTTTTTTTTTTTTTTTTCAGGATAAAGTGCTTAGTATTTCAATCAGGACATTACCATTTTCCTTTCCTTTCTGAAATTCATAAAACTTAATGTATCACTTACTTGCTTTGTTCACTTTGAAGAATCTGTTTTGTAGGGATATATGACAGCCCAACACCTCCAGAATTTGTCTCAAGCAATCTTTTTTCCCACACCCAAAAGAAGAAACAGAAGCAGTGTAAAAGTTTTTCTTGGGCACCTTTACAAGTAATTTGAATGTGAAATTTCTAGTTAGAGAAACTAAATCTACTGTCACTGGGTTTCTGAATAGTGGAAACATTGCTGGAAAAAAACCCAAAATAAAACAAAACCAAATAAACCAGAGCAAATAGAGAGAAAAGCCAAGTTTTCCAGAGCTATACATGAAACAAAGCATAAATTATTACCTCAAAATCCCAAACAGGCAGTTGGCATTTCATTCTAATCACCAGTGGTGGGGGAGAATGCAAGTTTAAATGCAATACAGATGCCTGAACGTAGAAGCCTGCCATACCTCTGAAGCTGAGGATAAGAGCTGGACACCTCCAGAGAACTACACGGAGTGCACAAAGCTACATGCCTTACATCAGTTGTTGTGTGTCTTCTATCCACACTAATCCTTTTCAATCAGCCATGTTAGCACGGTTCACCTTAAAGTATATGCTTTTCTTCCATATTCTGTCAGCAGTAAGAATAGTGTAGGATTTCAGGATTTTAAGGAAAATGCATTCTCTAAAAAATCTACATTATCCGGCTAGCATGAATTATTTTGTTGGCTTCACACGCGCGCACACACACACACACTGTAGTTTTTGTCAGGGTCTAGGATGTGGTGAGACAGAAACCCTGCTCCTTAGCTATTGATTGTACTGGAAAGGTGGCTTATGTGGTTCCTTGTAAAGTGAACCCCAAAATACCTAGATGGCAGAGCAAGGTCATACCCTTCATCCCTTGTGTCTTGGCACAGTGAGTCTAGGGTAAGGATACAAAAACCGAGCCCTAGTGAAGCACGGCTCCCACAATACCTTCGTTCCCCACTCTCCTTGGCAAGATGAGGGCTCCCACCAAGCAGCAGGAGAGCTGAGCAGAGGCAGAGTTGTTTCCCCTGGCCTTGGATCTGTGGAGAGTACAGCGACCACATCTCTTCACTTGGTGGGGACTTTGTGCAGGAAGAGAGGAAGGAGCAAGAAGAGAATAACCCTTTTCAAGCACAGATGTGTCATCTTTTCAGCTTTTCAATTTTTTTCCTCTTCATTTTTTCAGTTTTCAAGGAGGGGTGAATGGAATCAGAGTACATCCTGGGGATCTTCAGCTTGGACTGTGCTGATCAGTCTTGGCTGATACCCTGGGGAGAGATGATCTGTCTGAAACCCCTCTGAGACTATCAGGAGTCTGTACTCCTTCGGGCCTGAAGAGAACAAATTTTATGAGTCTCTGGAGGGAGTGTGAAAAATAACATTTAACTATTTAACCGTATTGTCCTTCCTGGTAGTAGCAGAAGAGAATATGTCTAGCCTCCTGCTCATAGGGACCTTGTGGCTGTGAATTTTCAGTCCCTAAATACAGCATGGGAAGAGACAATGTACTGAAAGACCTTGACGTTCCACCAGCGTCCATATACAAACCCCTCCTTGTTCCTACTTCCAGATAATGAAGAGATGGTAATTAATAGGGTCACTGTAAAATCTTACTTGAGACTTGATCTGAAAATCATTCAATAATACCATGTGTCCTACTGGGTGTGAAAAGAACGCAGATATTCAACACATTGGTTGTTTGTGGGCATTTGTAATAATGTTCTAATTTTTTTTCCCTGATAGAAAAAAAAAGTATCTATTTACTAAATTCTCCATCATAATTTTAGTGTTTAATCCCCAAAGCCTGAGCAATTATCTTCCATTTTGCATGGATAACTAATGCCCTCCAACTGCCTTGTAGATAGCAGACACAGGTGCTAAATTTAGTAGAATTAAAGTGCATAAGTACTAATTAAACTAGTCATGACAGCCACTACCTTCAGCAGTGATGCTTTCCAGGCATCCTTGGAAAATAAAATGGGTGAATTTACAGGCTTTCCAAGGAGCTGTGTAGGGCACAGAGACCTGCTTACTGTAACCTCCAATTTAGCTACACTGGGTGGAGTGGCACTTTTGCTGTGTCATCTTAACTATGAGGTCCAGTGCCAACATGCAGAGGACCAGCACATTCATAGCCTGGAAACAGAGGTGCACTCAGCTGACCTGAGTGGATGGTAGGATGGCACTTGGATTTTGTGCTAACTGGATATAAGTTCAGTGTGCCCTGGATCTGGATCACCTCACTTCTTTGGAACTCACATCTGAAAATATTGTTCTTCGCTGCAGCAGAAATAGTAGCAGCATGGTGTAATCCAGGAGTCGACATGCTCGGTATGCAAACTAAAAAGATAGTTTCTCTAATTGCCACTTATGAAGAGGGAGTCTGGGGTTACTGCATTCAAGTGAGGCCTTTCTTGATTTTTTTTTTTTCACTCATCATGGAAGATGGTAAAAATGAATTTTCTCTGAATAATTTCTACCCTCATTTATTTAAGAGAAATGACATTCCTTTTAATGATGCCTTTTAGTGACACCATGGAAACCTCAGGATTTTGAAAGGATTTGAACAATGTAATTCACTGGGAATTTGAGAACAATTTTATGGGTATGTCAGGGAAAAGAACTCAGATTGTTCTCTTGAAAGCAAAAGTAAAGATCTTAAAAAAAATTAAATCCAACAAACAAAATCGTGAATTTGGGGTTGTGCTCGCTTGAACTGAAATTCATGCCTGGTAATGACCTACCACAAAATATACCAATCAAGTCCTGGTTGAATCCACAAAATAGGTCTTCAAGATGCATGTGTTTTGTGTCGATACTCTCCATGGGAGTGAACTGCACTCCAAATTCTATTTGTTTCCTCAAACTAAGAGAAAGCCAGCAAGGCTTCCCATGGATCGCAAGCTTACTCTTTCACAGCTTACTCAAGCTGCTGGAATTTTGTTGAATAATTCAGGAATGGGAATAAGCGCATTTTTGAGTTTTAGTTTGAATGCGTCATCGAGATTTAAATGGACTGTGTAGCTATATGTAGCTGTGTGTTGTAATAGTATGGCTGTGCTAAGCTTCTCCATCTATCAGGTGCAACATGCAAAGAAAACCGGCACATCTCTTTTTAGACAGCTTACACTAAGCTGTCAGCAAGAGCAGAGTGGACTGTTAAATAGCTGGTACCACACAAAGGGTGGAGATACCACTGAAACAGATGAGATGAAAACAATAGGAGAAGACACAGCAGGAGTGTCCCCACAGGCCAAGTGGTATTTCATGCAATTGTATGAGGGAGCTTGTATTGTCTGCTTGAAATTTAAGAAGTTAACTTAAACAATAAGTGCAGCTTATCAGTTCAGCACAAGTAATCTGATAAATTGAGCTCAATAGATTAGACTTTGAATATTGCTGTCATCTTCCCTTTGCTTACTTAAGGGATGGCAAAAAGCTCTTGAAAAAAGAGGGAAAAAAAGATCCATTCAATCCTTTGAATTTTAAATCAAGTGAATATTAAGATAAAAAAGTAGATCCAGTGGTGGTCTGGCCTTAAGTTCCTGTTTTACAAGACCAGTATTTCTATGAAATAATTTTTTTCAGAATGGAACATTAAATTATTTTCTCTAAGATAGAGCAGAAAAACTACATATGTCTTTGTGCCCCTGAATTCTGTTGTCTGCTCTTTTGGGTTAGCAGTTGGCAGCAGTGTGTTGCACAATACATAAGAATATAAATCCTCGGTAGTTGAATGCTAGTCCTTTGTAAACAAATTTTGGCTGTTTTGTCCCTTCATGCGGAACCCATTGTGGCCCCTTGACTTCTTTCTGTCTGAGCTCACTTTTTACTATCCCCATGTATGACTGGGCTTTAGTTTCACCAGAGCTGTCTTCCAAGCTAATTAGTGCTGAGCTGGGGAATATTTAGTTGACATCCATTTTCTGACACAGAAAGCAGTTAAAAGTGAGAAATTTAAACAACAAGGTTAAGTGCGTGGATAAATTACCACAAGGCAAAACACATGCTAATAGAAACTTTCTCTGTTAGACCACGCACACAACTACAAAAGAAACCTCACTTCACCACTCTGCTTGCTATTACATGCTACATGGACTGCAAGTTTCATTCGAAGATCATAAATCTACATTTGAAGACTAATCTTTGCAGCATGTCATGTCATATATTCCCTGGGGTCATTCACAGAGGGAGTGATGAGGGAGGCACAGCAAGCAAAGGTCCCACACAATGATGGTGCCAAGTTTGGCATGAGGATCCAGGGATTCTGATTGTCCATAACAGGGGTGTAATGCACACAAGACAAGTCTCTCCTCATCCATTCATCTTCCCTAACTCCATATCCCCTCTGAAAGTCAAGAACTGCCAGAGTCAAGAATTGTGTTTGAACAAAGCCTTCTCCTGGCCCCCTTTAGCACTCACAAGCCGCTCATGGAGACTCTGTAATTGGTATGGTGACTGTAGATATGTGGAACTCCACTAAAATATAGTTAGAATACAGGTGGTGCTGTACTGTCCATTTTTGTAAGCATAGTAATGATCCCCAAGAGACAGCCAATAAAGCTCAAGTATTCCACCGAAATGGCCCAACTCTCACAGGCTGGCTAGTTTGATTAGTAATTGTGTGCTGGCTAGTTTGATTAGTAATTGTGAGCTGCTGGAAAGATGGCCAAAATGAAGAAGGATCCCAAAGTGTTACTATGAAAAAAGTCAACTTTTTAATTAGGCTTTTGATGTTATTTATTCCGCAAATCTTCCAGTTCCTTGCTGGAGGTCTGACAAGCAATCCCTTCCTCCCGCACTGCTGCTCCTACAGAAAAAGTGCTTGGTCATGGTTGGGCAAAAAAACACTGGACAGTAATTACTTTTCAGAATATAAACACCCCTATTTAAATTGACTATAGCTATCATTTAGGAACAACATGATTTACTTCCTCCTCTGACAGACATTTTGCTACCTCTGCAGTATTTTACCTCAGGGCTAGCCCCATTCCCATCACTCTCATCAAGTAGCTCATTTGAAGTGACCTATAGGGTTATGAACTGACAACCTTAAGGGGGTAAACTCATGGACTTAGGGTAGGAATGGAAGTCTGTATCGGTCCTACCATAAGCCAGTGACTTGCCCAACCCATTAAGCCACTGAGCAGGCTTGAACTTGAGATTTAAACTACACTAGTGGTTTTAATAGTCTTATTCAAAGAGCATCAAAGAAGGACAGATATGTTACTCCAGCAAAGGTCTCAGACCACAGCACGTGTACTCCATGGCAAGTATGTGTAAGACTCCAGCTCCTGAAGCTGCAGGCTCGTGGGCTTGACCAGGAGTTTTAGTTTAATATATAGATGTAGAGTTCTTTAATACCTTGAGATAACATCAAGAGAATATGCCACAGACTTGCTCCCAAGGGATTTCTTTATTAATTTATGTGAGTAAATAAGAGAACTTGGCCAAAATTCAAAAGGACACCACAAAATTTGGACAAAAATGTTCCACCACAATAGTGACTCAGCATATACTATTAATCCACAACCCTTAAGTCAAAATCCAATAAATCCACAACACTTCAGTCAAGATCCAACCAATTCCACAACACTAAAGTCAAGATCCAATCCCTCCACTCCAAGCCACCCTAAGCATCGAGAAAGGAGCAAAGAAAGAGAAGCAGAGGGAGCAGAAAGAGAGATGGAGAAAGAGGGAGAGATATCTATCACTGAGACCTTGTGGAAGACCGGCTCTCACACGTCCAAGTGGCAGAGCCACGATACGAGGCAAACATGTGCCTATGGTTTTATCTGCTCTGGTTCCTATGGCCAACGCTCCGGGCGGGATCTCTGACCCACCAGCTACTCTGGGGTCCGGGGCAGGGTGAAGGGCAGTGTCCTCACTGTCCATGCCAATCTGAGCCTGGCTTAGGGGCTCCAGGAGGTGTGGTGCGTTACTGTTTGTGACTGACAGCCACTCCAGGGCTTCCCCTTTTGGGCTCCAGAGGCCTGCCATGAGGGACACAACGCCACCCCACCTCTGTGAGGTTCGACCCATCCCTTCCCCCTCCACACACACACATACACACACACACACACACACACACACTCCACAAGGTGGTTCTGACCCCATAATAACTGAACTGGTGTCTGATAGTATGCCGGTTCTTTTATTAATTGCATTAGTATGATATTTTGCCTCAGCCAGGTGCATCCTCTGAGGTCGCCTTTCCATTCCCTCCTCAGTCACACACAGTTGGGACCTGCCATTTTGCACGGACAGTGGCAGGTGTTCCCCTGCTTTTCTCACGTCCCAGTGGAGAATTTGCTCTCAGCCCACAAGTAGCTTCATAGTAACTGTTACTTACAGGCATCTGGTGGATTATTCTACCAGAATGACTTTTTTTAATTAAGAAAAATATTTTTTTTTTAAAAATTCATCTATCTTAGATAAACTGCCACAAATTAGAGCAATAATATTAGAGAGATAATTCTGTAATGGCTGGTGATAAGTCCATGATAGACAAACTCACAGGAGCTTCCTCATCTGTGTGTACTGAAAAGCCACAAAAAATTAGAAGCCACTATACTACAGAGCAAGAACCTTGCTGATATTTAAAGGATCATCAATATAATTGAATTCAAAGAGATAGAATTTCTAACTTCCCTTGACAGCATGCAACCTAAGTGTAGTTAAAAATACAGCCAGTGGGTTTTCAAATGCAGAGTAATGCAGTGCCAGCAATTTAAGATTTGTGCTGTTATACACAGAAGTTGCACACTGGGCAATTTTAGGTTTTAGTCCTAGAGGTAGAGCTGTGAGATTTATAGGAGATGACAAAAGTGATTTTGACCCATTGTCCTTTTCTGCAACTAATACCTTTGCCCTTCATGCTGTTGCTCTTGATTAATATGAGGACATGAGGAGTCTGAGCATACCATAGATGCTGCACTGGCACCACCCTCACCAGAGCTCAGAGCAGCTCATTTTCAAGTATGAAATATAAGACAGGAAGCTGGTGAGTCCTCCCTAAGGCTCTTCATTAAGATTAGAAAGTAGTCATTCCCCAAATTCCTCAGCAGGCTTCCTATAGCCAGGAAGTGTTGTTGGCACGAGTGTGCTGTGTTTTCTCCTGCACACTGAAGTGGCCGCACCACCACCTTGTCTCCAAAGCATACCCTGTATACTCCACTTACATATATAATTTAGTACTAATCATGTCTTGACAATACAATACTTAATTTTTGTATGCCCTCTGGCATGTAAGCTAGTTTTCTGTAGTATCTCCATAGATGGAAGAAGTACATGCACATATTTTTTCCACGTGGATTCTCTGGTATAAAGGATCAGTTCAGTAACTTGTCCCTTAGTAAGGATGTTAACACAATCTTTCCCGCTGAACTGCCATCTATTTCTGAAAACTTACAGAAATATAAAAACATTGATATCTCATGGACATCTATCAAGTTAGAATGAAATTAGCCAATAAATTCCAGAATAATTTGTAGTAAGACAGACAACTTGACTGTACAGGCTTTGCTTATCTTAAGGAACCAGGCTACAAAACCCACAAATGAATACAACAAAGACAGCAGAGGCAAACTCCCTGTCCCCCAGGTCTGTAAGCAACTACATCCTTCCTTTTGATAAAGAAAAGCAGTGTTAGTCCCAAAGGAGAGGAAGAAAACACAATATGAAAAGCAGCCTGCATAGGATGTATTCTTAGCAGGCTAAAAAAAAATAAAAATCATAGCAGTTCTGGGTTCTTTTGTCCTTCAAAAAGCCTTTCTCTACCCAGGAATAACTCACAATACTGGAGTACTGTGAGTTATTGGGAATGAAAGCCCTCAGAAAGGTCTGCTCATACAACTCTGGATGCCATCTGACATCATCAAGAGGCAGCCTTGCCCTCATGGCCTTGTGGTCAAAATGGGCTTGCTGTTTTGAGGACTTTGAATACAAAAGCAGTTTGACCATTTTAAGGACAAGTATAATCCATTCAGGAGCATGAATTTCCACATGGGCCACTTTTGGCCATTCAGGCCTGTGACTTGCTCCTGAGAGATAGAGGGAGTCCCGCTGGAAGCAAGAAGCTTATATGGGAGTCTGTGGCCAGGCTGGGATGCTACACATAATGGGACAATGCAGACTGCAGGAAGTGACAATTATTTTGTAAGTTAAACTCTCCCTTGTTAGCAATTTTGGTAACAGCAGTAAAAATAATTCTTTATGGGAAACTCTTGTGTACCACAGAAGAGGGATAAGAGACTAAAAGTAAAGGCAAATAGTGGAGGAATACAGCAATATATTTTTTATTACTAATTTGCATCATAGTGATTCAGGTTGCTTGTTGTTTCTCCTTCTTTTTTACATTCCTAGACCAGATATGGCACTGATTTCTCCATTCCAGCTGCTTCTTACAACAGTCAGATCCCATCTCACCCAACGCACTGTCATCCTCTAAAGTGAGCATTACTGAAGTACGGGAGTCCAGCTGTGGTCGGTAACTCCAGCAGGGACAGTCGTAATAAAACAAGGGGTTTGTGTAAAAGCTATCAATTTGGGATATTGGTTCGTCTAGGGGACAAGACTTTTTCAGCCTTTTTTAAGGTTTAAATACCCTACCCATCCCCACCACCTCCAACATTTACTTTTAGCTATATGAAGATGAAAATAGCTGAGAGCTAGAGGCTGCATTTTGAGAGCAGGCAGCTCAAATAAATCACCACAACCATAACTGTGATTCTTAGCGGAGGTAGGCGGACCAAGAGGTTATGCAAGGAGTTGATAAAAAAACAGGGGAACCTCCTTCCATCAGTTCCCCTCACTGATGAACCTGCTCATATCCTTGTAAACACTGGTGGCACCAGCAGCACAAACGTGTGTCCTGCTGTTGCCAAACACATACAGATGCTGACCATGTCCCTTATCCTGGGAAACCAGGACTTTGAGCTTAGAGATCACATGCCAGCCATTATTTCATTAAAGCAATTACTGTGAGGTGCATATTTCTCCACAGGTAAGAGACTGCTTCACAGCTTCACTGACTTCATCAATCTCAAATGCAGTTTTGGAGTGAGAAAGTAGCTCAAACTTACAAATTGCTGGTACTAGAAAAGCTCTGAAATATCTTAAAATCAGTCTGCAATCAAGTTTCCGCTCTTTTTACAGGCTAAGCTTTGCTTTACCTCTCCCACTTCTGATATGCTCTATTTGTACTTGGAAGAAGACAGAAAATAAGCAACAACAGGAGGAAAATTGTTGTGCAGAGATGAACCTCAGCAATGTAATCTTTCTATGTCAGTGAAAACTTACCCTCCTCTTTTGTTATTTGGATAATAAACCCTTCACAAGGCTTACGCTACCTGGCAACCACCAACGAAACAAGTGTTTCTGCTGGCTCTGGTCAGTGCTCTGCTTTGTGCCAGTCTGCAGAGCAGTATGAGCTCGGCATTCTAATCTGGTTTAGGTGAGGTTCTCCATCACCCCTTCCTTTCACTTGCCTTATTAAATCCTACATTTTGCGAAGCAAGCACCACTGTGCAAAACTTGGGCAGGCTACCAAGCTTGTCATGCATCTAATTTCTCACCTGCGCTGGATCCTGAATACTGCATGAGCCTTTCTCTGTTTTCAGGTGGATTTTAGCCTGTGAGTGCTGCACAGTAAACTGAGAAGCTACCAAGAAGCAGTAGTACTTTCACATTCTTGTTTCATCCCGTAGTTAGTAAACATTAAACTTGCTGACACTAGAAAACAGCATCCAGGGGATGGTTAGTACACTGTAAGTGTTTGTATCAATACAAAGTTATAATCACAAGTCTTGATATCCAAATGCATCAGTATATATGTAAAAGCCTGGAACTATAATTATGCACTAGATCTTCAATGATAAAGGTTAATAATGCTATGATGTTAAATATTTTCAAGATTTTGCATCTTTTCTTATATGTTTGGCTATAGTTTGACTCAAACTGTGATTTCATCATTTGTTGCAGTATTGCAGAGTTACAGATGTAAAAGTCTATAGAAAAAATGTGATGAGGAGAGAAAACAAGATTGGTATTTCTGATTACCTTAGTCTTTTATGTTGGTACAGATTTTATTTCAAATAAAAACCTGCAGGTCTTCCAATGATCTACTTTTGCTCCTAATTACCTCAAGCATACCCCACAGTTAGTTGAAGACTGCACATCTGTAAGTCAAGTCCATAAACTTTGCATGGAACAATAAAAGCTGGCATGTGGGCAGGGGAGAAGTAAATTCTGATTTTTTCCTCTCCTCAGTTTTTTTTTTTAGTCCTTGTCTTATAAATAAATTAGAGAAAACAGGACCATTTTTCAAATCTACACAGTTCAATGATGTTTTATGCTCAATCTCCAGCTTCAAAAGTATACAAGGAAGCAAGATGAATTTGTAAGGAATGAGATGAAGATCATAATCAAAAAATGTCATATTGTCATAAGATGAATGAATGGGCTGGCCTCTTGCAACAGCATGCTTATCCTAAAAAAATGGCTGTTGAATAACCAAATGTTTTTCAAAAAGGAAAAACGGGGAATCAAAGACCTAGAAAGGCTCAAGTTAATGTGATTAACCCCATGGAGTTTCTTGGTCTAAGGAGGAGCTAGAAATAGGAGATGAAGAGTATAATACATTATGAATTATTCAAGATGTAGAAAGTCTATTTTCCCTAACTAGCAACACAATAGCAAGGGGACAGCTGATGGTTCTAAAAGGCGATGACTACAAAACTAAGAGAGAGGATGAGCACTTCACAAAGAGCAAGGACTTCTGTGCCCCAGGTACCAGTGAACACAGCAGAATTCAGAGAGAGAATAATTTTTGTGACTACTGAGAATAAAGTTACAAATAATTATGCTAACTTAAGAGAGATTGAATGTTATGCTTCAGGCGTTAAGCCAGCCTGCAGTTATTAGAGATTTAGGGTTGAACAGAGATAGGAAGGATTATGGAGTGGGGCTCTTATACATCCTTCTATATGATCACTCTTGGGGATGCAGAAGCACGTGTGCATGCCCTCTGTCTCAGGTGAGACTGTTTGTAACAACAAAGTTCACACGCATGCTAGTGAGACTCTAAGGGCTTGCTTTGGAGATTGGGCTATTCATTTGCCTAGAAGTTCTTTGTTTCTATTAATATTTGGGTGACAGTGTCCTGGAGGCCATTCGATACCTTTTGCCATTTCCTCCCTGCCTCTTTTGTAGACACTTATTTGATTTATGGGATTTTGCTTTTGAACGTGTGCTGACGCTTTAGGACTCACTCCTTGCTCACCAGTAGTACTGCAGACACAGATGGTCAATTGTGCTTTAAGCTGCCACAAGCAGGTGTTGGCTTTGCCCTGCCTTTCTGACAGACTTGGAGTTTTGTTCCCAGAGGAGCAATAATCCACCCCGAGGGCGTTCTGCAGGAGGCCTAGTATCACACTGCAGAGCTGCTCTGCATGGGTCACTTCTCACATGAGCATGCTGAGCTCGCCTCCTACCTCCCCTCTGAAAATGGCACACTGTTAATGCAACAGTAATTTTTGTATCAGCTGTCTCCATTAGAAAACAATCAGGCCCTGATCTCTTTTATTTTATCTTTATGATCTCCAGTGAGGGGAAACTGTTCAGTCTATTAGCTGTTGATGCTGCACCAGCGTCTTTTCACTTGAAATTTCAGATAAACAAGTCAGGCCAGATTTTATTATTGTTAACCAGTAAGTCTTGGAGTACAATGTCAAAGAAATCCATATTCCCTCAAAAGTCTCATTAATAACATTGGTGGAACTAAAATAAGAGTTCCAATAGATTTAAGAAGACACCTTGAATTCATTGCATTATACTCCAAATATTATTATTTTAAGCTTCACAATGAAAGAGGGACCATTTACCGAATACCTACTGAGGATGATAGTTATAATCAGGAAAAAGCTGATGAAAGTCACATATTGAAAGACTGTAGGATCATTGTTTATTTTTCAAAGAAGCAACAGTACAGACAGTGACAAATTGTTGTAATTACAGTGTCTCTACCACTGGATGCAATGCATTCAGTTAAAAAATATTTAAAATATGGATTTTTCCATCTCTAATTGGGCAGGTTGCTCTGCAGTGCAAGCAGCAACAACATCCATAAAGATCCTTAACCGTGACTTAGTGTCCTTAGCTGCAGCTGAGCCAGGGCACCAGGCAGATCTGTGTCTGCAGCAGGGTAAGTGAGGGCAGAAATTGACTGAGAATTTCAGCTCTTGCTTTACCACTGCTCTATTAGTGATTTTTTGTGATTGAAGCAAGGAATTTCCAAGCATGCATGAAAGATGATCCTATTCATTTGAAACATCTCTTATCTGAATAACTCACTCTCTAATCTAAAATTAGGAAGTCCCAGGGGAATGTAATCTCTTTTGGCCTTCTTTTCTGCTGATATAATAATATTTGTTCATAAGAAGTTGTACAAAGGAATCGAGTCCATTGAATCAAGTTATGGGCATAGCCTCGCCTTTTATTGACTGCCTTCTCGTTAGTCAGCTGTGAGATCAGTTCAATATGTCAACAGCCTCAGATGTTCCATCATTTGCCTAAGAAGAACAGCAAGAAGGAATGAGATGTTCCACTACAGGTTGCATCATTGTTTCAGGTTTTTCTTTAAGAGGTTGGAAAAAACCTCTGATCTGACAACAGCCCACCATTATACTTTCTTGTCATATATGTATGCCAGCTGCATCCATTTGGAAACCTATACATTGCTCTCTGTCCATGCACAGCCTATTTCATTTGGAGAATCACAGCATTTCTCACATGCTCTGCCAATGCCTGGCATCTTACTTCATCCCAGATTATGTCCTGCAAAATAAGGTTGTAGTATTGTTTGGAGACAAGTTGCTGGAATGAAGAACAAAGCACTTCATACTCTCCCCAGAAGGATGTACGGTTCCCAGGAGCACTGTTAAGAGACTCAACTTTATTCCTGAATTTTAATCACTAGAATAGGGTTATCTTGTAGAAGAGGCTGATAACCCCTTCTTCTAGCAGGTAGTTATACCCTGCATAGCAATTCTTAGATGGTTGACAGAAGCTCCACATTTGTTCCTGAAGTTCAGAGGAGATCTGGGAGCCAGAGACTGACTTATGTTTGCGGACAGGAATGGCTAGTGTAAAGCAGCGTTTTTTCCCTGCTGATTGCCATATCCAAAGAAAAGGGTAGCAAATGACAGATGCAAAAGCCACCATACCATGGAGAAAGATCCCTGGTGTAGTACACTTTGTGATAGGGTGTGGAGGAGGGAAATCCTGAAACTCTGTTAATTCCCCAATATTTTTATGTAGCTCTTTGTCATAATTTCTATATATATGTTTTCCCCTTCTCTGACTTTTGATAGGGCATAGTCACCTACTCTGTACTTTGACATTCCCAGTTCTCTGTGACAAGAATGTCCATAGGGATAAGAAAATTATGTTTTTTTCTTCCAGTGTTATTTGGCTCATCACATGAAACAGTGAAACAGGGACTGCCAGGGCAGCTTTGCAGTGAGGGCTGGCTATTGTGACATGTCTCCAGGCAGGGAGAGAGACAATGGGGTGTATGAGCCAGCAGGGAGGGAGGGAGGGAGGAGGAAGAGAGGTTGATACAACTCATTTCTTGTCCCTCAGTGCTTGGGGTCTGAAGGAATGCCCGAAGCTCAAAACTTGGGAGGCTTTCATTCAGTTCAGACTACTTGACCCTGGGCTGCTAAAACATGGCATGGCCCAACCTCATCTTCTACAGAGAGAGATGAGGGACTTCCAGGTATTATCATTGTATTAGAGACGATCTCCACCTTTAAGCCTCATACTTCTGAAGACATACTCTTCCAAGCTCACTCCTAATCTATGGGACCACAGCATGACATGCTGAAGACCAGAGAGGTTTATATGGTGACGTAGAAGCCCTCAGTGGCATAGCTGATATCAAAAGAAATGAGCTCTCAGACACATAAGTCCATCTTGAGCTCTTAATGTTTGTAAGAGCTCTATCAGTTGCTACAATAAGAGTTATTAAATCTTCCTGCAGTTTCTGCTTCACAACCTCAAGCCATTTCTGCAAGTAACAACACAGCGACAGGGTACTGCAGGCAGAACTGCATGTAAGTTACCCAACATCTCTCACAAAAAACCCACAATGGTTAGGCCATTTCTGTAGGATGGGGGTATCAGAAGTTGTTATTTTTTTAATTTTATGTCTAAGATGACACAACACAGTTGGGCAGCCAAGACAGTGACCACAGAAGGTACCAAGGACTTCTCAGGGAAAATAAGACAAGGACTGGAACAAGTGTCTATGCTGGCTTCAGTATAACGCCTCTCAAATCTGGGATGAAGGCAGGCTATCCAAATCCCATTGTTCCCTTGTCATGCATCAGCATTTGTACAACTGCTGGCAAATGAGCTCCAGATCTCTAGCACTGATCGGCCTGGAGAAGGTCAACTTGCCAATGCTGTCAGCTCCTCTGTGTGCTGGGCTGAGGGATCCACCAGCTGGCAAATCACATAGACATTTGATTTACAGAGCTGATTTTTTTGCTGTTGTTTGGATGGTTTGTATTTCCTAGTTTAAGGTAGATACTTGTCTGTAGCATAGTAATGCTTTACATTTCTCACAGGAGGACAAGGTAAATCAGCCACTTAATTACTTATGCAAAAGGAGACTGAGTTATTATACAGTCTTCAATAAGATACTACATACTACTTTTTCCTTGGCATTCCTGCTTCATTCCACAAGATGAATGAAAAGTTCCCACTCAATCAGCAGTCATTCAATATTTTGTTTTTCTTGTCACCCAGCATGGGGCCCTTGGCTTTCTTTACAGTGAGCTGTTCAGACCTCACTGTGGGGACAAAATTCATCATTTCCCTTGTGGCCTCATCCTCACCACACATCACTACAGCATCCAAGTTCTTTGAAGTATTAATGAACTTACTTATGCAATTCTGCTGAAAATTCTGCATTACTCTCATTTTACAGAAAGGTAGCTGATGCACAGAAGGATGTAGTTTTCTGGAAAGGTCAAAATCACATATTCAAAGTGCATATTCTGCTAATTTCAGTCTAAACAATCCTCCAAATGAGACTGCAGGTGCCAACTGGAATGCCAACTGGAAACAACTGAGAGCTGCAAAACTTCTACAGCATGTCGCAGTAGCTCCATGGCATGGGCTTGAAAGGGATGCCTTTCTCTAGGATCACATTCAGCTTCCAAAACTTCCACCAGTGCCTGCCTCATTTGTCATGTACCTTCTAACTTCTATTCTTAGTGAAAAAGAAGTAGAAAACAAGGATTCAGAGTGAACAGGATGGGAATGTGTAAAAGGAACCTGGAAGCTGTCTAGTCCACTCACTTCCCATGATGCAGAAAGAGTTAGCCCTCCCTTACACTCTGAGGATCAGCAATTCCTCCATCTTTCCAGATCACTCTACGCCAGCATTTTGCTGCTTGCAGAATTGTTTGCAATTTCTTCACGAAGTCTAACTTATATCTCCTTGACATTGCTCTGACCTTTTTCCCTACCCACTGCAGACAGGGAGAGCACCAGAGCCACTCTGTGCATTCATGATCCTGCTAGGAATGTAGCGTGTGCGCAAATGAGATCTGTGCCCACAATATATGGTGGCGGGATGAAAGCAGGAGCAAACTAAGATTTGGCAGGAATCCTTGATGATTGCGTTTTCTAGCCAGATCTTTGCTGCCCACCATGATGATGTTCTTCTAACATCATTCTTCATAAGTCTGTTTACATACTTAAAGAACATATTGTTTTTTATAAGTCTATTTATGTACATGCACATTTTAGTAAGCGCTGTGCGAGTTCAGAAACTGATGCAATAGGTATCACTGCATCAGCCAAACAGCATAGATCTGGTGACAGCCCTTCCCAAAAACATAACCAGAGTATTGTTTGAAGTTCTAAAACTTACTCTTTGATGCTTCCAGCACATACTTCCTGCAATGCTCCTAAACAAACATTCAATTTAATTTATCAGCCCCTGACAGTCATGTTTGATGTTGATTAGCAACTCTGCATTAAATTAAAATTTATGTCCAAGCTATTCTACCATGTGGCTGGCCAGAAACCAACTGCCCAGAAGCAATTGTACTCTTTTAATCCTACCTCATTTTCTCAGTACAGAGCTGAAGCCAGTGGGAGGCTCTCTCTGGGGAGAGCCTTTACTGCTCGCATTAGCAAAGTTCCCAGGAAAGGAGTAGAGCAGACCTTTATAATTGACAGGGAAAAAAAAAATCCCTGCTCACTACATTTCAGTGCATTTTCTACGATCTAGTGTAGCTCAAGAGATAGTCTGAACATGTTCAGACAGCAGGATGCTCTTTTGGTGAAAGTTTAAGTGTTCAGTAGGAAAATCAGTTATTCAAGGAGAATTTTATGAATGCCAGATAGTAAGGAACAGCTTGCAAAAATCAGTCCTTAAATCAGCTGCTCCAAGGCTCCCTGCCACTGCTGTATGTTTCTTCAGCTGCAGAATGAAATAGCAACAAGTTCCCCTCTGTGAGTCTCTGCTCAGTGGAGATCTTGATGTTGATTGCTTCATCCTGCCTGGGATGAGGCTCTCTGCGAGGGACTGAACTTCTGCCTGGAGAGCCAGGCTTATTTGTGAGAGGGTGGGCTTTCAGCTTGTTGAGTGCACCTATCAGGCAGAAGTGTATATATGTTAAGGATGGGAGGGGATAATTATTTTAAAATGTTTAATAGTACAGAAAGAAATTATTTATGTTGTTCACTATGCTCAAATGAAGTTGAGTTTGGCTTAAAAAATAAAACAAACTAAACTCCTAGAGCTACTGTGTACACTGTATTCAATCTTTGTAGACATTTATGTTCTGTAATACAGCTTCAAAAGCTTACACTGCTAATTTCATTGCCCCAGAGTTGTACTGAACACTTAACTCCATTCTACTTCTGCATCATCATCCCACACATGCAAAATAGCTGATATTCCAGATTCCCTTAGTTAGACGAGTGGACAACATTCATATTCTACCAGTACAGATTAATTTTGTTAATAATAACTAGCCAGAGGGCAGAAATCATAAAAGAAGAAAAAAAATATGCCTTTTAACAATGTATATTGTAAACGTCCCAAATTATCTGAAAGAATCCATTTCACTGTTGCTCATAAAAAAAACTCTTTAGCAATTCACACCTAGGGGTATTTACAGCAGAAAACTAGGCAAGTAGTTTTGACAGTTCAGTGTTGGGAAGGGAACGGAAGGGAAGGGGAAAGGAAAAAAGGTACCACCTGACCATCCCTGCTCCTAGCTTTGCTACCCATTGGCCATCTTGTAAGTGCTCCAGAAAGAGGTAGGGGGAATCATAAAGGAAAAGTTAAGCTCAGTACTGAAAAAATTCTCTGTGAAGCACTCTATGGAGTCTTTGAAGAGCTAGTAAGAGTCCAACCAGCTGGCCCAGTTAGGAGTAGATTGGCTAAAACACCAAAGCATACAAATCCCACAGTTTCAGCCTTTTACAGGCAAGACAAAATGAACCTACTTAAAAGCTTTTTCTCTTTAGTTATTATTCCTGGGACAGTTGGAACAAAAAACTGCCCACTTGTAAAGGTGCAGGGACTTTTGTGAACATGCCCCAGCACTGAAATTAGTCCATCGTTGTTCAAAAAACCCTCAACATTTCCTGTTTTTGCAGCAGGAAGCCAGGCTGTCGGCATGATACTCCACCAGGAATAATGTCATTTTTCTCCCCTGCAAGCTTGTCCTGTGATCTTGTCATTCAGCTGCCAGGACCATCCAGCAGATGCAGGTAACCACCAAAACAACCCCAAAACCATAAGCTTTCTGCAGCCGCTGACTATAAAACACAGCTCATGTTATGTGGGTCTGGAGCATTGCTCAGAATAATTGTAGGAGCTCAGCCTTTCAAGCCCAGTGGCCATTTTTATGCTCCCATGTGGCATGCTATGTCCAGCTCCCTCCTCGTTGAGGCAAGGTGAAAACTCTCTCCACAGCTGTAGCTTGTCAGTGCTGCCAGTGCCACACCTCCACTTTAAAAGTCAAGTCCAGCACAATATGGATATCCTGTGTTTCTAAAAGAAACATTGTGTTTTTTTTCACAGTTTTCCTTGCTCACAGCTAAACTTAAGAGCAATTGCTCTGACATAACAAGAGAAGGCTCTTGGACTGTAGGACATAGCACCAGGCACAAACAAGAAATAAAGAATTCTTTTTGGCTCCACTGTACAAAGTTGATAGCAGGGACTCTATTTCCCAGGTGTTGTTGAAAAACTGCTTTTGTCCATTCATTCTCCTTCAGTGACCCTTGTTTTAAGTATTTGCTCTCAGCAATATAAGAGCAGTGAAGATGCCTGAAACCCAACTGCATTTAAAAAACTCATTTCAAATACTCTTTCTCTGAATTTCTTCCCTTTGATGACAATATTTTTTCTGTCTCCAATGTCACGTACAGAATCCACTGGCAGCAGAGGGTTGAAAGTCAGCTTAACAGATGCTGTAAATGCCACTGCTCCCACTGAGCTCATCTGAGAGACCGGTGCAATGGCATTTGGGTCTGATGGAGTGCACTGAGGCAGGTAGCACTGCAGAAGGAAATTATGCTTCATTTTGAAATTAGTATAGCAAGACATACTGTTTAACCAAGTTTTCTCCAAGCTGTGATTAATGTACAGAAACAAAACCCACTAGTATTTGACAGTCATCAGCCTCTTTACAAGGATATATCGAAGTCTGACTTTGTGTTTCTCATGGGCAAAGGGCACTTCATAGTCCTCTTATTAGAGAGTAGAACAAGCATCTTCATGCTTTCTTCTTGGGTCGCCCCCCATACAACTCTACACACCCAGCTTGGATCCATCTTGTTTGCTTTCTCTGTCTCCTCTGCCGTGTGCACTACGCAGGGCTTGGACGACTGTTGAGCAGTTTATGTGCCTCAGAGGTCTCTGCTTCCTGGGCTGACGAGTCTTGTCACTCTTGTGTCTTTGTGCTTCCTTTAGACTGTTATCTCATTGGTTTTATTCACTTCCCTTAGAAGTTTTTTGGGTCCTGTACCATTTCTTCTGAGACTTAACAGCTTTTTCAGGTCCCGCTGGTTCCTGCACTGGAAATCACAAGCCACATCGATATCTGTGATTGCAATGTGGTGCTGATGGTGGACGGTTCGGATTCTGACCAAAATATCAGCCTGACCTCCCAAATCTAATTTCAGACCTCCACTCCCAGAGTTCTAACTTTAGATTTTGCTCCAGACCCTCTTTTTTGTTTTCCTTCTAGAGACTCTTGAACAACTGTCAGAAAGAGCAGACTTGTGATTCAGAAGTGAAAAGGGTTGGTAATCACTCTGACCCCTTTTTAAATAATATCTTAATCTACTGCTAAAAAGTACTTTTAAAACTCATGGAAATACACGTTTCCACACATTCTTGGTGAAATAACTAAATAAAGCACTAGGCATTAATTTCAAAGAAAACAGTTAGAAATGCCACTTCAGTTTAAAACACTGTTGGTAATTGTCATATAACAACCGTTCTTCATGCAATACTTTTAATTTCACCCATGTAATTACAATCACTAAAGGTTTTTCCCAATAAGTAATTTTCTCCATAATCAAAATATTGCAAGCAACAGCTCACGAGAAATATAGAAAAGACTGCAAACCTGCTTGGTCACAGTTGCGGGCTGTTAGGTGAGCAATGCTGAGCAAAATTATAGGTCAAAATTATAGTCACCTGTGATCCCACAGCATTAACTCTCTGCCTGCAATTAATACACGTAGATGTTGATTTTAGAAGGCTACCATTTTCATAGCCCCAGTACATCATGCACAAAGGACTGATGCCTCAAAACCAGAACTGTATATGAGGAATGAGTGCATCAAAGTGGATGCCCAGAAATTTCACCAAAGACTCCTGAGAGCTGAAATACTACCAGTGCATAAAGCAGAAATGGGAGAAAAAGAGTCAGTGGGAGGGTGGAAAGGGAGAGGGAAATGTCCCTTGACAGCAGATAGATGATGATGTTTTTGCCTAGCCAACATACCAAAGGAACGAGAACAATGTACAGTCCCTGGAGGTCTGTAGGACAGATCATGACATCTATTAAGTGCAAAACAAACAGTCCCACTTTGAGTATTTCCTTTATATTTACTGTGCAACTGGGAGAGAGTGAGTTGAGCTGATAAGTGGTAAAGAGACTACATGAAAAATTACAGGTTTTGTTGACAGCTGTGAAATGAAAATGCTTTCAAGATGGGAGCCCAATTGTTGATGGGCACCTGATGACTCTGCTTGATTGAATGTATCTTTAGGTGTCTTCACTTCTTATACATGGGGTTCTGTGAAGCAAGAAAATATTCAAGCCTGAGAGCTCTTGTTCAGCTCTCAAGTTTATTCATTCATAAGTTTTCCTGAAAGCACAGTCAGGTCATGCAACATGAAATTAGCTTCCTTGAAACCCAGGAAAAAATTTCCACTTGTCCAATAAAGAATTTGTCTAAAAGTCCTGAATACAATGAAGGATTAAGATGAGAGGTTGCAAATAGGAAAAATACATGTTTGACAATATGGATAGATATATATGATTTCATTCTCAGGAGATCTCACTTTATTTCTTTTTAAATTGCTAATGTGCAGAATTGAAATGTTGGGCTTTCTATTTCAGGCTGTTAAGCATACTGGGTTCCGAGAGCAATTAGGAGATGAGTAATAGATTTGTGCTCTTCTTCCTTTGGTCGTTTATATTGCTATGATTTATTTTTCCAATATGCCTATTTTTCAAGGTGGTTCTTTAATTCCTCCTGGGGTGTGCCTTGCATTTGCTTTTGTTACCATATTCCCAGGAGCATATGGGAAAGGAGCCTGGCTCTGCATGCTGAGTTTCAAGGAGATTAAACGAGGTTGAAGAGAGCCTGAAGGCCAATGGCTCTGTTGTGCTTGTCAGTAGTTCACCCAGGCGGAGGGAAAAATTTTTCCAGTTTCTTCTTGGACTGCAAAACTTCCTTTAGCAAACTTCATTACTTGGCTCTGGTATAATCATTTTCCAAACTGGGTCTGTGAATTTCAAAACCTAAATAAACAGGAAACAATTATAATCTTGGACAATTTGGGGACTATCAGCTGCTGTGAACTCAGATAGAGGAAGCAGAAAGTTTGGGGGTTTGAGAATGGGGGAAAGTTTTGTTGATTTTCCGTTGTGCTAGACTTACAAATGAAAACTATCCATCTGCAGGAGTGGGTGGGGAAACTCCCAACATCTGGCTTTTTGCTAGTGGCTCTCACTTAAGTTGAATATTCCTGCCTAGGTGCATCCTGAAATCCACATGCAGGACTACAGGAGGACTGGAAAATAAGCCCATAAATTCAAAAGTGTAGGAGATCACATATGTGAGACAGGGTGGAGCCTTTGTCAGGTAAGGGAATTCTACAAACAAGGAATCCCTCCAGTTTAACTTAAAAAAGATCTAGTGAAGACTATTTAATTCTGTCACTCCAAGACTGATAATGCTTTGTACAATCCCATCTTCTGCTGAGCCGCTCCCTGCACCCCCTTGTACTGTGTGTACATTCAACAGCATTTGCTAGAACGAGACTTCTGGGAATAGAAATTGGAAGACATCCAAATATTTCAAGCTTGCAGACTCTTTGCATCATGTCCTCTGCAAAACATAGGCCTCCTTTATGAGGATGGAATAGCCAGTCCATTGATACCCGCATTAGCAGGACAGAAGACCACCACGCAGCAGGCTTTGCAACAGCAGTGAGTCCTGACAACTGCAGCAATTTGTGGGAGATGCTATAGACCTTTGAAGCATTTTTCCCTGCTGTGACCATGGGCACCCATCCCTACTTCTTCCTTCCTCAACCTGGAACACATCTGGTCTCAATCTCATCACTCTCAAGGGTGCAGCATCCAGATCTGCACCCCACCACCTTTCCCTGCTCCTGTACAGTTTGGTGCAATCAGGTGCTACACAAAGGGAGCACAGTACATCCACTGACACAAAAAACAGTCCTGCTTTGATTTGAAGATAGCAATGCCAGAGACAGCGCCTTGATACCTAAAGGGCAAGTGGAAAGAGTGGAAAAGTTGAACTGTTGCCATAGCTTCCAGGTGGCTGAAGACCATTAACTATTAACATGACTGTTCTGGAGAGGGGTTCAGAGTAGATGTGCATTTGCCTGGAGGGTACCAGAACATGCTAAATATGTATAGCTGATGGAAAATATGCTCTAAGATGTGATGCAGACATTTAAGCTACCATGCTAAAAAATCAGGTCCTGCATCCACAGGTGAGCATTAATGGCGATGGACGGGTTTTCAGAAGCAGAACTACTTAAGTCAGTGGTCTGTGCCATTTGAAAAAGTAGGGCACATAAAACCAACCTCCAAAGCACATCGTTTGGCACAAAGCATTTTAGATACTGTTGTTCTGAGAGGCAAAAAAATGACTCTTGAGAGTTCAGCTACAGAAACTGTTATAAACAACAGCCACCCATGTGTGCAAAGTTGAGCAAGCTACTCGCAGCAGCATTGGACATGAAATAATGTTTGAGTTTTGCTTTGCACAGTGGCAGAATCATAGCCAATAAGGTTAAAGCCAAAGGTTAATTATTGTTAATTGCTTTCCATCCACAAGAAGGGCCAAAAGTAGGATCCAGGGAACTACAGGCTTGTCATCCTGACCTCAGTGCCCAGGAAGGTCACAGAACAGATCATCACGAGTGTAAGCATAGTGCACATACAGGACAAACAGGGGATCAGACCCAGCTAAGCATGGGTTTAGGAAAGGCAGGTACTGCCTGGACAACCTGATATCCTCTTATGACCAGGTGACCCCCCTAGTGGATGAGGGAACGACTGTGAGTGTCGTATACCTGGACTTCAGCAAAGCCTTTGATACTGCATCCCATGGCATTCTACTGGTAAACCTGGCAGCCCATGGCTTGGGCAGTGTACTCTTTCCTGGGTTAAAAACTGGCTGGATGGCCAGGCCCAGAGAGTGGTGGTGAACAGTGCCGTGTCTGGTTAGTGGACAATCACTAGTGGGGTTCCCCAAAGCTCAGTATTGGGGCCTGTCCTGTTTAATGTCTTTATCAATGATCTGGATGAGGGGACAGAATGTACCCTCAGTAAGTTTGTGGATGACACCAAGTCGTGTGGGAGTGTTGTTCTGCTGGAGGGTAGGAAGGTTCTACAGTGGGATCTGGATAGGCTGTATCAATGGGCCAAAGCCATTTGCATGAAGTTCAACAAGACCAAGTGCTGGGGGTGCTGGTTGACAGAAGTTGAACATGAGCCAGCAGTGTGCTCAGATAGCCAGGAAGACAAATGGCATTCTGGCCTGTATCAGAAATAATGTGGCCAGCAGGACCAGAGAAGTGATTATACCCCTGTACTCAGAACTTGTGGGGCCACACTTTAAGTCCTTTGCTTGGCTTTGGGGCCCTCAATACAAGAAAGACATTGAGGTGCTGAAGCAAGTCCAGAGAAGGACAACAGAGCTAGTTTCTTTCACAACTTGCCAAAGATCACTAGAAGACCAAAAAAGTAACACACAGTCATCCATGTGCAGATGAAAGATGATCCTCTTCCTTTTTTGGGGAGTTTCACACTGGTTGCACATGCTCAGCATAAGATCTGCACAGGGAGTGGGTCGGGCAGCTTAGAGCACAGCTCACCAAGTAAATCCCAGCAGCATTTTTGGCTCAGACAACTGCTGTCCCCACTTCCTGTCTGCAGAGAGAGTCACCACTGAGAAGTCCCTGAGCTGTGCAGGGGAGGTGGCAGTGCTAGGCTGGGGGGACTGCCCAGATGAGCTGCAGCAAAACTGGCACGAGGTCAGGCCGAAATATGGCCTAGGTCCTCTTCTGCAGGGAAGTGTTGAACAGGCTCACAGCTCAAGATGCACGAATACAATGCAAGTAGTGAGTATATTGTGACTCTTAGTTTTTTTCCCCCTAATGTGTCCCCACTTATTTTATCTATAAGACAGTGAGAAACAGTTTTTAGACCTTCCTGCATTACCCCATCTCCCATCCTCCATGTCCTGTCACTCATCTGGTTTCCTAGAGTAGAACTGGGCAAGTTCCAGAGGGCAGGGGATGACCTGAAGGAGCACATACTCTCATCATTCTTTGTAGTTAAGCAAATTTGCTCAACACTTGTGCGTATTGCTCAGGTAGCTGCATTGAATACCGAGCAACAGATCCAGGAGGCACCATGAGCAGGACATTTATACCCTGCTTCTCACTAAAAGGAAGCTGAAGAAAAGAAGTAGAATTGCCAAAAAATGGTAAAGCTAGACAAAAGCAAATGTCAAAGATAGATAAAAAAAAAAAAGGCAAAGCAAACAGATAAATTCCCAGTACTCTGTTTGGAAAACATTTTGAATGCAAGTGGAAAAGACTTCAGCAATAACAATGGGCCATGGGGAGAAGCACATACACTGTGCTTAATTCTGTGTCTACTGAGCAGTCCCAGGCTCCCAAAGAGCATTGCATCTTCAGCACCAGGACTTGACACTGGGATATGCAACTCCTGATAACAGTCCACGATGAAGATATCATAACCTTGCTGGAAATGTTGCTTAAATTCCTTGCCAAGTAAAACGGTCGAGCACAAGCTATTAAGCTTCAATAACTACCTACCCATTTTATTAGTGTGCACTGAATTTGTTTCATTTAAATGACTCTCAGGGGAACAAAGAACGGAAACAGGCATTACACTTGTTGCATATTTACTGCTGAACTCATTCAGCTCCATTACAAGCGGGGGAAGATTTCAAAGCCTTTTCTCACAAGCTGGAACGCTTACCGAGAAGACTATTCATAGATACAAGCTAGGTCAGCATTTCCTAACTTTTTTCTTTTTTTTTTTTTTTCCTTTTAAGTGGAAGAATTATTTAAGGATCTGAAAAACGTGTTACATAGTAAGATCACATGCTTTTCACTAACAGCCCTATAAAAGTTAGATTAACCCTAGTGTTCACTCACTACTTTTGTTTCACTCTAATCCCTCAGCTAAATTTTTTTGGTCACATAACTAATGATATGTATGATGGTCTGGTCTTGATTTTTCCTTCATCTGCTAAAATTTTACAAACCACAAGTGAAGGACTGCACTAAAAGACAATCTCCCTGCCAACCAGCTAAGCATGGTTCTGCAGAGTAAAACAAGCCTGGCACCTGTTTACCCTATCTTCTGGGCCTTCAGAATACTCAAACTCAGCCAATCTGCAACATGACCTCAGCTTGGACCTATCCATCATGAACTACAGTTTCAAATGCAGCAATGCTTTTAAAACCTTACAAGGTGAAGAGGTTGAGAGTTGCTTTGCAGGAAAATTAACAGTCAAGCTTCTGCAATATCAGACCAGACTCAGTTTAGGAGCAAGAGAGATGTAACTAAAAGCCTAATACTCTAAAGGCTCTATTTTAAAGACAGTTTAACGCTCTCAATACTTTCCTCTTGGATATGTCACTGAAGGTACAGGGTCAATCTCTTGGCTCCTATTCAGATGGCTGTCAACTGTACTCTAGTAACCCTCAGCAGAGGACTAGCCCTTGGAAGCATCAGTGTCTGCACGGCTTGCCTTAGGTTTTGTTCCACTGGGAGGAGTATAACCCTTCAGACATGCATCATGTCTTCAGACATCTGTGTAGTTCAGGTAATTAAACAGGGTCATTACAAACATGTATTTAAATTTTAAATAAAGAAGGAAAACAGAAAACCTGAAAAAGCAGCAGCCGATTTCAACGAGAACAACTGCAAATTCATGGGTGTTTTTTTATGGCCTGAGCCTGCTCTAAATGCTGATAGTCAGACTCTAGAAAGCACGCTATGCTCTTAAAAACTAGGGAAAGGGTAAATACATGTGAGGTCAAAGAAGAAGAAACTAAGAACTTTATTAAATAAGATCTTACCTATCAGTAAACAATAGTAGGTTAACTATGCAGAGCGCTTCATCCTAATTTTTATGTCAGAAAAGCCAAATCCAGGAATAAAATCCAAGTAAATACGAAAGCATGTGTTCATGTTTCCAGGTTTACTGTTGCTGGACTTTCCCCTTTCTTACCAAGAGTAAACAGAACCTCTGAAAGACCATGAGCACACAGGGTGACTAATAACAATAACGTGAGTGTCACTAGGGCTGCCTGAACTTTCAGAAAGTAAAAGAAGAGCTCCATAGCAATCCTGCCAAACTGTCCTGTTTTTCTGGAAAACTTTGAAATACTGTTTCCAGCTTTGGAAAAGTCATATTATTAGACAATAGGGTTGAGGGAGAAAAAAAAGGTAGGTTTTGTTTGTTTTTTTCTGAAAACATCACTCTTCCCCTAAGACATAGCTCCTCCCCCTCACCTCAGAAATAGCATTTCTAGTTCTCTGTGTTTTACTCAAAGATAAAAAGTAACTATCTTCCATGGTGTGGCTCATGTATTGTGCTGCAACAGGTTTCTGTGCCTTTGTGCCCAGGCAGCTGCCAGCTGCTGCTCATCTACTCCTCAGAGCAGCCCTGAGAGGCATTGATAAGACATTTTCCTTCTCCAGCAGTGACTATCAGGAAAAGAACCACCACAGATATTGAAAAGACAGTGCAGAAAACATAGCTAAGAAGGGTTCGTTTCTCCTCCCCCCCTCACTCCCAAGCATCATAAAAAAAGTACCTGACTTGATGCAACAAAGCCAAGTTTTCTGGTCTGATTATTTTCTACTGCTGAACAATGACCATTTATACTAAAGACAAAAAAGCAAACTCTACAGGGAAATAGATGAGACAGGAGAGGAACAGTGAGGGCAGACTTGGAAGGAGTCCATGGAGGAAAGTCCCCCCAAAATGCCTGCAGCTGGGCTTTGGAGACAACTGCTTGCTGGACAAGTGGTCTAGTTCCTTTTAGAAAGCTAAAGTACCTGTGTACAAGTGTAAATAAACACAAAAGCCAAAAAATAAGTACAAAAATATAACCCTCCCCCCAACATGTTTAATATAAATAACACTAGCTTTTTACTCAGAAGTGGGATTCCTGAGTTACTGTTAAAAGCCAATGTTTTGTCTTTTTAACCAAGAAAAACAGATTAAAGCAAAATCATGATTTGGAAAGATTAAAACGATAAAGCAAACCAAAGTGCTCTTCACTCTCTCGGAGTCAGTTTAAGGGGGCAAGGTACAGCACAGCATGTGTTATATGCTGAATCAACATTTTTGTTGTGGATTAAAGGTGAGCATGACTATTTTAAAGGCAAAGGGAAGCCACACATGGTGGGATATTCCCAAAAAATGGATGATGCTGAAAGCAATACTTTGTAACAGAGGAACAGGAACACATCCCCAGCCCTTACCACCACCGCCATCACCACCTCATGGGGGACCAGAATTATTTAAACTGCTTCAGAAACTTCTGTCTTCTTACCAGTAGCTCTGGACCTTTGCTAAATATTTCCTTAAAGATATTTACTAGAAGTCCTATTAGTGTGAGCCAGGTATCTGTCAGCAGCCAGTTTCCTTCTCTGGAGCACAGCAGCCTGTTCCACCAGAGCTGGTGGTTGGCCATCCTCTCCACAGGAAGGATGAGCAGTAATTAGAGGTAGATATTTTGAAGTGTAAATCCAGTATGTGAGAGAGGGACTAGAAAGCATGTCCTACATATTTTAATTAGTTTTGTCTTGAATAGAAGACACTGAGGACTAATTTTCCACAGAGAAGGGGAATAGAGAGGGTCTGTGATGCTCTGAAATCTGTTGAAAATCCAGTAAGAAATTTCAGACATAGTAAGTAGGAAAGATGCATCTTTGCAACCAAAGGAAAGCCTCCTGGTGGTCTGAGGAAGCTGGTATTTCCAGACCTAAAGGTGTCCTTCCAGGTCAAACATTATTTACCTTGCTCATTATTCATGCTATAACTTCATGGAGAGGGAAGCCAATTTTCTCAGACCAACCCTTCCCTTGGTACAGACAAACTCCTGTACCCCATTTCCCCTTCTCAGAAGATGACTTGCAAGCACCAAAAGTGCCTGCCCAGCAGTGCTGTGCAGGTCAGGGTGGATCCACAGCACATCTGCATAAAATGGTTATTTTCCCCAGCCCCTTTGGTGCCATCCTTTATTCCTTGTCCTACAGAAAGGCTTTCCAATCTCCCACCCTTGTGCCACAGCGCTGGGCCTGCCTGAACCATCCTGCATTGGGTCTTACTACCCTGTACAAGATCTACCCCGTACAGGATCTACCCCCACTGGCTGCTGCTCTTCATCCCCCTCAGCTGGTGGGCATACGCCAAAGAGCCAGAAAAAGGGAGCAGCTGCTGACAAACCCGCTGGTCAGAGATGAACTGAGGCTTCTCCAGGCCTGTGACAAATGATGGGAAAGAGCCCTGAACAGGTAGCACTTATGTTGTAGGAGAATTGCGCTGGCTTTCGTGAATTTGTCCCGCTGAGGTTACCCAATGACACACATGCACAATTTAGCGCTGCCCCATTCCCCCCATTCAGCTTTCCTTAGCCATTCAGATTTTAAGCATAGCAGAGCTGCATCCCAGCCTAAGAGCAGGAGCCATGTCAGGACCGTAAGGAGAACAGACCTCCTCGAGCCAGGTCCCTCTCATGCATCTGATCACTAATCCTAAAGCAAGGAACAGAGTGTTAATCCTCTCCCCCACAGCTCCCTGCTGCTTTTGCTACATTATTCTTCTTACAAAGCTATACAGAGGGGAAAGCAATCTGTTCAGAATCATTTGGGAGCGAAGGATAAAAAAAAAGAAACAAAATAGCGACACTGTTACAGACACGTACACAGAGAAGCCTTTGTGTGCCAGAGCAAGGGAGCCAGCAGAGACATCTCCATCAGTTTACAGCAACAGAGCAAGCTAGCATGGAATTAGCAACAAACTTATTAGGATGCAGTTTAATCACACCACCAAAAGGCAGGCCCGCTAAATAACCTTGCTGGTGTGCTTTCAAACCTCCTTGGGCGATATTTGATCACTTTAACTTGGGGCAGAGTAGCTGTTTCTCCACCACTGCTATACTATAGGATATCCCCAACAGTTTGAGACTAAAAAGGATTAAAAACCCTTCTTTACTAATTTGTCTAAGACAGCAGCCACAGACAGAGGGCAGCTGGTTTACTGCAAATGTTACTGGGTTGTACCCTTGATACTCCTCCCACAGGCTGGTTCCTCTTCTTCCTCTCCACAGGTTGTCCAGCCCTTCCTATCCAGTGTGGACTTTGAGATTAGCCTTCAGACTCGAAGAGCAAAACAAACAGAGGAGCCAGCCAGCATCCCTCTCACACATACTGCAAGCCCAGGGGTCATCAGATGAGTGAAGCAAATGAAGTCCGAGGTAAAGCCCTGTCTGGCCAAAACGGCAAGCAGAGCAAGTCCTTGACCACAGCTTGTGTGATGGTGGTCAGATGTTTCTAACCATGCTGTTGTAGCTCAACCAACTCCTGTCCCTCCTACAAATGAGGTTATAAATACCTATTTCATCAGCTGTGCTATAGATGCTAGTTCCTTAGTTAGTGGAGGAAACAATTAAACGATGTGTGAACAAGCCACTGAACTGTAATCAGACCTTTAGCATTATTGGTCTTTTATAGGCTGGGGGTCAGCAAGGAAGAGCTTGGCTTCCTCTAGGGCAAGCAAAGCATGTTACAGAGCTATGTTGCCAAAGCTAAGACTGACTGGCCTATTCTTGCTGCAAAAATGGCAGCATTAGCATTTGACACATGTGTACTGGTACCCTGCATCAGATGTCAATACTCATTTTTTTATAGACTCATAGAGCAAACAGCATCAGAGACCAAATATAGAAAGGTTTCCTAAGGTTTGCTGTACACTTACCTGAGATTTACTATACTAATGACCCTGTTCTCATATTAGTCAGTGTAATCTGTGAAGCATTCAAAATAAACCTTTCAAGTGCCCTGGAAACCAAGATATATGATTAAGGCCAGATAAGGGCAAAAGCTTTTCAGTGATCTTTTGCCACTGTTGTATTCAGGTCTCAGCCAGCCTATTAGGTTACTCTAACTAAAACATTTCTGCTGTCTTTCTTAGTAGAGCTTAATCACTGAAAATTGTGCATAAAATCTTTAAAGATGCACTTTGAAAGTGCTGCAAAAGGTAGTGAAAAGAGGAGACTGCTGTTCTTGTAGACCAGTGCTAGTCAGATCCTTCATTAGAAATGGGAGCAGTCAGCTAGAAAATGAAGCAGACCATGATGTAGATGTCAAGGTATATTCTGCAGAAAGACATACTTCACTGAGACACCTCAGGACCTGCTGGAAGTTTCTTGCTATTGACAGGAAAGCAAAAGCAAAGTGCTCAGCCAGGGAAGCACCAAGCCCTCAGCACGACTCCCATGCTGTGGAAATTGCCACCAGCAGAATTCGGGTGTTTCATCCATTATTCACCAGCTGCTGCCAGCTCTCATTCACATATATCACCTGAGCATAAACAAGTAAACCACCATGCCTACAAACCAATGACAGAGGAGAGCATTAAAAGGTTATGAGTAAGGAGGCTTCATGCTTGTACTACAGTGTGACACTGACCATTTCACCAACAACTCTTAAGCTGAGATCCACATCTCGGACCATTTTTAGTCAATTACACACCAGAGAAGCCTTTTCACCTTGCTTTTTCAGCAACTTCAGCATCTTCTTTTTACTTGGACAAACTTCACACTCCAACCTATTAGAAAAAATAATTTTAGAATACTAAAATAGCCCTATAGTAATTTCCATTAAAAGTGTTCCAGCCTCTCACTGCTCTTGCAAGAATTCTCATAACTTAACTCAGCTGTAGCACTACTTCTTTTCTCAGGACCAACCAAATAAAAGAGAATCAAATCTTTTCAGTGTTGCTACATATTCAAGGGAGATTTCTGCACCCATAGGCTTTCTCTGCAGCTGTGACTTGAAGCTAGGCTAAGTCCTGAAGTAGTAGATCCTGCTTGAGAACCTGCCTCATTAACCAAGGCAATAATCACAGCTAGACTTCATGATCCTCATTCCTGACCTGCTTCCAGGATCACTGCACTGCACTGAGCAGATTAGACCACTCTGCATTCTCACATTGCCAGCTAATCCTGGGAAAGGCTTCTGGATGCTACCTTATTCTAGAGAAAGATAGTGCAGAATACTAACATATGCAGTTTGGTATATTGCAAAATTCATGGTTTCTTTCTTCCTCTTCTCAGAATCAGTAGCTCTCAGGGTCATGCTACAAAGCTGCTGAACCAGTGTAGCCAAGCCATAGCCAAGATATCCAGAGCTCTTACGTTAAGTGCAAAAAACAAACCCAAACAAAACAAGAACACAGAGGGAGGTTTAATTATATACAACCACAATCAAGTGACACCATAATTGATTAAACTGGAAACTAAATCTTAAGGGAAAAAACCAAACAGACAAACATGCTTTTCTTTCCCCCAGAGTAAAGATTGTCACTTGGCCACACAGCATTACAAAGAAAAAAAAAGGAAGTAAGAAGTGGTTAGAAGGACTTAAACACACTGGCCTTTATCAGCAAATTGTGTAAGTAGGTGTAAAGGAATTTGTATAACAAAGGCTTTTGGTTTAGAAATCTAGAACAAAAAGTAAATGATAACTGCTATTGGTTGGCTTTTGGACATCTCAAAATTTAATATTTATTTTGGTTTATTCATGCAGAAGGTAGCATATTTAAAATTCACTTGGAGATTCATTTCTCATAGTCCCTGATAAAGTAACAGATATTCAATGATTCTTAGAGTGCTGATGACACTGCCAAGCATACAAACATTTTTACCATCTGCTCTGCCTGTATCTCTGTAAGGTACTCCAGGAAATTAAAGCATCATTTTGTTTTACACAAGAGCAAAAGGTTTCTAAGGCAGCACAATAAAATGCAGATATTTCAGAAATTCCTAGTTCAGCAAAACAGATCCAGGTACTTAGAAGTTTATAGCATAGGGAAGTCAAGAAGAGCCTTTGCTCAGACTGTAAAGCCAGACTTGCTTATCTAATTTTCAGCTTACTGTAAAGCAACAGAGATTTTTTAAGAAGCAGTTTATAGCTAGGCTCTACACATAGACATATTTGTATCAAGGAAAAGTAATTTCAAACTTGGCAGCATGTACAAGTACATCTGAAGACCACTACTTCCCTGTAATGCCAACAATTTGGATAACACCTTCTTCAAAATCAGTATTAGATTTAAAATGTCTTCCTTTTGGTAACAGGGCATGTTTCTGGATGTACACCTTAGCTGCTTTCCATTAGCATTTTCCTCCTAAACCAAGAAATTTCTTTCAATTTGTTTGAATAAGGGTGTATTTACTAGCATACCTTCAAAATAACACCTGCCTGATCTTCAGCCAAATTTTATAGAAGATGGCATTATTTCTGAGACTTCTGCTTATCTGTGAGTATTTTGGACACACTGATTTAACAGAGGACTTCAGAGTCAGAAATTTGCTGCTCATCATACAAGAGAGCAAGATCTTTCAAGCAAATCTAATAAAGTTTACAAGCGTGGTGCTAATAACACCAAGATTGTGAATTCAATTCCCATATAGGCAATTCACTTAAGATTTGGACTTGATGAACCTTGTGGGTCCCTTCCAACTCAGAATATTCTGTGAAATCTGTAGGTCAGTGGAGCCCTGGAAAGGGCACAGCTTATGTCTGCCCAGTGTCTCCCTCAGCTTCTCTCCATCCATCAGGATCTAACACAGCAGGAATTTCAGTCCACTAGCTAAGTCAAAACTCTTCCCAAACACAAAGTCTAAGGGCAGACACCAGAAACATCATATCCATCAAGGTGAGATCCTGCAGCACAGGCTTTTCTACCCAGTTGAGGGAGATAGCTGATGACAAACAACCACAATCAGCTGTCCAGCAAAGACTTAGCTGGTGAGGCATCACCAGGCATCAGATTTTCCCTCAGGGTCACTCATAACATGGTTTCATCTGATTGCTCCTTCATCATCTCTGATCTCTTGCAGACAGTATCTTCACCTTCTCTTTGGAGCTCTTCCAGGAGTGAATGGTTCTCTCTCATTCCTGCCTTACACCTCTCAGGAGAAAAGCCCCATGCTTGAGTGTTCTGGCTCTTCTCTCTACAGTTTCTTTCCTGACCCGTGCAAGACTCAGAGATCCCTACCAAGCCTTTTAATAACTATCCTCTTTTCTACCCTACAGATTCTTCTTCAACCTACTCAAAAGCAGCACAGTCTGATCTGAGCCTGCTGGATGCACAGGACTTCCAGCTTAGAATTTGCTCATCTCCTTGGAAGTTATGGGCCCAAGTCACAGCCAAAAGACAACATGGCTCTCGCTGTGGATGGTTGTTTATAAATATAACAGTAAAGCGCATAGAGATACATGTCACCAAAAAAATACTGGTTGCACTTGGCAGCCTAGCTGTAAGAGTTCATCTATCTCCAAGCATTTTAGAAGACAGTATTTTAGCAAGAGGTAGTATTTGCCAAACCCTACTCTCCTTCAAATTTCTGTCAGGAGCAACACAGTTGCAGCCAATACTGTCTTAGGCAGAAGAATAGAATAGCTGTGCTTTTGAGTCCCAAACTGCTCCAGGAACCTGTTTTGGTTGTGTACTGGACTGGCCAAGATGTGAGGAGGATTCCAGAGACATGGACAGAAATCTTGTGAGAACAGATTTCCTTCCCAGGTCTTAACTCTCACTGCACTTTTGTATAACATTTCCACTCCCTGCTGAGAATGGAAGTACTCCTGAGTGATCAGAAATTCTGCCCTGGTGGGAAAGCTCCACAAAAGCCAGCAGAAGAATACCAGAATTAAATCATTGCAGAATTTAACCCACTGAACATTTTCATGTGCTTTTCAGCTTACCGTAACCTGGGGCTTCTAGAGCTAGAGTTCACTGCTTGGACTGCAAAAAAAAAACCCCAAGCCAACAACAAAAAATCACCCAACTCAGAAACAACAAAACCCCCTCAAATGTCTGCAATTTCTGCTCTGGAAATCCTTTATATTAAGTTGAAGTTGTCAATCTTCTTTATGTTAAATCAAAAAGAAATAAGTCATAATCAATTATATGTACTCCCCGGATGAAAGGACAAGACATGTCCAGGTAAATGAGGTCATCTCAGGTGGCAGAGACCAGCGTCTCAGAAACGTGGGTTCACCATTGAACTACAACAATTCACTGCACAGGCAGATGTCAAGGTCTGCAAAGAGATAATGAAAAACCAGCCTGGAAATTAGTTCATCCTAAATGTCTGTGTATACACCACAAAGCTTTCATTCATCCCAGAGGAAAATCTTTAGGCCTGTTTCTTATTCCAAAAGAGTTATGCATCCTGCTCTTGCAATAAGTCAGTTCACCCTGCCAGGGCACAACCCGAGTAGGAAATGCCATGGCTCTGCTCTACCCACACAAACTTCTCTGAAGCAGCTCCCGTGCAGCTTCACAGGCTCATTTCCCAGTAACATTCACTAGGTATCTGCTTACCCTGCTACAGGAGCAGAGAAACAGCAATATAAAATGTCAGATACAGCTTGTCATGGCTTGTCAGCTTGGGAAGGGTTTCACTATTTCTCTTTGGCACAAATGCTCTCTACCTCAAGGCTAGTTTGAATGGTTTGAGCATCAGCAGGGAAAAGGAGAGACAAGACTTTTGCTATTGTTATTACCTTAAGAAAATTCTCCAAACAGTTGATGCTTCTACAGCTTGGCTTTGGGGAAAATATTAGGTTTCTTGGTTTGAGGGAAGTTGAAAAGAAAAGTTGTATTAAGGGGGAACCCACACAGAAAGATTGGGTGACACATGCATGGCTGGTTAACACCATCTTTGCAGGAGTTGTTTGGCTCAGTAAAGCAATCAGTATCGCCTCGTGGCAGCTTAGTCTCCATTTGGTTCTGCTTGGGCACTACTTGGCACCTTGGCTGTTCAGAAAAGAGAAGTGAGTAAAGATGTGAAGAGGCAGGACAGGCTCCCCCTGGGAAGTCCAGTCCACTGGATTTAGTTTGATTATGCATCTTAGACAACATTTGATAAAAAATGCAGAGACTGGATGTTAGTACTGCCTGTACTGAGGTCATGTCCAAGCTTAACTTTTAGAGTATCAGAAAGAAATACCACTGATTTATCCACAAGGGATATATTTCCTTTGTGAAGTGTCAGAAAGGCAGCTAATTGGAAAATCAAGAAATTAGATCTCTTATGTTTGGGTTTTTTTTGAGATTCCTGAAACAACAGGAAGCTACATAGCCAAGGCAAGATACTTGATTTGAACACAGCCTTCAGTTGTGTTTTCTGAGATGTTATTACTATTATATGAAGACTAAAAAGAGATTTGGAAATAAGTATTTAAAGTAGACCACTCACTCTTTGTTATGGCCAGTTAAGGTACAGCTACAGAAAGGAGTATGTATTTTAAGAAGTTAGTGCTCAGGAATGCAAAGTAGGAGCCTGAGCTCCATCAAATGCCAGCCTCTTGCCTGAAACATGGTCTCTGCATATTGTCAAGAAAGATCTCTTTCCCAGCTTTCAGACCACATCCTGTATTACTTATTGCTAATTAATCCCTAAGGCGTTCAGATATTTAATATTGCAACACGAGAAGATGTCTTAGAAGCAAAAAAAACTAAAGCAAAGACACCTAGGCTTTAACCAAAGAATTAATCACAAAGGGCCAGACTGCCTCTGGAAGCAGAGCTCTGCTCAGTGCAAGAGCAAATTTATATCACCTCCAGATGCATTGTATATCTCAGTCCAAGCATGGAAAAAGCAGAAGCAGTCCAGGGAGTGCTTTCATTTATGACATTAGCCTAAAATCCTGCAATGATACTGTTGGCAGGTGATCAACCAAGCCCACAGCATTCACTAAGTCTCAGCAAGAAAACAAATGGGAAACGGGTCTAGGATTTTGCCAGAAGTAGTTTCAGGTTAGCAAGAGATTTGTAACTGGTCACTTGTAACTGAAAACTAGTTCATGGTCTACATGAGGAACAAGTGCTTGTAGAAAAGACGCCACAACGGAATGATTTTGCTGGTAGAACTTCCCTTGGTTCTGCTGGTGAAGTATGCCAAACTGGCAGATAAAGACCACTCACTTGAAGGACTTCTGTCCACATTAAAATGTCATAAAAAAGAAAATCAAAGAGTAATTTTGCCTCCCTGCAAGGTGTTACTACCCTGGTAACAACTCTACATGTCTATGGAACACCTTTAAATGGCATGAGTGCACAAAACCGTAGTGGGCAATCTAAGTTTGCCCCTGTTGAGACAGGCAGCATGCTGCCCTTGTAACACCTGAACTGCCCCATGAGCTCCGTGTAGGCTCAATGAGCAGGGCTTGAGAGGATGCAAAGATACAGCCCTTGTGCTTGGTGTGAGTTCTCCCTCCAGGCTCCCCTGCCTGGAGCACTGACATGACAAAAAGTAGCTCCTGTGTTCAGGACAGCTACAGTCTTTGCATTCATAGACCCAGATTCATAGTCAAGGTACGGATGGCATCATTATCTGCTTCTCTTTGGTTTCCTAAAGAAGTACACTTTTAAGCAGTATTAGGATGAGGGCCTATCATGCCACAGTTTCTCCAAAATTGTCATTATCTCTAGAGCACATATCACAATATCAAGATGGAAATAGATTTAGCAGCACTGTACCCAGTCAACAGAAAAGGGCACGATGTAAGAAGGTTGACAGAAAAAGTAGATAAGACAGAAAAGTGATCCAGGGTAGAGTAGGGGAAATGTAGTACCAGCACACAAAACGTTGGGAATGTTAAGTTTGGCTTGCATTCCCATTCCCACAGGATGATGTGAAACAGCTTATATACAAGGTAAAAGGCATCCATGTTTTGCCATTATTAGTTTGCGGTCCCTAAGTTCACAAGGTGCATCAGGCTATCTTTGACTATAAAGAAAGTCATTGATAATTACAGAAAACGAGCAGGTACCACCTGTTTCTCTTAGGCCCCACAGTGGGCTGGGTCTCAGACCAGTTTCCATCGGTCATGCCAATGTCAGATGACATACTAGATTTACACCTGTGGCAGAGATCCCCATTTGCCTTGTTAGCTCTTAGAGCCTAATGACAGACTCTGAAATTAGGAGCTATTTTAACGGAAGCACAAGAACACAGGAAGTAGTAAAAGTTTTTCAAAGCATCTGATGAAACAGAGCTCTCGCTCCTGCCTGTGGATGCTAGCAAATAATAATTAACCACATTTTAGTTAATAATTACCGGGTGCACCAGGCCACCAGATCACACTGGCCAGGACAAAGATACAGGGTATTTCCAGAGTGTCATGCAGCTGCTCCATCTGCTGGATTAAGCCCTACAGCTAAAGGGGCTTAGCTCTACCCATGTATTGTGAATGTGGTCCTCTGTGCCAGTCAGTGTGTGAATCCTAACTATGTTTAGCAAGCCTCAGGGAGGTCATGAGTACTATGGAGGTCCTAGTGGTGCGGGTGAGCTGAGTCACTGGAATGAAGAATAAGGAATAAAAATGATAAGGCCATGGGCAGGTTGGCTGGTCTCCAGTTATTCTCTGTTCAGATAGGCACTTGAACATTAATTTGTGAAATAATGTGACCGAAGTCAAACCACAAATGATGTTTCTTAAAATATATGAACAAATAAGCATTGATGCTTCTGTTTTTGGGTTTCTAGGGTACACAGAATGTCAAGTGACTGATGATGCATACAGAAAGCCTTGCAACAAAGGACATCAGTATTTGCTGAAACAGAGCACATCATGGAGTTTTGCTTTTGACAGAGCTGAATGCCAGCATGTTCAGTCTTCCACACTGATAGACCTAGTCAGCTTGGAGAAGAAAAAAAGTTCTGTATCATTCCATACTTTGTGTGGTCATTTTTATCAGGGTGAAATGGAAGGATTTATCTTTTTTTATTTTTTTTAATATACTCACTTTGAACAGCTCTAAATGGCTACACAGAGATGTAAAATAAAGAGTGTTAGCCTTAACAGCCATTGAAAACTAAAAAAAAAAAGGTTGGGAAAAGCCAGACACCTTTCTTTAAAGTGACCATCATTCTTGCATACTATGCAGGACATTTTAGATTGTATACTCTGTGGAGATTTGCTTTTATTTGTCTCTTCTCTTCTCTTATAAAACCTAAAAACACCCAAAGTGTGATACAAATTAAGGACTAGCAACAAAAACTCTGTCAGAGTACAGTGCACATAGACATAACTTCTCAACCAGTTGAGGTAAACTCATCTATAAATAAAGAGTATAGAGAACACAGTTACTAGTGCATAAAGCTGTACAAAAGTTGTTAGCCATGTCATAGTTAAGAAATGATTTCTTCTTGAGGAGGATCTTGTTTTGGGAACCAAGGACCAACAGATTGTTATTTTCTTCCCAGCTGTGACAGAGAGATTGTTTGTGACATTGGGTTAGCTGTCATTTCCCCATCTGTGTGATGGTTATTGTGAGTACAATGTCTGTATCACAGCAAGGTCACTTTCATTCTGAGATGGAAGTTTCAGCATAAACATAATATATCATTATTTACAGCATCTGAAAACTAAATTATTGTCTTTATCCACCAGAATGCATTTTATACTGTGAGATATGTCACTGAAAGGAAATCTCAAAATATGAAAGAAGAAAGTGTGGCCTTCTTAAAAATTGCTGTGATAGGAATTATCTTTTGGATGCTGGATATCAGTGCAGCTGTTTCATTTGCTTCTTTCCCAGTTTGGTGGGATCTGCTGAGAACAATTGGCTTCTGTCCTCCTTTACATTCTTTGAGTGAGAAGCTGTGACAGAGGACTTAGGGCAGGGTTAGGTTCTTGCTCACAGACTTATGTTTGTGCACAGACTTATGTACAGCTGCTCACTAGCCTGTACTGGCTGCCTTCATTTGCATCCTCATTCCTAAACCCTGAATCATGGTGGGAGCAATGAGATTAGCCAATGGACTGCATGACTCATGCAGCATACATACCTGCAGGGGTTTACAGCCATGCACTGCTTTCCCTTATCGCTCTTACCCCTGTCCTTCTGACCCAGTTCTCCCTCATATTTTTAGTATTTCTTTGTTGTGTCTGGTCCAAGCAGACTGCAAATGCTGGTACTTTACCTGTGGTTGTGAGTCTGAGAGCAGTTTCACAACACGTGATAATGGACAACTATAAGAACCTCACAGTAGCACAGCCCTTTCTTGGCAAGGAAAAACCCTCCCAAACCTGATTAGTGAAGTATAGTTTGGAGCACTACACAGCAAGGAATACAAGTCAAGTCAAGATACTTGGTATTGTGGTAAATGTCCTAGTAGATTTTACTCCTACTGCCTTGCAATGACTATCAGAAGATATTTGAGAGACAACTACATCAAAACACAAAGGTTACACACGCACAGAGCCTTTTTTGATATAAATAGGATGCCATTAAAATTCTTTGCTATGCTCAATGATAAATACACCACTTCAAATTATTAACTTTGCAGTACCACCAGTGATATAGGAGAAAAACCCAGGACATTTTCACTTAAAACACAAGATGTTGACAGTGTTCTGTAGCCACAGATTGTTTTGTATTTCTTGTGGATTTCATAATTTAAATACAAAGGAGATAAAGGACTATCCTTTGATGCTTGCAAGCTCCTAATGAGCTTGTTTCTGTGGTGAGAGTTAGTGGAGCCCGATGCCTTTCTTGAACAAACAGTCTCTGTCTGTGCAATGTGTACACAGCTCAGTGAATTTACTGAGGGTGAACTGGGAGTACATCATACTGCTTCCCACCCTCTATTACTAACTCCTCAGAAACTGATGCCCACCCTGTCATCTCTTAATTTAGGAAAAGGGTCCAGGCCAACAGATCCTGATTAAGGGTATGGTATCATTCACTTATTGTAGTGAAGTAAATCCTGATCATGGCTATGGTTTAAATGTAAAAGAAACCCCAACCAACCATTGAAAGAAAAAAAAACCAAAAAAACCCAAAAAAAGACAAGAAGACCCTAATCCCTTGCTACGTAGACAGAATAGGCTTGAGTTGTCCAAATTCTCACTTACTCCTTCCCTGACCCAACAGAAATTAAACTTTATGCCCCATCCATCACCAAGCTCTCTGCCAAGAGGGCTCTCAAAGGTGCCAGATAGCACTCATTAATGTATAATATAGATGTCTCATGATTTAAAAGAGTTCATGGTATTTTGTGATAGCTGAGGTGATGGCAAACTCAGCTTCAGGTGCATAGATGGTGCTGTAGAGCCCAAGACTGAGATGCAGGAGTCAGGCCCACAGAGCCACATTTTGGCTCCTCCCATATACAACACTGAGTGCCCAGGCAAAGTGAGTTTGAGTCTGGTACACAGGCCAGATTGGGTTGCTCTTTGCAAACAGATGATTTTTTGCACATTAAACACCTTGTTTACACTTGAACATGCTAGCAAACAGCTGTTCCTATTACTATCAATATTCAAGATGAAGTTTTGAACCCTATCCATCTGGATGCCTAAGGAAATGCTACATGAGTTATACTCCCCAAAGATGCTACAAATTTTGTGATCTGTGCTCTCACTGTCACTGCCTTAAAACATTTGCTTACCTTTTCTGCCCATACACAGCAGGATAAATGAGGACATTTTCTTCTTCTTCACCACTGAGTCAAAGCTTTCTTTGAAACGCCGTTATCTTTCCAAGGAAATGATTCCAGCATGTGTGTGCCACAACCTACACGGTCTCAGCCAGGGGACATGGAGTAGTCTAATGCATACCCTGGCTGCTATTTCTTAGGCTAGGATCTAAAAGTCATTAATACTGAATCCATACTCAGAACAAATCTGATACAGATTAGACATGCTCACACAATCATACCTCTGCCAGAAGGAGCTGATGCACATAATGCAGAATTTATACACTTCACAGTATAACTGTATAAGTAGACCCAGAAGCATCTCTTGATGACATAGATAAGCAATAATTGATCTACCAGAGCCCGCCAAAGAATAGGTGTTACATTGATATGTTTTTAGGAAACTGGAAGCAACAAAATATAACTATACTGTACTAGCCATTTGTGTCACTTGGTTGTAAGCATTTTTCATCTGGTTTTAGGAAGATCTTTGTGTCTTCTTAATAACAACAAAAGAAATTAAGCTCTGCTGGCACACATAGATCTCCTTGAGAAGCAAATCTCTGCGTTAAGCTCCAAACAGTTGTTGATGTTTCTCCTCAGGTGCTGCTATGCAAATCTTCACCTGATTCGCTGTGAAACCTCCCAGCCCCAAGGACTGGTTTACACAGAATAGTTCCCACCAGTTTAACTACAATCAGGTATTAAACTGATTCAGTTAATCCTTCAGAAACTCCTCTGGGGACACAATTGTATTCATTTATAACAGTTATGGCTTAGAGCAACTTACCTTTCAGTTGGTGAGCTGTCATATCAATTTAAAACTTCATGCTCATAAACTACCAAGCTAAGACATAATTTCTATCAGCCAAAATATTGTCTTTCCAAGTAATGTTTTCCATAACTGATTACAGTTAAATCAGTTCAAGTGTTTGTACAGATCAGCCCAAAATCCCCCGCTCCAATTTGGTTTTGGTTTCAAATGTTTTGAAATTGAAATTTGGTTTTCCAATTTTGGTCTTTGGTTTCAAATGTTGAGCAATGCACAAGTGAATGATCCATCTGTCACTGTGGTAAACAAAAGGGTAAGGCAGGCAGTACTAGATGCTGTTTTTAAAACAACAGCTCAACACAGAAAATGTGTTGAGGAATCAAAGTGAAATGACAGCAGTCAAGAATTTGAGGAACAAATTTTCCTTTCAGTCCACCAGCCCATAGCTCCTCAAAGACCCCCAACTTTAAGTACAGAGCATTTATTAAATGTTGGGTTCCACGTACATATTTTTTTTGCTATGATCATCCCAGCCAGTAATCATGGTCTTGTCTGTGTGGTGTAACTACACCCTAGTTACTCCTGTGATATACAAGGGAACAGGTTCACGCTCTCAAAATCTTGGAGCTCGCTTGCTGAAAACAAGTTAAAGCAAAAGAAGCACTTCAGCTAAAAGCAGGTGCTTCTGGTATGGTGATCATCCTAAACTAGTTTTATTTTTAACCAGCAGCTTCAGATTACTTAGCTATAAAACTTAATTAAATCAATAGAATTATTTAATAAAATTGAATAACATTAGTGAAACAAGATTTCTCCTCATTTTTAGGATGGGAGAGGAGCAGCCGGAAAGACACTCCCTACACTCTTACCTGATGGTGCTGCCTGTGCAAAAATAGGTGGCATTGAATCCCTCTGATTACCAACCTGGGCTTGTTTAATTAAACCCTCATCTGCTGCTGACTCAGCAGCAAACAGCCTGGGACTCACTGGCAAACCAGTTTGGAGAGCAGGGCGCCCTCAGGTCAGGCTGGAGTTCATGGGACAGGTAAGCTTGTGCTGCCAGGGTGGCAGAGTGGAGCTTGCTGCTGGCACACCTCGGGCTTCTGCCACTGCACAGCTACTCATCAGGACTGGGGCAGGGAGCCAGAGAGCTTTTAGAGCTGCTTTCCTTTACAGCTCTGTTCTTTGCTAGCAGAGGGAGAAAGCGAGGATGAGGGGCTTGAAGTAGGCTATGCCAGGGCACATAAGTGTTGCAAAGCATTGTGCTGCACCACGCAGGGTACAGTCTGCAGTCTCAGGAGGGGCTGATGTTCACAAGAAAACAAAATAGCTTTACAAGAGGTGAATAGCTCCAGTCACACCTTTTGCATCACACTTAAATTGCACCTGCCCAAGGCCAGCAATGCTGTGCAGGGCTAAGGCTTTCCTCTTCATGCTGTCCACTGCCACCTGCTCTGCTTCTCCCTATAAGGGTTTCTAGGGCTTTTTCTGTACCTCATGAACGGGGTTTGACAGCTTCTTGGAGGGAATCTGCATGCTGCACTTCTGTTGTGTTTCAGCTCAGTGAACAGGTGGAAAGTTCTTAATTTCATCACCAGTAGAAGATTTTTTTCCATTTCATGAACAAAAGCTTTTAAAGTCCTGTACTATTTTGGGAGGGCACAAGGTGTCACAGCCATATACCCAGCTATGTTGAATTTTTCTTTTGTTTCAGATAGATTTCTTTACAGAGTTTAAGTTAGCTTCAGTTTTTTCTGGACTGACTTTTTTCTGGCATTCCCTTTGGACAGTCTATGCTGTCCAGGCTGAGAACACAGCTTCATTACTACTGTTTGCCTTCCAGTGTATTAATGTTTGACATGGCAGTTTCATGAGGGCAACTGATGTGAATCCAACTACTTTTATTGTTCTTTAGCTTTTAGTGTGCCACTTAGCAGCAGTAAGTGGTCTTTAAAGATTAAGTGTAAAAAAATCCTCATCGTCTACCTACGAAACGTCAGCCTGCATTGCTGAAGCCTCTGTTACTTCTTACTCATCTCAGCTATGGCAGTAAAGAAAGAGCTGTTAAAGCTAAACCTGCTCCTTTCTCAGGGCACCTGCTCCTGCACAGCACTCATCACCTCCATGGAGCCTTGTTTGCTGTAATGCCAAAGGCCTGATGGATGGTCCCATGCCCATCCACACTGGCCATCAAGTGCCTTTCAAAAATCAATTCAGACACAAATGAGGGGGGCCATCATTTTGCTTGCTTGTTTGGCATATCTTCTGCAGGAACACACAAGATGTCTCCAGGTTGAAGCCAGCCTCATTTTAGCTTTGCAACCATTTCTTCTTTCATCTATGACTCTTGTCAAAGCTTATTAACACTCAATGCCCAAGAATGAGCACCCATGCTCTCTCACCCTCTAATCATATGTGGCATTCCCTCTCACCTCCAAATCCTCCCAAGTTGTTAAGCAAATATGCTGATGCCCAGGCCAGCCTTATACAGCTTTACAGAGACTTACTGCACCCATGCTGAGGGCAGCCTGCTTCTCCTCTGCAGCCAAAATCTGCTGGGCAAGGAAGAAGCCAGGTGTCAGATCTCTCTAATGTTAAGACTAGGCTAAGAATGACTCCTTTATGGCAGGAAAATAAATAACTTACACACCAATGGCAGATGAACCACAGCCTTGCTGTTCTTATCATGCCCTCTGTCCATCCTGAAGACAATTCCTATGGAAGCTGCCTTTGCCAGCCTTGCACAGCTGTGCTAGCTCTTTTGAAACAGGAATCCTTCCTAAATAGGCTCTGTAGCCCCCTTCTACCCACTGCACCCCATGAACAGCATACCCTGAGCAAACTGGAGGGGTAAGAACAAAAGACAGAATAAGCAGTCCTTGAGTGGAGCACTTGCAGTGAAAAATGAGAAGCTTTCTGGCAAATTTTATGGTAAGATTTACTTTGAGGTAGCACAAAGAGAGAGATAAAGGGCTATTTTTCCTCCATGTAAATGAAAAGAGATCTTGGGTTTGTGGAAGAATTCCTTGAAAGGACAGGGTGCTCAAGAAACAAGAGGAAAACCACCAAGTAAGACTGTAATTTTCCGTTGGAGACAAAGACAGAAGTTCTTCCTGAAGCACCAATACAGCATCTGACCGGCTCTGAGTAATTCTTGCCACTGCTTTGTAGCTTAATTTGTAAGATTGCCATGATTTACAGGAAGCTTTTCTTTATCGCTTGAACAGAAAATCAAGAGCCAACCACTAAATAGTTCAGTATCCTAAAGGGCTGTTTGGTATCCATCTGTTAGGTCCAAACAGTACAAAACATCAAGGAAGAAACAGCCACCAGAGAACTACTTCCTAAGATACCGGAACAGAGATGGAGAGTGGTAGGTACCACTGAAAGGTTTTTTCACGCTGGGGGCCAGCAGGGGTGGAGGATGTAGATAACGCTTTACTGAGCCAGACAGGGCACAGGACAGAGCATAGCACCTTCCCTTACAGCACAGTGCTTTGAACTGTGCCTTCAGGGTACTGCCCACCACAGTACTCCGTTAGCAGCACAACAGGGTGGCTAGTTTCAGCCTAGTGGCTCTTTATGCAATGGCTGGTTTCTGCCAGGGTCTCATACAGCTGGGGGAAGGTGGCCATAGGCAATACGATCCACTCTGCGCATCTGTACAACAGGAGGTGTTTGTTTAGTTATCTGCCTCCTCAACCAACATAGTTTTGAGATATGATTTCTCATGTCCTGGTTTTCAAAGAGACTGCATTAGGAAATACATCAAATGAAAAGTGGGTGGACTTCTACTGAGTTGACTTTTGTTTATAAGCCCTTAAAAGTATTGTAAATGAATGTCAATCCAAAGCCAGAAGGTTTGGTGCAAGTTTCAGTTCAAAAGATAGTGTTTTATTGTCTGTATTAAATAAAGGGATTCAAACAATGTAAACAAAAGGAAAATTGCCATCTTAGATGGTTGCAGCCTCATGACCTTGAAGTAAGCTGGGTTCTGGATCTGTTTTCTTCTAGCAAAGAAGTTGCTGCCTTTAACACAAAGAAGAAAACGTTATTCCTCACCTAAACTCAGTCTCAGCTGCCACCCAGTGGAATCACAAATCTCTGCATTATACCAGTGGCTCCTACTGCTGCCTCATCACTCTTGTCTACAAGATTTTAGTGACTAACAATAAGATGTGATTTGTCTGCAGTATTTCCTGTCTACAGATTCATGCAGCACTTCAGAGAAATATCTCCATTTCCATTTCTCACACGAGAAACTGAGGCACAACAGCCAAAAGATTTGCCCGGTCATATTGCAGGCCAGAAGCAGAGATGGGGACAGACTTTGTCTCTTCATGATGGATATCTAAACATGGTTGGCTGCTGATCCAAAGAAGATCCTATGGTTTCATGATTTGAAGCAGAAGGGACAGTGTCATGCAGGGGGAAGAGACAAAAACACAGTGTAGGCTGGAGGTGGGATTAAGCCTGTCACTTTTAAACCTGAACAGTCAGTTTCCTTTGTGGTCTTCTGTGTTTGCTTACAACTAAAACGAGCAAGCAATCTGGTTTAAGAGATGCCTGCAGGGATTTTTCAAGCTGTCACCAGTTATTTTTCACTTTAGAAGAGCATGCTCCCATTACTGCAGGAAAGACCTTGACATATGGTAGGATGTAGAGGGCAAAGACACAGAGCTGTCTGTACAGCTGGCGGTGCAGCTCCTGGCAATAAGTGGGCAGCCAGAAAGCCAGAAGTACCACGAGTGGAGAGGAAGTGCTGCACAGAGACAGTCACAGCCCTGACAAAAATGCAGATAGAAAATGTCATTGCACTAGGCTATGTCCACCTTATGTGCAATGGGAACATGACATACCTATCAGGTCTTATGGGAGCCCTGATATCCAACAATCTCTCTTCTGTCCACCCACAATCAACATAATATTGAAGCCTCTATGAGCCTTTTCATTGAAAGAAAATTAGAAATAGTTGGAATGTTTCTTCCCCATCCTACGCAGCCACATAGCTCTGAGCTGCAGCTCTGTCCTAACAGGAACAAGAGCTGGTAAATTCCATGCACTGGGATGGATGGAAGACCCTTAGAAATAGGTAGTGGCAGAAAGAGGTGATATTTATTTCTAAAGACATGTGTACGCTTGTGCATATATATATATATATTTATATATACATGTGTATTATGAACCATGTCATATTTATGAGAGATCTAAATTCTGAAAAAGCAAGTAAAACCCAACCTTCTCTGACCTAAATTACAATGTCAGGATAAACATATAAACAAGTTATTTTTAAGAAGAGGAATGCTTTGTGCCTTCTGCTATGCTCCTGAACAGCACCCAGCAAAAGATCATCATCAGTAAGGAGAAAAGAACTTTTTTTTCTATAAGCTTATATCTTCCTCCTTAAATACCTGGATTTGAAAAGCATATCTCCAAAGCCTCTAGATCTAGGTGACACATAACACAAAGAAGCAACCATTGGGACTTAAGGGATTCAGGGGAAACTGCTCAGCTGCCAGCAATTCAGGCTATTCCTGGTCAAATGAGAGTCTTACATTTCAACTCACTTCCAATTTGCTGTGCCTTTACTCCTTTTAAAAGTAAAGGCGCAGCAGACACTGAGTAGAAGGTGAATACACATCTTCAACTGTTCACTAAGGTCACTGAAGACCCACTGTGGTTTGACAATATTTTCATTTTACTACTGAAAGCTCACATCACTGAAAACCTACTTGAAACCAAGAGCCAACAGTGACCAATGCCACTGAGTAATCGCAGATTGCAGTAGCACTATCTCTATTTGATGGCATCATCAAGCAATGACAAAAATACCCCTTGCTAGATTTACCAAGTGGATACTATTTCAGAAGCATTTTCAAACTTTGTACCTTAAAGATAAAAAATGACCTACTTAACTTTTCATCATACTTGTGGAAGGAAAGACACTTTCTAGTGCTGTGTGAGAGAATTTTAAAACAGTTTCCGTAAAAAAAATAAATTCCTTGATGGAGTTTGCAACAGCAACAAACTTCTCTTGGTATTATCTATTAACCTCATGCACCACTGCATCAAAACCACAGCTGGTGCAAATCAGTGGCAACCTGATTTCATTGATCAGGGGCCAAATGGTGATGATTAGCAAATTGAAGAGAATGAGCTATGTTCTGAAACCCAGGTAGCCTCATGCAGCCAGATCCAGGAACAGTCAAGTCTAAGCAGAGCAATTCCATGAAAGGACCAAGATTCAGCAGTGTGGGAGGGAAACAACTCGGGGGGAAAGGAAATTATGTAAATAGAAACCTTATTTACCAGATTAACTTTGTTATTTAATCTGTCACTCTGGTTGCACATTAAATTAAATCCAAAGAATGTACTCTGTCAGCCAATCAAGTCATGATGGACACCATATCCAGGCACACAGGCTGTTACATTGCTGCCAACCTTCAATCTGGAGCCATATGAAACACATAGATGGACTGATGGGCTCATTCTCCCTCTAAACAGGCCTTGATAGGCAAGACACCATCATACTCTGACTAGATAGTCATAGCAGACTGTATGTATGTAGTGCCATCTGTCTCTCCCTTGTGAATGTGCCTCTTTGGGTATCCAATTGCCCTTCCATCTGCGATTCCTGCCTGAGTCCACGGAATGACCTTTATACACACCCGTGTCCAAAGTGCATTGATATATTCACATGCATTTTTTTAAGCTTTACACATTGAAATCAATATTGTCCTGACATTCCTGGCATGTTTGACCTCTCCATTCTCTGGTAAAAAATAAGACAGAAAAGCACCCTTGCTGTTCTTCAAAGTGGAAGTGTCAGAGTGATGTCCCTAGTTATTCCAAGGAGGCACTTTACAACTATCCCACAAAGCAAATCATATTTACTTGTTTAACAAGGTACCACCCCACTGAAGGCACATGCACAGACTGACTATCAATGTATGTTAAAAAGGGATGCAGAGATGAGCTGATGTCATGGTTAGTCAGCCCTCCTCAGCAAAGCAGGGCCTCCTTGCACAAGTACACTTCCCTGCATGAGAATGGGTTTCACTTGGCCCAAGAAACCCATGCTATCAAACCTCTTCAACACAGAGGGATACCTCCTGTTTACCTTGGTGTTTTTGGAAAGAGTTGCTGCAGCAGCTGCTGTAGCTATTGTTACAGTTGCTTATTCATAAACCAGAACTGAGGAATCAAGAAACTTCAACCTTTTCTACCCCCAGGCTGCTGGCCAGGGCACTGGGTCATGTTGATGTAACCCACTTCAAGGGTTTTCCTTTCAGACCTTACGGTCTGGTCTGCTTTATGCAGCAAGAAGAATACACCACATGGCCCTCAGGGACCCTCCCCATTCTTCAACCTATCTTCCTATTCACACCTAGATCCCGATGAGCTCTTTACCCTGGTGCTTGTTGAGGGTCCTCCAATCACAGCCATTCCAAACCAATAAATTCAAGGTTAGTTATCAAAAGAAGGGTGAGGCTTCCAAAATTATTTCCTATAACAGCTAGAAGTTAGTCCAAATAAAGCTACTCAGGCAATTATGGTTCTCCCCAGAGTGCTGACAACAAGAAAGTTCAGCTATACACCACTACTACATCATTATTTTTGTTCTGTGTCTGCCACATTAGCATGATGCAGGTCAAGCTCATTTTAGGAGCTTCTTCTGCACAAATAAATGCTATTTTCTTAAACATTAGTGACCTTTTCATCATACTTAGACCCTAAGTGTATCTTTTGTTTACAGCCATAAAAGTTAAAGATTTTATTTTCAAGACTTTTTCCCCCTCACGATCTAGAAACATACTAGAAATGGCACAAGACTGCTCAAGCACATTAGTGTTTGGTTCAGCTCTGTTTCTAACACTAACTCTATGCATTGATCTTAGAATGAGAGTTATAAATAATACTGTTAAATACATTAATGAAATCTCTTTTAAGGCAACAAAGCAGTGAAACATAATACACAGAGTAAATATATCTTAATTTTGTCAAAAAGGAAGATCCTGCAGGTATTTAACTTTCTCTACCCCACTGAGAACACCTACTCTTTCCCACTGATTAGACAGGGCTTTGAAGTATCTAGCTTTGGTCTGCTCCACTGTCTTGTTAGACATCCAAAACAGGTAGTTTAATAACTCTATCAAGAATCCAGCTTCCTCATAGTCAGAGAAGGTATCCATGGTTTGAAAGAAAGCTGCTTTTCAACTTTGCCTATGTCTAAAACATCCAACTGGCCTGCTTCAGAGACTACAGCAACAGCAGGAGCCCTTGTGGAGGCCAACTGTTGGACATAGTTTCTGTAGCTGTGGACATGATATATGAGGAATTTAATTTTGAATGGAACTTTGTTCAAAAACAGTTTGTGACAATTGGTCTATCTTTTCTTCTGTTGTTAACCTGTGTCAGTAGGGAATAGCAAACAAGAACAGCTAAGTGGAAGGGACAGCTGTGAAGGGATTTATAAAATTCAGAAGTGGGTATCAGGAGATGACAGTTTCAGTGTTTATCTGTAATATTTTGTTTAGAGCAAAAGAGTAATTCTGAAGATGTAGAAAATGTCAGTTATTCTTTGGAAACTTGTATTCCAAATGATACGTCAGTATTTTGCATTTATTATGATGTCCTGGCCAAGAGGAAGGACTGCCTTGTATTAGCTTTAGTACAAGATGATGTTTTCTGCCTCCAGATGCTCAGTGAATCATTAAATTATTGAACAGCCAGTCTACCAAAAAAACAAAACAAAAAACCCCACAACAACAAAAAATCCCCAAACCACAGGGAGAGGGACTTATTTGGTTTTGCTTTCAACAGTCAGTGCAATAAATGAGAAATATCTACTCAACATTAGTAACAAATAGTCTCTTGCCTGCATGAAGTAAAATTGCTGGCAAGATTAAGAAAGAAAACTCTTCCTAAAGAAGAGTTGTTCTGGCTTGTTTCGATGGCTACAGGAGGGCCACTTATCTCCAGAATTTAGTGGGATTTCTTTGCACTTCAGGGGAAAGAAGGTGGGATTTTTATTTTGTAGCACTCCTATGTCTTCTCTGTAAAGTGCTTGTCCACTGGATGCAAACCAGAATACAAGATCCATTGCTCTGCCTGTCTTCCCCACTTTCAGGCCAATTGCTTTGGGGACAGGCAACTGGTCTCAGATTCCAGTATACAGAGACTGCCACTGACCCCTGCCTGGAGAAGTGGAAGTAGACTTCCCAGGATGTATTTCCTTTTTTGCTCCCTTTTGTGTCATCTTGTGGCCATCTTATTGTCATAAACCTCTTTTCATCACTCAGTTTGACATTGATCTTTATTGTTATTCAAATTACTTTTAGTATCAAAACTCTAGTCCTGATCAGTGTAAAAACACAGTTTCTGCAAGTATTTTCTCGTGGCTATAATCTGCCACCCCAAATCAGCTATTGCAGGAGCACATCAAGCTTTGGAGTGAACCAGTAATCAACATACAAGCATGACCTCCTGCAAAACCTCTGACTGAATAATGCTCACAAAAATACCTCTTTCTAGTAGATTGTGGAGAGAATGATGTCATATTTATGACTGAAATAGCTGGAACGAAAAGGATGATTTCAGTGATTACTTCAATCAATGAGATGATTGCTTTTCCTCCTACAATTCCCACTACATTCACAGTCTCCTGAAGCTCTCATGAAGGCCAAGTCCTTTCATACTAAAATCACCAGTCTAAACTAATGAAGAGCCATCAGCCAGCACAGAACTATAGAAACAGGCTTGTTTCTTGATGAAAGGTTACAATTTTTCTATAAATTTTTCTGTTATACCCCAGTCTACTGAGATTTATGACAGGCAGGAAGCAACAGAAAACCAGCTAGAACTACTGCGTTGATTCGCCTGGGGTTTCTAAACAAACTCCAATGCACAGACACAGAGGAGAAGACAGCTGTCTTCCTGTGAGACTGAGCATGGCTCACCATTGCCTCATTTACAGCTGTGTTCCCACCACTGCCAAGGCTACCTGCACAGTTACATGATGAGGCAGCAGCAGCAACAACAGCCAGGCAGTGCAACATGATGGTCAAGAAAACCACTTCTCTGAGAGACAACACACTTACAGAAGCCCAAAACTCTTGTGAGCAAGTGAGATTGAATCAGCCCATACGTTTTGATTTTGGAAGGTCGTATAGAAACCCATGCACTGAAGTACCATCTAGCCCCTTCATTAAGGGCCACAGGAAGGACAGAGAATCCACTGAGAACAGCTGGTTTGAGGCATAGGGTCTTTTAGGTCATTCTCAGAGGCAAGCTATGTTATAGATTTCTTAACTCTACTGATAGGCCTTTGTGGTTCTGAACTCAGCCAGAAGAGCTTTGTCTGGGTAAATACAGGCTAGTTCCTTCATACTGCTGCCGCTTCATGTGAGAGCACAAACACTGTCAGTAAAAGTAATACCTTTGAGAAATTCCATCAAGCCTATGCCTCAATACACCTCGTATTTGAAATAACATTAGGTGTATTGGTTGAGACTTATGCTCCCTTCCATGGGGATAAATGCAAAATGAGAAGCAGCCAAGAAAATGCAACAGTTGGGACATAGTTAATGAAATGAACTGATTTTCATTCTGGCCCAGTACTTAAATCCAAATTTTCAGAATCTCCCTTTAAAGTTTAAAGCTTCTTCAGCATATGTTGGTGAATATTCAAATATACATGTTCATATAGATACACAAATATACACAATGCCTGTGTACATATATTTAACTCAAATATTTATATCTGACTCTATGAATAATTTAATTCTTTTAATCACACTAGAAAAGGGTAATCCTAAACTCAAATTTTCCCTAGTAACAGCACTACACTGATAAAAATGACATGGTGGACTCTTTCCAGATTGCCATGTTGTGACTGTTAGGGTATAACTGCAAACAGGAACAACGTGTAATCACAATATTTAGTATATCACCTAAAATGTTTAAAACTATATTCCTTAAACTGATGAAATAATGTATTAGTTAGGAAGTAATTCAATATCACAGAAGTCCTTTCTTATTTCAAGGAAAACTATCTGACAATTATTATTAAAATGAGAAAACAGAAGTACAGAAGACACAGAATACAAATACAGCTGCAGTGAGTAGGATGAATCTCTTACTATTTAACAGCTGCCCCCTTATTTAAGGGCATCAGAAAAGCAGATGCACTGGGGGCAGATTGGACTGCCAAGGACAGTGGGAAGGCACGCAGTGCAAGAAGCACCCCGAGCACACATAGTGTGTTGTGACACGCTCCTTTGGCACTCAGTGGAGGTATCTTCACTGACCCTTTCTAACAGAGCTGCCTGAAGGGCTCAGTAACACCACCCCACTCCACAGGAACCACGTCCTTAAAAAAACTAGGTCTCTTTTTAAGTCCCATTCAGGTTTGGCAACACGTAAGTATCTGTTTCAAGTAATTCAGACATAAGCAGAAAAGCAAAGAACAGAGCCATCAGAAACATGGGCCATACACTTAAGAGCTGGACTTGATGATCCTTGTGGGTCCCTTCTAACTCAGAATATTCTGTGATTTTGTGATTCAGTGATTCTAACCACTGAGATCATAAAAATCAGCTCCCTGCAATCACAGGCCACCATGACACAGAGGAATTTAGATCACATCCACTTGCCTCCTGTATTCCACAGTCCACAGGCCTTCCCCTGAAGTCCCAGACCCTCACCTCAGGTGAAAACAGAGCTTTCCTTTTTAAATGGTAGTTGCTGTCTTTCTCTCCCAGCTAGAAGTGTTTGCTATGCCCAAAGCATGTCTAACACATTTTGGGAAGACGAGCAGAATCTTTTTGGGGATGCTTCTAAGACAGACAGCTGTATTTTGCACAAAACCCAAAGAGACACAGGAGGATTAAAGTCTCACAGCATCTTATTGCATCACAGCATCTGTGGTGGCAGCCCACCACATCTTACTTGGAGACAGTGATCCATCTGTGTACTTGTACTTCTGCCAGGATGAGGAACTTCAGGGCAGATGAGGGTGTGAGATTGTTGCAAGCACTACAGGAGGAAAGGGAAGGACTCAAGCAAGAGTCCTGTCTATTCTCATAGAATGGGTACAGAAAGAAAGCTAGAAAGGGGAATACAGCTACTGAATAAACAAATATTTGCAGCAAGGAAACGAAGGTAGCATTTATTTTATATTTATTTGATAAGCTGCTGTCCTGAAAAGTGATGTGTCAAATTTTGGAAGTGAGATCATAGATTGGTGAATTCCTCACTCTCACAAATGACCAGAGTGACCATTTACAAGAGCAGCTTTATATATTTCTGTGGTGGGTTGACCTTGGCTGGACGCCAGGTGTCCACCCAGCTGCTCTATCACTCCCCTTCCCAGCCGGACAGGGGAGAGGGTAAGGTGGGAAAAAAACCTCAAAAAACAAACAACTCATGGGTTGGGATAAGGCAGTTTATTTAAAGCAAAAAGTAAAGCGAAAGCCTGTACGTGCAAAAAGTGAAGCAAAATGAAAGATAGCAGGGTTTATTCTCTACTTCTCATGAGCAGCGATGGTCGGCCATTCCTGAGCAGCAGGGCTTCAGCACACGTGACAGTTCCTCAGCAGGCAGCCATTGGAGACAATGAATGCCTGCCTTCCTGCTCCTTCCCTTAGCTTTTATAGCTGAGCTGACATCATATGATGTCAAAAGAATATCCCCTTGGTCAGTTTGGGTCAGCTGGCTTACTTGAGTCCACTCCCAGGATTTTGCCCTTAACTGGGGGAGGAATGTTACAGTGTTGATGCTGTGCTCAGTAGTAGCCAAAACACGGCGTGTTATCAACACCCTTCTAGCTACCAAAGCAAAGCACAGCACTGTGAGGGCTACTGTGGGGAAATGAACTCCAACTCATCCAGACCCAATAGTTTCCTACTAGGAAGCCACAGTAGGCTCCAAGCCCTTCAACCTAAGAAATAATTGTAATTTCCTTATTTAGTAGGTTTTAATAAAAGGCTGTCTAGCATGAATGTGGAAGGCATTAATATTTATGCCCAACTGAAAGAGGGCTGCTTGTCACTGACTGCCATTTGTCTACTGAACACCTTAATCTCTCATATTTTTTTTCTTTAAATTTAACTGCCTTTCGTCTTGTGACCTATTTTCTAGAGAACATATACTCAGCTAATGCTGGTAGATCAAATCAACACTGTAGCTATGGTTCCTTTGAACGGAGACATGTCCTTTGCATTCGAAATATAACACATCAGGATTTTTCTGGCATTTATTTCTAAATGGAAACACTAGATCTGATGGGATGCCTGGCTTAAACTGAGACTCAGTGATCCTTATTATCAAAAGTCTTTTTGGATTACAGCAACCAAAGCTCATTTTCCTCAAAACAGGCTGGAATACTTCTACAAGTAACTCAATTGCTATCTCTTACACAATAGCCACATGCTGCACAATACCCAATGAAATTCAGATACATGTGTCCCCCTGCTCTACCTCTGTGGGTTTGCTTGCTGCTTCTGAAGCCTCATGAAATGTATTAACTTAAATGATAAAGCCGAAGCCAGAGGGAGGAAACACCTTTGCGATTCTTCCTACAGTGAGCTCAGCACAAGACATGTTCAGCTCTGCTTCAACACTTGGTTTCAGCTCAAAGTTTTTCTAACCTTCCACATATTGCAAAAGAGTATTTACCTTCATTGCCCAGCAGCAGCCCATAGTCTGTGCAATGTGTATTCAACTCAGTGTGTATCCTGGGATGACCAGAAGTTGTTTTCATCAGACAATCCCAGCAGAGCACTCTGATTTGAAGACCATATGCTGTGGTCCCCCTCACTGTGGGAGAGCTGCTAAACACTCACATGGGAGCTGCAGGAGCTCAGCAGGTATCAACCATTCTGCACAGGGACAAGGTGCTGCTGACTAGAGCAGTGATTTGCAGAGGAGGCAGCCTGATTCACAGCACTGGCAGGATCCTGGAAATAGCTTACATCAGCATAATGCAACAAACAGGATGCCTACTTGCAGGGGTTAAGCAGGAGTTAGGATCTTTCTTCCCACTGAAGCCAGCTTCTCCCAAGAAACAGTCTCACTTCTCAGCTGTACTTAGAGCTTGTGTTCATTTCACTGGCTCCAGCTTAAGTGGTCTAAGTCATACCATGTGGGGATCGAATCCTCTGACTTCCAGAATACATGCATTCTCCCCAGCTCCCATAACGGGGAGGCTGTGTATTAAAAAGGGAGATCTGGGATGGGTTTTGGCAGGGGAGCAGGGGCAAGTTTCTGTCTGGCAAAGTCAAACATTCGTGTCTCTCACTGTTGAGCTGCATCCTTGTCCATACCAACACAGATGGTATTGATCCTTAATGGCTTTAATGGAGAATTTTTTCTCATTATTTAACAACTGCTCCTTGAGCTTGTGTATCACCTGTGCTTTTAGAAGCCCCGTCTCCACTACTTCTCCTAAAGACTGTTTTTTATGGGCTCGGTCACTACATATTTGGATTTATTTTAAAAATACGTCTTCCACGTCACCCCAAAAAGGGCATTGCTGTTAGCCTGTGAACTGCACACATTAGAAGACAAAGTTATTACATAGACAAAGAACTCAGAGCAAACCTCACTACTAAAAAAGGCTTCATTAAAATTGTTTGCCATAGGCCAAGAGTCTCTTCTGATGATCTGCTATGATTCCTTCCAACCTGACTCATTCTGTGATTCTCTGAATATGAGGGCCCTTAGAATTAATTCAAAAGGCAGTCACCGAAGCAGTCTTAAAAGATTAAGATTGTAATGGATGTCTGCAGATGTATGGTAAACCCATTGCATCAAATTCTTCAAGGCTTCAAGTTGTGGTCTGATCTGCACTGGAGATGATGTGGAATGAGTTAAAACTCTCTATTTTCATTTTACAGAAAACATTTTTTTAAAGATGCATCCAATATTGAGTGGAAGGAAATCCATGGGAAAAAAGTACTATAGCATGTACAGTTGTGATTTTGAGCATAATGCTGCATTAGAAAACATGAATTCTGCTTTGTACAAACAAGAAGGAACTGCACCTTTTCCAGCTGGCGTAGAACAAAAAATCTAACCCTACCTACCTGCTCAAGCAGGGTCATCCTAGAGCACAATTCAAAAACTAGAGACAAAGAGGACCAAGGGTAAAAAGGAATGACGAATGAAGGAATGAAAAAAAATAAACCCAGCCTTACCATGTTTTGCAGATTTGTCTTTAGGCAACCAAAGGACCTTCTAACAACAGGGAATGAATGCCATGTATCACAGGGATCTTGGAGTGAAGCTGATCAGTGAGAAACTCAAGTACTGCAGGTTCATTTGGGTGGATATTCTTGAGAGGAGGGAGCTTTGATTCTGGAACAGTGACTCATTTTTCAAGTGTAGTACTCTTTCAGAATAGTCATCTGTGTTTCAGGGGAGAGAGTAAGCCAGGAAAAAGGCCTGAAAGCCAAAGTAATCCCATCACATTACCCCACTGATAACCAAACTCTCTATAGAAGAATTAACAGACTTAAGCCAGTCAACAGTTCCAGTGCAGCCAGGCCTGTGTCCCAGTTTAAAAAAGTAGTCACTGCTACTGCTGTTTGCACGACAATTCAATCCCGTGAAAGGCTTCTCTGTCTCTAAGCTGCTTTTGGAAAAGCAGATGTAAGTTCCTCAGTCACTTAGATATTACTGAAAAAGTCTACCCCGCTTATATTAGTTGAAAGGAGAATAACACTCATTACAGATCCTAATTACCACTAGATTCGGTAAGGGTCCCATATCATATATGTTTGATTTAGTGAGCATGTGGCAGATGTTAGTCATCTAATTTAACATGCAGCTGGCAGAGCTTCCCCTCACAACAGATTATTATAGTGAAAAAGAACCAACCACAAATACTGCTTGGACCTAAACTGTCCTTTGCAGAAGTATTTCTGGGTTGCTAGTTGACCTGTTTTGATTTGGTTTTTTTGTACCCTCCACCACTGATTCCTAGAGGTCCACCTAGATTTCGGTGGAGCTAGAACAGCCCCCCCATTTTTTCTGGACTGCTGAATGTCTATCAAAGTTGCAGGCAAAGTTGTAAGTGGTTATTTTGTGAAGTAAAAGGGATAAAACCCCACAGAGCCAGCCAAATCCTAGTTGACAGAGGCACACACACAATTACTACAGCATATCTCGGAGCAGGCCCAATTCTCCCCATATTCAGTTTTACTACTGTGCCCTTTGGCTGCCGGCAGCATTACTAAGTGACCACCATAGACATCTCTGTCAGGTGATTAAGAACATCAATAAATATCTGCCAAAATTTTTTCCCATCAATGGGTAGCTGCCTTGTCAGGAGAACCTCATGGCTGGCAGGTGGCTGTTGTGGGTCAGCATCAGCAGCAAGCTGTGCCCAGCGGAAGCTCATCCATCACAGCAAGTTGTTCCTTAACTCTTAAGCACTGGCAGCATTACAAGAGCACTCTATTAAATATGAATATCTTATGGTGTTAAGCTGCCACCCTCTATAAATAGTGAGGCATTCATTTTAATCATTTTATTGAAATATAGAAGCCTGCAAATATCTTGCTTTGGGATTTGAATATTTATGGCCATTTGCGATGTTCTACTGCTCAGTAAGCTCCCCTAAATGGTTGGCCGCTTCTTCCATCAAAAACTCATTTTATTTTTCTCAAGTACTGTAGAGCTGTATTGCAGAAGTTGCAAACAAAAAGACATCTGCAACTTGGGCTTTATAAGAAAAAAATATGTTTTAAAAATGAGATGGATTTTTGCGTGTATTTAGCCAAAAGGCTCACGTCTGACTGTAGTTAAATGAAGGACTTATAAAAATTAATGAAAATAGAGCAAATTAGAATAAATTCTTTGATAGTCTTGCCTGGAACATCAGTTTATCCCTTGAGTGTTTTTATCAACATCCATGAGATGCAGCTGCACTCACCTTGAAATTTGTGTTGATGCTTGCTCAGATAATCAATTCTGTGTTAAAGTGCTACAGTTAAACTCTGTGGAGGAAGAGAAGGCACCAAGTTTACTTTCTAATGTAGGATTTTGCTTCCTTTATTTCTTTTGCCTTCCCCTTTCTCCTCACTACAGTCAGGACTGGCAGGAGAACGTTGACCAAAGTTACCTGATTGGCAATTACAACTACAGAATAAAAAGTTTTTGTAAAGGGTGGATTAGTTATCCATTAAGCTCCTCTCTCCAGCCTACAAATGTGTGCAGAGGCTCTGTACTGACCTTTTCAGAAAGACATGCTAACTCACCCTCTGCATTTGTGGTGAAGGCTTCCTCAAATTTTGTAGCAGAGCCAATGGCTTCTTCAGTGACAGCCATGGAACCAAGGCTTGCTTCAGGTTTACAACAAACTCTGTGTTTCAATACAGCTTCTTCATAAGAAGATTTTTGTACCTGCCCTGCACCCCTGTAGATGTGCCCAGCATTATTCCTGGGTTCAAGGAAACAAATGCTCTAAAGAGCTGGCCAGAGTCTCAAGTATTTGCCCATGCTACTAAGAAGTGCAAAGACAAGTAGAGAACCACTGCACCTCTGCCAAAACTCCAGCCTTTTCCTCCATTTTATTTGGAGGAAAAACCAAAATTGAACTGTACAATTCTGAAGGAGAGAAAGCCCTTTTCTTTCTTACACAAGAAAACTGCACAACTTGGTTTAGTAGCATATTTTGCAACATAGCCTGTTTCCTGCCCTTTAATACTCAGGAGACCACAGAAATCAGAGTGCTTTCAGCAATCTAAAAAGACCTAATTGTAAAGGAGAGGGCTACATTTCACAGTAAGACAAGGGGGTTAAGAATAACCTCTATTTTTCCAATTTCATATTGGCTTTTACCTAGGGCGGAATGGCCATTACGGATACAAAGCACACTTACCATGTCCCAGATGCACTGGTTTTTGTATTTGCTCTCTGCAGATTTCCCACTCCAAGAGCAGCCATATCCTCGTAACCATGGCAACCACTCATGGCAAATTCCCTCAAAACGCAAAAGCAGAAGGATGTAAAGGAATAAACATTTTAAAAAGGTTGTACACAAAGACAGCATCTTATCTTCATAAATGCAAGACAGGAGAAAAACACAGTATTTTCATGCTGGAGGGTTAACTGTCAGGCTGGTTACCTTCCTCACTGGACAGTTAGCATCAGACAAAGTCCTCTGTTTTATGAGTAAATGACAACCTTTTATCATGCCCAGGACAGATGTGCTTTGAATTAAAAAAAAATAACTTAGATTTTTGTCTTCCGAAATAAAAAATAAAGGTATGCTCCTGACTAAAATCATAACAAAGGTAGAGTCATACCTGAGCAGACCTTGGTCCACCTAGTTCAGTTTTCTGCCTCCAACAGTACCTGTAAATGAGGTAAAAACCAAGTATCACTGGAAGGCACTTTCACCCTAATATTCTCCCCAGCCTCAGAGGATTCCCTGGTTTATCTAGACAGTAAAGCTCAAAGAAGCTCTATGCCAAACACTTTTCCAGGCTCCTTTCCAAACCATCCTTTGGCAGGCAGTACAAGAAGCCTCGTTCACTCCACATGAACAACCACCTTCTGTTTGCATTGAGCCTACTGGTGTCACTTGATGGGCCCCTGTTCTCATGTGAGAAGAAATAACAATCAGTCAATCTCTGTTCCCCCCCCTCCTATGTCACTCACAATTTTGTAGATCTCTACCATATCATCCATCCACCCTTGGAAAAGGACAATATAAAGCTCATCCTACTTAACTGTTCCTTGAAAGAGATCATCTCATACCTTTGCTCACACACATTACCTTTCTTCAGAATTTCTTCTGCTGTAATACATCTTGAGATGAGAGGATCAGAACTGCTTGGAGGGAGTGAACCTTGGGAACAAGCAGTACCTTTTTTATCTCTGTTGTCTTTCCACAGAGTAATAGTATTTAATCTTTTATTCCATTGCTACTGAGCACTAAGCTGATGGTTTCATGGAACTATTATAAACCCACAATTTCACTCTTATGTTACAACAACAAAGTCTTAGCTCAGAATACTATAGGTGAAGCCAAGATTACTTTTACCCAGGAGTTACAGTTACCTGCTCTGAATTTCATCTGCTATTATACTATCCATCTCTCAAATTCAGCAGATCATTTTTCAGTCTACCCTTGAGCTTTTCCAGAGCACTGGGGTGATTAGTACCAGCCCCGTCAATCAGCTAATTTTCATTTTTTTTATTTGTACCTCAACCTGTTTCATAATTAATTCAAATTTTAGGCTTATCATTTGCTGAATCACTGCTAAAAATAGTGGCGTAGGGAATCTCCCCAACTTCTTCTACGGTACGCAAACACGAATAATCATCTCTGCGGCAGTCTTGTCCATATGGCTAACAGCTGGCTCCACCAGCCTTCTGGTGAGCTTTTTGTTCTTGGTGTAAGGCCCTGCAGACTCTCCTCCTCCTCCCAGGGCTCTGACAGCCATTGCCCAAGGTCAGCTCTGAGACGGTGCAGCTGGGTGACCTTGAACCTGACTGCTGGGAGCAGAGCTGGGAGAAGCCTTAATGGGGGCCTCTGCTCCTTCCAGAGTTTTAAGCTCAAGCCCTTGCTCTTGGACCCTGCTCAAGCTATGCTGTAGGTGGCCCTGTGTCCACCCTTGCCCCTCGCAAATCCAAACCCTGATCCAGTAACGTAACTTCCCAGTTATGAGTCCATAACTGGACTCAGCTGTCAAGTTGGACTCCAGGCTGCTCCTGGTCATCATCACCCGACTGACTCTGCCCTCTCTGCCTGTGACCCATAGTGAGGGCACTGTCCTACCTACTTTACTTCACCTTCTCTCCTGGCTTCCAGTCCCCTGTGCAGCAGCCTCAGGCTCATTGCTAAATGGCAGACAGGCTGGAAGGAGGACCAGTTCATTTTCATATCTGATTTTCATATTTGTATTATATTATAATAATAAGTTTCAAACTCATGATGATTAAAACTGAGGAATGGTTTTGGAGTGAGATGTGGAGAGGAAGAAAAAGGGGACCTCCAGTTTATTCTGGTGTTAGCAGAGGAGGCTCAGTGGCTGTGTACACCACACACATTCTCTGTGCATGACCTTGATCTGGTTGCTTAACTGCTCCCTGTCAGTCTCTCTTGCTCTAAAAAGGGATTAAACTTTTCTCCGGAGAACAAAAGAATGCTCCTTCCTCCCTCCCTCCCTCCCTGCCTGTAACAAATGTCAGCAACAGCCCTGACTGGAGCTGGGAAAACTTGGAAGTTTGCCATTGACTTTAGCAAGTTAAGAAAGAGGCTTCATTTACAGAGCAGGAACAAGATGAGCTTTTCTGCAGAAAATCTTCTATAGAAAAGATTATAGTCCTTCTCTGTGTTCAACATGTATAAACACACTAGTATATGGTTGGGCAACAGATATCATCCCTAAGCCTTGTAAAGACACACTTAAAAACTTGCAGAAAACAGCTTTTCACTCTGAAGTAACAAAAATTTACTAGTGACTATAATACATTACAAGGCCCATGTCAATGTAGCCAGCTTGTAGCCTCAGCAAGCAGGTCTTCCTTTAAAAAAAGAAAAAAAAAAATCTGTATTTTGGCAACAATTTTACTATGCCAAGCTACAAAGGAAATGGCCTGTAGTCTTCCGCTGACTATGCTGTAGAAAATTCTCTCCTACAGTACTAATTATCAAATGGCCTTAAAAAAGAACGCTAATACAGTTTTGATAACTGTGTGTTGAGGTACACGTAGAGGCACAAAATGTTAAAAATAAAAGACAATCTAAGCTCTATAGTCATGTTTCAGCAAGCTGTAAGTGAACTTCTGCATAAGGGCCACAGAAGCAGGGAGAGCACTTCAGAAAGACAGGTCATCAAAACACCAGGTTTTATTGACATAAACCCCAACTATGATATTAAAATACCTTGTCATTTTTCCTGATTCTATTTAAGAAAACTAATGCAGTTTTACAGTGCTCTGCATTTTAAAATACATGTTTTTCCCCCTTCTCTCCCTCTCTCTTTTGTTGCACCTTTCTTAGTGGTAAAGTGACAAGAGAGAAGCAGAGAGAAAAACACTGATACAAACATCAGGGGGGGAAAAAAGAAAAATTAGAATATGTCTTCTTATAATTAAACTGTTCAGGGTGAAAATTGTCTTAAGAAAAGCCTTGCCATAATGGCATGCATAAAAATATATGGAAAACCAGGCCTGGAGGCCGAAACACTATTTGTGGGTTGTTTTTTTTTAAACTGATATTGTTGGTAGTGATTTTAGGAATATAGTAAAGGTTATGAAGGAATTCTCTACCTGAAAGTTTCATGTTTTCTCCCCCCAGCCCTTTCATGTCAGTTGCACTTAATAAAACACAATTCCCTGCAACATTTGTCCCTTAAAAAAAGCTGGCATACCCACATTCATGTCTGTTAATGTTTAGCTCAGCTGCCTAAAATATTTATCTTAAATCAGATTCCAGTGTCATCTCTAAGATTAAGCAGCACTGGCATTAACAGGGTGAAATGAGAACAAGCATGGTGATTTTGTCACATTCAAATTTTAGCATTACTCCTGCATTTGAGTGCCCTAACTCGACTTCTGAACAGGGAATTTCATACTGTATCTATCCAGAACATGGGAAAGGTTATTGAAAATAATAATTAAAATGGATTACAAGATGGTCCTCAGCTCTGCAGATTAAATGGAATAATTTTGGAATTCTGGTCCAAAAGACTCTCAGAAAGGGCTTAATATTTACTACATAAAACTAGACAACATGCCATAGTCACAGGAAGAGGCCTGATGGAATCAGTATTTTTCATTGCATGTCATATCCTTTCTCTCAGGTCCTTGAAATTGTAAAGGTTTAAATTGTTGTGCTACATCTAAAGAGAGATTTTTAGATCTCTAAAGAGAGATCATAAACAAGCCTTACATTTCATGGACCACACTGCAGATTTAAGGTGGGTGACTGAGCAGTAGACTCTGTTACAAGCCTCGTGCTGACACCAATTTAGAGGTGAGTTATTTGGGAATAGCTTGGTAGACAAACACCATGTAGGACTGTGCAGAGCAGAGACATCTTGAATCCTGATCTAAGCAGAAATTCAATTTCACCACTTTCTGAAGTGTGGCAACAGCCAGGTGGGAAGCTGCATTTCCCACCTGGGAAAATCATTCCTATGCTCTAGAAAGCTCACTACAGGCTTTAATTTTCCCAGAGTAACAGTTCTTCCAAATATGTGCCACATACATCTCCTTTAATCAAGAATTCAACATTGGGAAGTGCTATGGGTGTCTGTTTCTAATCTGTAGCTGTGCCCTCCGCTGCAGTGATAAGCTGTGGACAGGTATTTTTAGCACAGCAACCTGGAGTCCCATTTGATGTGTGTTATGCTGGAGGCTGCTTCACTGACCAGAATGATAACAGTACCATGTACAAGGAGCATAATTTCCCTCTTCAGACGAATAAATGTGTTAGGGGAGGTTTCCAAGTGAGGGCATCTAACTGGAAATCAACCAAAAGATATCCATCCTCCTTCACAGCTATTAATGGATCTTGCAACTGCTCTGCAACTCTCTTCTGACTCATTGAGATGTATAATTCTTTGCCCTGTTGCTTGCTTCATAAAAATCCTGTCTGGCATTGTACCTTTATGAATAATAATGTCTGTTCTCTATGCAAATGCTTCAGACATCTTAAGCTGAAGTCCTGTAGGTTCATTATATATTGCTATAGTACTTGTTACTGTATCCCTTGACTGGCATTCTTGCTCCTGTTTCACTAACATCCACTTATACCCATTAGCTGCCATCTTCTCCCCTCAATCATGCATCTAATCACCCATCCTCCACAGCCGACTTGCCACCTTTATCAATTCTCAGGTTGTTAAGCACAAAGGAGACAAAGTTAATCATGAGTCTTCTCACAGCTCAGAAACTGCAGTTCTGCACGTTTCAGTGCAGATTGGTTAAATGTCCCTGTTGTCTCCTCAACTTGAGGAGTGGTACTCCCAACCCTCTTAACCTGTTCACAACTAAACCCCGGGGTATTTTGATATTTTCCCATCTGCACTTCAGTAGTTATTAAGTATAAGGGAGATCAAAATTGTTCTTTCTGAGAAATGTATTGCTTGCACATTCATCATGACCAGCACCAGTGATTGTGCAGGCTCCACAGTGTTGTCCCACCTATCAAAGCCCTGACCTTTATGGACCTCCTGCCAGGGAACACCTCCACTCTCTCTTCAGCAATGATCGTATTTACTACCTGGAGCCACAGGTTATAATGCCAGTATGGGTTCAAATTTGTGATTACTATAATGTCAGCTTGTTTGCTGGATTAGATATTTACTAAGTCTACAGAGAGAGGATGCCAATAAGCTGTTTCAAGTGAACTACCCATTGATAAATTTTCTACCAATACAGGCTGGAATCAGAAACGAACACAAGCAAATCTCCCAGTCATCAAAGCCTGTAAATTGATATTTTTTGGAAGCTACATGTGAACAGATGTTGTCATTTTATTCTAAAAAACAGGGCAACATTTATCATAAATATCAATGTCACATCAGTGTTTTCTGGCAGCTGAGTCATCAAGCAGCCATATTCTCCGGAACAAGATAACTGTACTATTAACTCACATGTTGTACAAAGACTATGTTCCCACACATGCAGTCTCTGTAGACATCTCTGGGAATTGAGTCCCTATAAAAGGAAAAATCATGCTTATATCAGGAATGCTTGTAAAGATGAGGTTTATCACAATAAGCAAAACAGTGAAACTCACTGTGAGCAAAGCAGGGTGGTGACAACACCACCTCCAAACAGTACCTCCCAACAGTCACCCAGTGAGCATCAGTCAGAGGGCAGCCCAGGAAATCTCCACAACAACTCAGGAGCAGGTCTAGGGTCAACTACTCTTGTAGTCCATCTTAGGAATGCTAAAGGCCCTGGGCTGAGCTGAAGCAGAGCCCCTGGTGAGAGGGTGTGGGTGAGGTCCCAGGTGCAGTGGGTCGTCAAGGCAATCCAAGCTGTGAGCACCCTCACCTGCAGCCACCTGCATATTTAATCCTACACACATAGACATGAAGTATACACTATAAGGTGCATGGGGAACTAATTGAAACAGAATTACTAAACCCTCTACACGATCTGAGCAGTGCTTTAAGGAAGCAGTCATAAAAAATTTTGTTGTTGTAAAATGTCTGTTTCCAAAAGTTCAGCACATTCACCTTATGCAAAGGCACCTGATCAGACATCTCCTCTTTTCAACAAAACCAGCTAGGGCTAATACTGTTCCTTGCAGAATGGTGGGTGAGGATCTGCACGATTCAGTACCTGGACACTGCCAATACATGAGCACACAAGCCCAGCTCCACTCTGACAAAGATGAATTATTGCAGCTTTAAAACTGAAACTATTCCCGGAGATCTCCTCTGTTTGCATTGCAATTCTTCCCTTATTTATCAGTCCCTCTCCTTCCAAACCATCCCAGCGCTTTCTGACCCCTCCTTCCACATACACCCACTGGTTGTTTTTCTATCTGAAGGTCACTTCAAGATGGTTGAATGTAGCTTGTGTCACTGTGCTAAACTGCTGAAGCCAGCTCCTATGAGACAAAAGGAAACTTGGCAAAAATCAGGAAATTTCTTTTTTGAAATGAGTGCATGTTCATTCAAAAGTCATGGAATCTGTTCAACTTAATTTTAATGGCCACAAGGGAAAAAAATGGATAATGGTTTTTTTGCTGGTGGTGGTGCTGATGTTTTTGGTTTTTTTTTCATTTTACATGACTAAGTTGGCTTCTGGTATATGTAATTATTTCTATTTCCAGCCTGCCCGGTAGAAGGTGATACAGCGAAACAAGAATTACTTGCAGATGGTTTCCAAACTAAACTACAATGTTAAATGAAGTAACTTACTAATGGAAATTATTAAAGTTGCTTGGAGCCCCCCAGAACACTGGAGGCATTTTAAGGTTACTGCAAAGAGATTTGTAGACAGGAACAAGTGCCTCCAAGGAGTTGAGAGCCTCCTGTGAGATGCCAGGGCAGCCAAAGGAGTCTCAGTGGTTCACAGAGCCCTATAAACACACACATTGCAATTGCCACCAGGTGTTTTTGCCAGGTTGTGTCAGAAACAGCTGTAGCAGAGGGACATGCAAGGTTTTACATGGAGCACCAACATATGCTGTAAAAGATTTTAGTTAATAACTTTTATTTTTTGAACGTCACTTGAAAAAAACACACACAGAGCTGATGCTGGGATGCTTTTAATCAAAATTCAGTGTTCACATTTGGATTTTCTTCTTGCCAGTATATCAGCTGTCATTTCTATCTATAAGTTTCTAAAAATTGTTTAAGAGAATTTGAGGACTAGAAGATGGGTGTTGAAGGCATCTCCGCAGCCCAGGCTGGGGCTGAGGTGTAATCCAGTACTTTCTGGAGATAGTGGGCCCTTGTGAAGCCGAGAGACAATCTCATACCAGCCAGATCTCCAGTTCAGACATGTAGGTAGCCTCACAAGACAACAGAAAATTAATTTTACTACTCTGCAGAGTTAGACAAGGTATCTTTAAAGAATAGGGAGCTTTTCTCCAAATACTTACCTGGGCAGGTTCCCCTAACAGCAGCCTTTAAAGTGAAGAACAACCAAGTCTGTAGCAACTCCTCTACTATGGTGCAAGGCATCTGCCTGCTTGATGTCCTGCCAGGACAAAAACTAATCCCTGAAAAATTCTGTCTTAGCCACCTTAGAGTCCCATCTCCTGTTCTGTGACACCAAAGTTCAAGTTGTTCTTTCTTTCAACAGGGCACGGTGGGTTTATATACATCATTTGTAAGAAATATAGAGATGATAACAGGGATTAGGAAAGCCCAGAAAGTTTGAATTCATACAGTTCAATAGTAAATGCATCCCAGCAATTTCCACATCTTCACTACTGCTATGGACTTTTAGGGAAATGCAAATTTTCCATTTGTTGAATCTAGATATATTATGTATATTACCTTGGTATTTTGCCCTTACCTGAATCCCCCAAAGCATTTATTACTAACAAAGTTAATTAAAATGAGAATGGTTTCAGAGCTAGAAGAAATTACCTGACAGCACTGAAAATGGGAACGCTCTGTGTGCTATAAAACTTGGGAACTGCACTTCAGGGTGTGAACATTTCCATGAAAGCAGTTACACTGATGAAAGATGATAGGTAAAATAGCCTGAAAATTTGTGTATGTGTGG
>NW_021940478.1:7953079-7976640 GCF_001715985.3 Manacus vitellinus
CAGCTCTGCCCTGACAGCCCCATGGGAGCCCCTGCTTCCACCAGCCCTCACGGGGCTCTGGCATTCAGCCGGTTTTCATATGAGGAATTTGGTTGTACATTTTAAAAATTAGCAATACTTATATATTTATTTTTTAATACATACATTTTAAAGTGCTTTAAAAGATAAGTAGTTATCATGTGGTTAATAATTCATAGAAAAATTCAAATTAATCAGGGGACAATATTGCATCACAAGCCAATGATGCTGCTTTTCAAAATATTACTCAAGGAAAACTCAGTGATAGGGAGACCAAAGAAACATGGTAGGCTGACAGCAAGGTCAGGAATTGAAATAAAATAGTACAACACCCACTCCAATGCACATGCCTACTAGGTGTTATTTCTACTTCACCATGGTCAACTAGAAGAACTGACAGAAGAGTTAAAACTAATGAGAGTAAACCAAATAAACAAATAAAACCATTCCCAATTCTAATTCAAGAGGTTGCTCAGAAAGCCTTTGCATGAGTGATATCTCTATTCTAGAAATTTACCTTTACAATTTTCCTTTACGATCTGCTTTATTTTCAAAAAAAAAAATAATTGCCAGGTTTGATTTCACTGATGGTCTTGAAAATGCAGAATTCCTCCTCTAAACCAAATGGCATTAAACCACACACACCTAGACACCATGTCTACAGTATGAGTAGCACATGGAGCACAGAAACTGCCAAAATTCATCCTGTTTCCAAAACTATAAGAAAAAAAAAGAGGATTAGACATGTCTGGGAAAGTGCCCTCAAATGAAAAGGAAAAAAAAAAAATGAAGCCACTGTTTTAAGCAGTAGAAGTGTACTGAAGGTGAGTTTTATTTTATTTCATTAAAATATATTTTAAAAACATACTGTGTAAAAGAATTAGGATCCTCAATAATTTATTATTTACATTAACAAATTCTGTTTGACTGTTATTCTATAGATAGAAATGAAAAGTCTGCAGAAGGGAGTTGTATCAGTTTTTTAGGGACCAAGCAAGCCTCTTTTCCAAGAAACCCATCCAAAATGCATCCCTTCCCATTTCAATCCCTTCGAATTCAGATTTGCAAACAGTTTGCAAAAAGCTCAATGAAAGGTCATGTTGGCAAGTGTTGAGCACTCGTAGTGAGAGCAAGGACTTCGGAGTGCTCTGCTAGAGAAAGACTCTGAGGAGACTTTAACATCACACTGGTCAAGTGGCTGCAGAGTCCAATCCCACTCTTGCTCCCACTGTCCTATCTCTGCTGAAACCCATGGCATTACACGACCCCTCCAGGCAGATCTTGGAAAGCTAGACAGACTCCTTGAGACTGGTTGGCAGTGGAACAAGTGTTTTTCCTACCACTGTAGACACAATACAGCTTATCAGGCTTTTTCAGTCCAAATACAACATAAATCTTTTTGTCTTCCTTCCCAACCCTGGGAAGAAATATGCATAGGGAATTATTTCTCTGATGTAAACAACTGTAAGCACCATTCACATATGCTGGTCCACATTAAAAAAAAAAAAGTTGTATCAAAGTGCCTGCCATAGCCTTGACCCTTCTTAGCAGAGCAGCTCAGCTTTCCCATCAGCTTTCCAGAGCTCTGAAATTGTATGGGTACCCAAACATCATGCACAGTCCATTGCAATGCCAGCTGCTGCCTGCTTTACTATTCCAGGAAAGAGCAGTCACCCTTTCAGTGATTATATAAAAGCCCATGATTAAAAGAAGTAAAGCCATCAGCTCATGTGTTCTGTTTCCTGGAGGCACTCAATGGTATTTCTGACATCTCGTGTAAGGCACCAATCAACCAGTAGCTGAGCAAAAAGCGACCCACAAGACCTCCATTAAGCAACCGCAGAGGGAACTGACAAAGTTCAGCTGGTTTGCTTGTCTTCTTGCTTGCACATCATAAAAAGCGTGGTCACGCCATCTGGGGAAGTTTCTGCTGGTATCCTAAAAGAGGAAGCCTCAAATTGCACTGCAAGCTGAGGAGCACGGCTGACAGAGTACCACAGTACAAGTTTCTGATGGCTGCATCAGAGTGGCAGCTCCCACAGACACGGTAGAGATTTCCTTGAGCCCCAAGAGGCCTCTGCTGCTTTGCTTTCACAGAAAACGAGTTTGTTGTCAACAGCCAAGCAGTAACCTCCTTACAAGATGTCTCCATAATACACAACGGAGGACCACACTACAAAATCAGCTTTGTGGCGTACTTGCTGCAGCTTCTCTGCTGTTGGTCTTGTCTGCACAGCCTTATTCACAGAGTTGCAATGCCAGAGATAGCAGAGCCTATAGATGAAGAGGTTGGCTGGATGCTGGCTGACTGCATCCTTGAGCAGTCTCAGTCCAGAATGTCAGTCTCAAATGGAACCAGGTGGTAGTATGTCAAATTGGTGACATAAGCTGTTGGATCATCACTGTCTTCTAGCTCTGAGGTAAAGTCACTAACACTTTCGAACCTAAGGAGAAATGAAAGAAAAACAAACACCAAAAGGCATTAAGTCATTAATGTTCATTTAGAAAATCAAAGTCAAAGGAATTGGAAGAACAGTACTAAGGGAGAGGGAGAAGTATCTGGAGCTGATTCCATTCACACCTCCTCCTCCTCCCTCTTACACCCATGTGAATAAGAGTAAACCATACACCAATGAGAGCCATGGTACATGCAAGCAAATAATCTTGTTATCCCTGACTTTCAAAGCTACTGGTGAGGAAGGAAGGAAAGAAGCATCAAGTGAGCCTTGGAAGAGTGAATCATGCAGCTGAAGTCCACATCCTTCTATTTTTTTCCCCCAGCATGTGGCAACAACACGAAACGTCTCAGTTCTTATGCAAAAGTGGAAAGGGAACTGCCTTTGTTTCCCATCTGAATCTGGACTCTCACCGTTTTACTTCACAGGTACCTTCTTTGGGTCTGGCTTTTGTAAGAAGCCAAATGTCTAACGTGAGTAGGAAGATATGACTACAGTGTCCTTTTTCCAGAGCCTTGCTGTCCTCCCTGGGGCACAAAATTTAAATTTTGGCAAGCAGAGAAATCCCAAATATAAAGAGATTTCAAATTTAGTTTTATTTGTTTGGGTATTTTCCTTCCCACTTCCCAAATCCTGTGTTATAACCTGAACTTTTGCAAGGATTATCCACTGTCTCACACCTACTCTCAGCCAGAAGGCATTGACTTGCTAAAACCTACACCTTCCTCAATTATACACATTTCCATTCCAACGAGGCTTGAATTTCTGCAATAAGAAACATTATCTTCTTCCTTGATAGCCTAACAGTTAAAGGCAGTCACTGCAGGCCAAGGATTAAATTTCATCTGTTTTAGAAAGGGATTTGAAGAACTGTCAAGCTTCTTTTTCTCACACTGTCTTTAATATTTGGAAAGAACTTTCATTCACTTTGATAGAGTGAGAAATAAAATAAAATAGAAACTGGAAAACTGCACAAGATGGAAAAAGAAATCCTAACCTAGCTCTGACTATAGCATGTATTCTAACACCTTTTTAGGCTGGTCTACTTCAGCTCTCTGAATGGCAGATAAACAGAGGAGCTTTAAAAGAATTAATGTTTAAAACTGCATCTCACTAGCACACAAACTAGTTAGACTCTTACCTAAGAGTTGCTTAGGTAAGTGAAGCAAACTCACCCTAGAGGGTGACCTAAGAGTCAGGTATTTCAGAGGACCTGAAGAAGAGTGGTAGGATAAATAAACAGATATATCTCCCACTCCCATCTCTTCCTGAAACTTTATTTAGAAGCATCGTAAGGTATTGGATAGCCTGGTCTACACATCCTGCAATGTATGGCCATAGTTCTGTTTTTTCCATACTCCTGACTGGTCCTTCTCATCTCTCTTTTTTAACTATGAGAACCACAACATTTTTTTGAGCAGAAATTCGTAGATTTTCTCCTGCAGTGCTGTTGCTATGCTCTTTGCTTTAAATGAAATAGAAATGAGACTGAACTTTGAATGTTTATTACCCTCATTCCTCCATTTCCTCCAGGCTATTTGCTTCCCTGCATGTGTGGGAACATGTGCAGAAGGAAGTTGACTTGGTATCTTGCAAATACTTCACAGATCACGTTGTGCTATCTTATGCACTGCTAGTGATCCAGAAACAACAGATTATGAAATACCAGTGGGGCAGATAGAATGAAGAAAGCGTAAGAGGAGTCAAGAAGGCTACTCAGATTCTGCTCTCTTTCTCTTGTCAATAGTATAAAACTAGATTATTACAACTGAAAGGTCCCACAGATTTTTTGGTTCTTCAGAATCACTGATAGGTTACCACAACCAGAATGTGAGGTACAAAGCAGTGGCATTCAGATGCTGTGGTTAAGCAGAAAAGCTTTCCTTGCCACCAAAAAGGAAGTGTGCGCACAGAAGTCTGCAAAGCACCACTCTAGAGTGCTCATACAAAACCAAAGCCAATGAATCAGGACTGTTTACTACAGTTAGCAGTTTATAGGGCACTCAACAGTCAAAATACTTTTGTGCTGTTACCAACAGGTCTTTTTCTCAAAATAAACTCTGCAAGCTACTATGGACCTGTAGATTCCTAAATGCCCAAACTCCTGCCCGTGCTATTTTTTCCACAAAGTACCTTGACACACACACTGTCTTTCACAAGAGCCTATTTCTTGTGCTGTAAGACACACTTCTTTACCATTTTAACCTCTGTTAATGCATTAGAGGAAGAATGCCTGGAAAGCTGCCTCCCATGGGCAGGGATACCTTCCACTAGACCAGGTTACGCAGAGCCCCATCCAGTCTGGTCCTGAGTGCCTCCATGGATGGGGAGTCCACAAGCTGGGCAAACTGTTCCAGTGCCTCACCCTTACAGTAAAGAACTTTTTTCTAATATCTAATCTAAATCCACCCTCCTTCAGCTTAAGGCCATTTCGCCTTGTCTTATTACTATAGAAAATTTCTGCTTTTAAAAAAGAAAGTTCAATTTTTTACAAAACAGCTGTGCTACACTGGGGCCATTATCTCCTTGCTATTACCTCTCAACTATAAAATACAGCTACAGAATGAGAAAATTTAGGCCACCATATAAAACACACATTTGAAATTTACTAACTTCTTGCCTTTTGACTTCACATCCTTCGGGAAGTTAAAGCACAAATGCACAAAGTCAGGCTGTTACCCTAGATTTATTGCTTCCACCACAGTTTCTGGGAAACCATGCCCACAACATAGTTTTTATCATATTAGTATTTTCTGGCCTTAATAGTCTCTGACTTCAATGGGATGACATATAGATGATGGCAGTTTCTGATCTCAGGTCAGCAAGTTTTGCTTGGGCTGCAGCACATTTTTCAAAACAAAACTAATTTATAAGCATTTTTTAATCAAAATTTTTTAAATAATCAAAATAAGAAAGGAAAAGGCTTCCTTTGGTAATTTGCTCTTATTATTTGTCACTCTCAGTATTAAAGAGTGATCCACTGAGAAGTATATCAACTTTAATTTCCAGACAATGGCCTTACAGAATTACCTCTAGTGTGCCATTTCAGCCTCATTAATACAAGCTTATAAGCTTAAATGCTGTTAGCAAGGTCAAGGTTCAAAACACTAAGTGATAAGTTAATAAAAAGACTTCAAGAAGTGACACTGTAGCCAGAGATACACTCCAGCTTCTGAAAAAAATCTTGTCAAGCTCTAAATCTTGCTACAGACTGTCAATTACCACATTTCAAATGTGGCAAGACAGATCACTGCTTTCAAAGATAAAGGATCCATAAGGCTTTTAGTATTCTGTTTCCATCATTTTGACTGGTCTAATGAAAAAGCAGGTAATGTTTCTCATCAAAAATATTTAAATGCCTCACTACCTGAAGTTCATTTAAACAATCAATCACCTGCTATGACAGAAATCAGTGCAGATTTCCATCAATACCCATTAAGTCACTGACTTAAGACCTACATGAATCACAGAATTGTTAGGGTTGGCAGGTACCTCTGGATATCATCTAGGTCAACCCCTCTACCAAGGTGGGGTCACCGAGGGCAGGTGACACAGGAATGCATCTAGGTGGGTTTGGAATGTCTCTAGAGAGGGAGAATCCTCTACCTCCCTAGGCAGCTTGTTCCAGTGCTCTGCTCTCCTCAGTTTAAGTTCTTCATGTTGAGGCTGAACTTCTTGTGCTTTGGTTTATGGCTATAAAAGCCCTACTGGTTACAGAATACTGACCCCAGAATACCTCCATGCATTAGGAGCAGAATTTACCAATAAAACTCCAAATTCCCTTTTCCCTAATGAAATACACATGCTCCACCAAGTCCCAGCTGACCTTTGTTCAATTACGTTCGGCAGCGTCTTCCCCTCTGGGGATGGTATTTTGCATCCCAAACATCCTACTACTCTTCGTAGTAGGATATACCATCTGTAAGGATGTTTGTGTTTCCAGATTTGGGCTCAAAGAAGCTCTCATCACAGTCATGAGAGAAAGAAAAAACTCTATTCTCACCTGGCAGGATCCCTATGACAACCACAGTTCTTTTTTCATACAGAGGACTGAGCTCCTTGGCATCAATCATTCTGCCATTTTATCCCTTCTAACAAGAAATCGCTGTGAAGTGCTAGCAATCAGGTTCAGTAATCTTTAGCCAGTCAGAATGACAGCTGTACCAGTCTTGCTCTTAGACAGACAACAACATTTTGCTAGGGGGTAGGGAAAGCTACAGTTTACCCGAAGGTGACGGCACTGGTCATGCTCAAACCCCACTTACAAATGTTCTGCTGAATCTACATCCAGGTGCTTCTCTTTTCCATTAGGTATACTGTGGTCAATGACTATTGTTTCAGTGTTGGCTAAACAAAATCCATTTGATCGCATGATTTCTGTTGGGAGAAGAAAGAAAACAAGATGAAAAAAAAAAGCTGAAAACCAACTGCGTATGGTATGTAATTGACACGGCTATGAACTGAGACGCGTGCATGACACTGAAAATCTGCACATGAAAGCAGGAATGAAGAGTTGCTTTCGTAGCTTCTTACATCTGCAAACTGCCAGTGCTCAAGCAATTTTATTCACCTAATCAACTAGCACTACCAAAACACAGTTGTATTTTTCCTTGTCAGTCCCAGGCTTAAGCCAGTTAAGGAAAAATAAAAAGACGGAAAAAGGGAAATAAAAAGTGGCTTTCCAAGTTAATTCACCCACCAGTTTTAAGTCATGTAAAGCAATACCATGTTTTACACTGTCCTTAACCCTGCTTATTTTTCTCACTGTTTAAGAAGCCTCCAATACAGAATATCTAAAATTACACCTAATTCCACCAACTTACTACCATGGGGAGAATTTATAATTAGAATAGTATTTGATGTGAATGAGAAGTTAATCCACATCTGTGCTGTACGGAAAGTCAAACTAGGCAAGTCACAAGGATTTCTTTTGGCCACACAATCTTAGATTAAGCTAAAAACGTCAGAAAACAAATATACATCTTTTAAAAAATCAGCACTGACTTAAGTAGGATAACTCTCAATCTGCCTCAAGGTACAATGGCCCTGTGTTACAGCCTTTCATTCTGAGCACAACAAAAGGAAATTAGCCTGTGGCAGAAAATATGGTAGGCAGAAAACACACAAACAAATTTCAGCTATATATACAGTTCAAGTAATGAACAGGAGATGAGATAGGAGAAAGAAGGTAATTTTTTAACATTTACATGGTCCTAAGGTAAAGTCAGAACTCACTTCCATATTTTTCTTGAGAGTCATCTTCGACTTTCAGTCTGTATTTTACTGCAACCCACTTCAACAGAATATGTTTGGGGGTTGTGAAAACAGTGAGTCCCAGCAGAATCACACTTCACATTACTTATCTTGAGCAAACATTGTACTGCAGAATAAGATTTACACCATAAATTCAAATTCAGCTTTCATCTAAGAGTCTAAAAGGGCGGCCCCTTCTCTCTTTCCCAGCACCTACCACTGTGAGAAGGACCATGTGGGGGACAATTTGTTTTTTTCAGAGAATATACTTTTGCCTGCTTTTCTAAGACTGCAAGCCACGTAGAAAGCTGCTGCACTACGATTAACACAAATCCCAGTGTTTTCCTAGTGTCCTTGACACGACCTAAGAGTTACAGCATTTCACTGCTTTACACATTATCATTTACTGCCATCTACTGACAATGCTGCCAGACACTGAACCATTCCCAGCGTGCAACATACAGACGAGGTAAATACCAATTAACAGCAAACTTCCACCTATATTCTTACATTCTTAGCAGCAATCACTCCAATGATAAAACTAATAAACACAAGATACTTTTGGATAGCTACACGGGTAGGAGAATTTTCCTCTAATTAATTAGGTATGACAAACCCTGCTATTATTCAGATAACATGGTTTCCACAGCTCCTCTACATACAGGAGCTGTAGGAGGGCTCCCTTTGCTGCTAGCCTCTGTCCATCCAACAGGCACCCTTGCTCTGAATTTAGCTTCATCTTGACTGTCTTCTCTGTGTTGTATCCACCGTGTGCCATATTCAGTCACACACACACAGAGTACATGTGCCCTGAGGGGGTGCATGCCTTCCCAAGAGGTATATGAAACCCTTCCAAACAGCAAAAAGCTCAAACCAGAGAAATGCTTCAGTTTCTCACCTATGCAATTCCAAATACATTTATTCTTGATATTTGCTGTTTGCAACAACAGCAAGGTATTATTGACAGCAGCCACCCTCTGGAACATTTTTATAGCATTTAGTTTGGCTTTCCTTCACTTCATAATGGGCAGGATCTAGGACCCACTTTGCAGCTCTGGTCTCACAGAGTAGCAACATACTTCAGACAAAACCCATTAATACGCTCTCAAGGGTCAGTCCTGAGAACACGACCTGACGTTCAGGAGCCAAGAGAGTAACCGTGGTCAGCCTTTGGAAAAACATACACATGAGGAATTTTATGTCAGGTTTCTACATCAATTCAAGGCATCATCCAAACCTCCCTAGCCACAAGTGGGGAGCGAGATAAGCATGTTGGCTCCCATTTCTTGCTCCCAGAAAGCCAGACTTGTGTCACCCCACTTTGCAGTATATCCCTGGGGGTGCTCTTTACAATCCCTGAGCTGCCCCACAGCCTGGGCTTGGGTGGCTCAGCGAGAAGGCACGAGACCAAACTGGCTGGCAAGACCACACTTCTCACTGAGTCTCTGTATTGCACACTATTCTTCTAAAGAGTTATTAATGGGCTTTCAAACCATCTTCCATTTAATTAAAAAGATATTTATTTAACAGAGGACTAATTCACTTAGAACCAGAGCTAAGGATCAATTACAAATAGTTTACCCTGTGTATAAGAACAACCTTGAAGGCACACTGTTTACACCTTTTAGCATGTTGACTGGCCATTAACAGAAACATCATTAGCACCAAAGAAAACTGATATCAGTTTCTTGCTAAATGGTTTATGTGTTTTGGAGGACTATGTAGTATTTCACTTCAACTAGCTCTCCGAATAAGTTCTTCTTGTGACACACACCCAGCAGCTGACATTAGGCACAAACAAAATGTTTCAGTATGGAAATACAAAACCAGGCACACCAGAAGTTCACAAACCTTTTAACAATGGTCAGTAGCAGACGAAGGGGGAAAAGGTTAAAAGAATAGGCAAGGATAGAGTAATACTGCTCTCCACAATCCCCACTAGCAATCTGTGGTTTAGGAACTTCCTGTGTCTCCACCTGTGACAGGTTTCAATGTACTTTTCCTCCACTTGCTTGTCTAATTCCTTTTTGAAGTCACTTATGCTTTCAGTTCCACCATATCCTATGACAATGAGTTGCACTCATCAACTATGTTCTGTATGAAAACAAAACAATATTATAACCTTTCTTTTGTTTGCTTAAAGCCTGTTGTCTGTCAATGATATTGGATAACCTATAGCTCTTGTTTCAAGAGAAGTACAGGGTACTGACCTCCTTCTATTCACAGCTCTGTAGATTTCCATCACACCCCCACTCTCGCCTCTTCTCATAGGTGAAGTGTTTTTCTTTATTTAACCTCTTTCTTAGAGAAGCTGTTCAACAGCTTGAGTCCTTGCCCTTTATTTGTGTAATTTTAAATTCTATTATATCCTTTCTGAGATGGAGAGACCAAAATTGTGCACAGTGTTTTCAAGATGGGGTTGTGTTCCTCTCCTCTGTTTTTGCCTCCTTTCCTAATAATATCCAATATTCTCACTGCTGGCTTTGTTCATCACTTGGCACTAAGCTTACATTTTCATAACTGTATCAATAGCCTCAAAATCTTCTTTTTAAGTGGTAAAAGCACTATCATAAGTGACAATATGCAGTAAGGACTGCATTTTCCTCACATCCACTTATTTGCATTCATCAGCCTCCGTTTCACCTGCCACTCTATCACCTGAACACGTTGCATAGTATCTCAAGGCTAATTATATGTTCTATATCATAAAGCAGACTACTGAGAACTATCTTTTGAATTGCTGATAGAGAAAGAATAAGGGGAACAGCAAATAAAGTAATTTTTATTCTGTAATTCTTGTGTCAACTGCAGGAAGCTAACAACTCTTACCTGATATTTTAACTGGACTTTGAAAATTTGGCTGAATTTTATGGACATTGTCATTTTTCAGAACTTGGTCCAAAGGAGATCTCTCAAAGAATGTGAGGACAACTTCAGACCTTGAATACTTAAAAAGAGAAAGAAAAATAACAGATATAATTTTTTACCAGTGGTTTGCTTTATTCCCCTTCTCCCTCTCCACTCCTTTGTAGTATGACAGAAAGACTTATTACAGGCAACAGCTTGGAGGCATCGTACACAGTTCTGGCCCTCAGCATTTCTCCAAGATCCTCAATAAATTGCTGTTTCTTTCAGAGTTTGGCAAAGCCCACCACTTTCTAATCTGCATGAGAGTGCACGTCACCATAAGGAGGATTCAAACTGGGCTAAACTGGAATTTGGCTTGCTCACCTTCCAGGGCATGTTTATAATAGTCTTCAGAAGCTTTTCCACTTCATTAAGTCTGGCTTCTATATCATGGGCTTCTTTTATTGTGATGAGCCCTAGAAACAAGGCAAATAGATCATAAGCATAGACAAAAGCACACTTACACACATTTCAGCAGCCAAAAGCAGCCACTCATGATGTGAATAACCTCAAATATGCCTCCCAGAAATGTCTTTTAAACCAACTGATCATAAAGAGTGCACCTCAAGCTGAGGTGGGTGTAGTTACGAGCAGAGTTGCAAGCCTGACACAAACTCAGCTGTTTGTGTTCATATTTAGGAATTGCAAGACAAGCAGAAGTAGAACCACCTACTCCCTCACCCACAGTTTTGCTACACAGCATTCCCAGCAATGATAATCAAACAGCCTGTTTTCTGCTTCCAAGAACCATTATTCATCCTTTTTCTTCCTGTCAATAAAAAGCAAAAGAAAACCCAAGAAAACAAAAAAAAATACAACCCACAGATAAGAGGAAAATAATAAACACAAGCTAAACAAAAGGCTTTGAGGGCAGTTTTGTATTTCTCTGACTGTAAGCCCCAGTGAGTGCCCCAAGGAAAATTTCTCAGTATCATGTTCTTCAAGTACAAGACCACTGTTTGGATTTCTTTTTTTTTCATATAATCACTGAATTACCACAGTGCTGCTGAAAGAAATAAAATGGGAATTTTACTGTCCAGTGTCCAGAATGATGGATTACAATGCAATTTTGAATTGCTCAGTATGGTGATCTTCAACTGTAATACTCTATTTTGTATGTATAACCTGCAGGACATCTGTAACTTCCCCCTCCTCTAGCAGACTGAGAGAAACATAGCACAGGTTTCTCATGTACAGGGAATTCGAGGAGAACTAAACCCCAAAATCTCACATTCCTCTAGCAGCCCTTTTATTTCTGATATTTGCAACATACTTTTTCTAACTCAAGCATCATTTAGCCTCTACATTTGTGCATCTTTTCCAAGGAGTACGACACACACATGAAAATGAAATACCTGAGAGAAATTATAAAATTTAACAAGCCACACCAAACAAACAAACAAAAAAACCAACAAAAAGCTGGAGCAGGAAAAGACCCAACAAATCAAAACCATAAAACCATCAAAACTGCAAATCTGCAAAGCAGTCTGTGAGAAAGTACTTCAATATACTAAAACTGTGTTAAACTAAGTACATCTCTATCTCCCTATTTAAAAGACAAATGTACATGAAGAACCATAAATATGCACAGCGTGGGAACATCCACAGTTTCAGTCTGCATCAGTCTGTGTTGTTTGCTACCAACGAGATGTGATACCATACAAACTTTCCAGACAAAAGTGTGACTTTGAAGCTGTCAGCTCTCCTCCAGTTACAGCTCTAAATAAAACAGAGATTGTTTCCAAAGCAACTGGGTTTACTTGATGGTTGACCCACAAAAGTAGCCTGTTTGTATAAGCCCTTCTATTGCTCAAGTCCTTCATTTTGCCTGTTTTTTTCAGCATCACTATCACTTCACCCCAGTACAACTCACCGCCCCTTCTAATAGCAGAGCAATGTATACCTGCAGGCATATAAGGAAGGCAGCTTGTGTTTTGCTTTGAATGGTTACACTACAGTCGAGTAGCTTTGCATGAAAATTCTCTGAAAGGCTGAAAATGAGAAAAAACTCATCTGCATGGGTCCACAGACTGCATATTAGCTGGGTTGTGCTTCACATTACAGACCTGAATTGCAGACCAGCTCAGCTTCCTAACTACTGGGTGTGACCAGGCCTGAGTGGATCTGCTTCGCCCCTCCACAAATATGTTCCCATCCCACATCTGAATGACGTTCAAACCTTTCAATACAAGTGGTTTCATCTTCCCTTTAAAAAAAAAAAAGAAAAAAAGAAAAGCTGCCAATGGCCCCATGGCTCAGACACCCACCTATGGATGTTAGAAACATGCTGCTGCCCTGCTGTAGCCCACATCACAGAAAACAGGGCCAGCCACCCTGGTGCCAGCTACTGTGGGGTGCCTCCACTTCACCTGCTGGTCATGATCCACTCTGCACAAATATTGATATAGTTAGAGCAGAGACTACCCGGCTGTGCCTCCCACCTTGCAGGTGAACATCTCATCATTGACCCACACAGGATTTGGCATTCAACTGCTCTGTGTCAAATCTGCCCTCGATCTTGGACCCTTTCCCAGATAAGCATTTACTGTTGAAATAAGCATTTTACCAAGAAAAGGGATACTTTCAAATAAATGAAGATATTCGGATTGGGAGGGGGAGAAAAAGAAAAAAAAACCCAAACCAAAAAAACACCTTGCCAACAACTCTGAGCATTCATCCTGTGAGGAAAACCAGCCAAGCGGTTAGGCCTTTCTCTCATTAGTAATCAGGGAAAGCATCTGCAGCTCCACACGGCCTTTTTATGCTTCACCAAGAAGTCAGACAAGGCTGTCAGCCTGTTGCACTGTCACAGATCATCCCGTGGGAGGTTTCACAGCTTCTTGCATTCACCAGGAATTTCCAGCCCTGGTATATTTCCTCCTTCCAGTTCTTGGAATGACACCAGCCATGCAAACCCACACTCCAACTTGGAAACTGGCACAGACAACTTGTAACATCTGACACGATAAAACCACTTCTTACTGAAGCTTTTAGTAATATCAAAACCAAAAAGCAGACAGCGTAGGAAGGAGAGTAAGTGATACATCTGCCTGGACAGCTTCCTATATATGTGCTTAATGATTGCAGACGAACAGCTTTGGGGTATACAGCTGCTGACCTTAAATGAATTCCCCATGTAGGGAATTCAGTTTGGCCAGGCTAAAGCCTTCCTTTTCATACATCTACAGCCCAAACACACAGAAACCACTTGCCTGGCTATATATATATGTTGAAACCCATAATTTCTTCTGCAATTGCCAAAAAGTTTGTAAGGCTGTCATTTATCTTAATTCTGCAAGTCTCTGTTTTTAAGAGTTAACAGATGCTTTTGTGGTTTTCAGTTAGTCATAGCCAATGATCCCATGGCCCAAGACACTGCTCCCAATCCCACACCCATGCAAACCAGAGTGAGGCACTGGCTGCCCAAGCAGCCAGGAGGAGTGCAGATCCCAGTCCCTCCATTCAGTCCCTTTCAGCACTCACTAACTGGCTGCTGTCATCAACCACGGCACCTACGTGCATGAGGAACACCCTGGTTTTGCAAGTTAAAGTCTGTGGTGTCGACACTGGTTTAAGGTGCTCTCACCCTCCCCTGCACCTCATTTCCTCTCCCACACCACAACACAGGGCCTTCTCTGCTTTGCCAGCACAATTAGGTGAGCAGCAGGGAATACCTCAGACCGCTCTTGTCAAAGGCTACACCTCAGGAAACCCCAGACTTCACAGAAAAAGCAAGAGACTGCAGGCTAGGATGCCCCATTCGAGCTCCTTTCTCACCCAGGAATCAGGATTTGTGTAGAGAAGGGTCACAGAACCGCACCCAAGTTTCTTCACTTTGTGGGGGCTTCTCTCCTGCCTGTCTTCTTTCTCCTGTTTGGAAGATTTGATGAGGCAGAAAGAAAGGAAAAAAAAAAAAAAAAAGCCAGAGACTGATGTAGGATCTCCAGACTCTGGAAATGCCTGAACAAACAGACACACACATGCCAGCTGACTCTGCAGACAGAGCCCAGCACTCCCATCATTCATTAACCCTGATACAAATGCACCACAAGCTGGATGCATCTGGAGTGCGTGGGACCCACTGACCGCATATGAAGCACCCATACAGCAGCTATAACATGCCCCAAGGCTGTTGTCTCTGCCCACAGACCATAAATATGTGTCTAGCCTATATTTCCATCTGGGGCTTTTACAACCCAAGAGCCCTTATTCCACTTGCTATAAAATAAAAATAAGATACTGGTAAAGCAAACAGTATCCTGGAACCAGTTGTGTTTTCTCCACTTGTTCAGTCATGCAACAGAACTGAGCTCAGAGCTGGGAAATTTGTTAGTGAGGTCATGGTGAAAGGCTGTTCTCATGCCTTTTTCTCTGCCTTGGCCCTTGTCTGACTGCTAATGGAAAACATGCACAAACTCCTCCCAGGAAAACTTTGCTCTCTGTCTTGTTACCCATACCGTGCTTGGACAATTAGCTATTATTTCAAGTGATTTAAATGCTATAAACATCTATGTTTACAGGGCTTGAGGTAAACTGGAGTCCCTCTGGCTCCTTTTTTTACCACAAACCCTATTGCCAAATACCACAAACTTCTAAGATTCCTTCACCCTGCATACAGGGGAGCCCACACGCTGGGTGCCGGGAGGGACGACACAGGCATACCACCTAACCCAGGGTGGCAATCACCTGCTGTGTGCACGGCCCCCATAGTCAGTGACCTCATTCAATCCCTTTGACATCATCTCTGCCACTTTCCAGACCAAAAGCCCCAGGCAGAGTCCTCAAGACTCTGTGAAAAGGATTTGGTTGCCATTTGAGACCAAGTGTAGGTAGCAACTTTACACAGAGCAACACGTGTCTGGAAAAGCACAGTACAAACAGCACCACAGGCCTGCAGCATCCTTCCTGCTCTGGGACCCTGGTGCCGGAGCAGCTGCAGGAGGCTGGGGGAGCAGGCCAGCAGCTGTGTACCTGGTATGCTGGCTTAAGGCATGGGAGAGGGGCCCAGAGCTGCAAACAGGCAGGAAACGAGCTCAGCAGCAGAGGAGAACAAACTGAGAGCCAACCTCTGAGGTAAACACAGAAGCCTTGGTAGTGCTGTCCTATTACTGCCATGTGAGCCACCAAATCTGCAATGAATGACATTCTGAAAACCATAGATAATGCATCCCATGCTTCTACTGCAGGAAGCAGGACAGGAATTGCAGCATGTGCTTCATGGCTCATAATGAAATCATAGAGCAGTCCTGATGGTCAGCATTGACAAAGAGCACGTTGTCTCAAATATCCTATAGTGCCTTCCGAGGAAGAGTAAGCTCATGCCTAACTCCCGTATGTCTCCAATGTCATCTTTCAATGATGATACACAGAAGTTTGTTTTTTCTGGAGATGTGTTGCTATATACAAGTCGCTATGTATGCATGATCTCAAACTGTGGGCAAACCCTATTTCTCCAATTTAAAGGACTACACTTCATGTTTGTGGCCAGGACAGGAACAAAAAATATCCAAGAGATACCCTACTTTCTCAAAATCAGTTCAATACATATGGGAGGCTGAGCAAGAGCAGAAGCCAAGGTGTACTTTCTGAAGATGTGTGCAAGGTGGAATGCAGATACTCCTAAATGCTCTATATTTTAGTAAGTACATGAAGATAAGTATTATACTGAGCCCCTCTCATCTAGATTCAGATCTTGAGTCCATCCTTCTCTCTTTGCACAAACCCGCAAGCAGCAGTTAGGAACTTTAAATCTTTAGGGAACACACGTAAGCTGTCTTGCACGGGAGACTGCTGTTCTGCTCTCTCTCCTGACCAGACTATTGCTTCAACAGGAGATATGCCCTTTTTTCCCAGTTACAGTATTCATTAACACTGTAGTCCTCAATATTTTTTATCCTTTTCCCTTATTCCTCCTTTCCCTCATATATGTACTAACCCATGTGTGCACACACAATCCAGGATGGAGTAATAGGATGAAAGTTCCAGCCGCGACAGAAGAGATACAAAATCACAAATAATGTTCAATAATGTTCAGTAAAAGAGTCTGATTTGATTCATCCAAAGAAGGGTCAAATCCAAAGTCAGATTAGGTTGCTAGGGACCAGGTACAGTTGACTTCTGAACAGACCCACAGACAGATATTCCACAGAAACATGCAGGAACTGAAGCTGCTCAGCTGGCACATGGATCAAGGCTGAAAGGTGGCAACTCAGCCCAATGTTTTCTGCTACTGTGCTCCTTTGTACTGCTTCCCATTTCCTCCCTCTGCTAAACTGGGCTCTTCTCAATACCATTTCAGCTGTCACTTCTCCCTGCTTCATGGCCATGATCCATTGCTCCTCCCAGCAGCTGCCCAAGTAGCATCCCTCCTCCCTGCAAACATGTGTTCCCTCAACCTCGCCACCTGGGAACTATGGCATTAGCCACCTCAGACTGGATTCTGAAAAGGGTAAAACTCCCACTAACAGCTGACTCCTCTCTGATGAAGGAGAAAAGGATGAAAGGTTGTTGGAAGGGCAAAAGAATACTCAGGGGTATGTAAAGGCAGGAAATTAAAAAAAAAATCAGCATATGGGAAAGCTTGTTTCACACATTCTTCAGAAACTCTGCAGAAATAACACCACAGGAATCCCTTACATCCAAAGACTTGATAAGATCCAGAGAACGACAGATAATTACAGGCAATTAGGGATAACAGGTCTTCAATTAGTAGAGACCAGGACTGTCAATTTTCTGTTCTCTGCCTGTTATTTATGCTGTCTTCTGCAGCATCTGATTCTCATCACAAGGGACAGGAGCTAGCTACAGCACTGGCCTGACTTAAGTCTGGCAGCTCTAGCAACTCCTCTTTGATGCCTCTTGCCTACAACACCCCTCTCTGGGACAGACACACTTACCCCTTTCCTTTGTGGGTAAATTCATTCATCTCATGACAACAGTCACTACAGTCTCTAAAGTCTTTACAAAGGGTTTGCTATCTATGCAATATTACTGACAAGATATATCTTGGTGGCATTACTCAGGGAGCAGCTAAAAGTATACAGTGGAGTTGAAAAGAGGGGTGTATGGAGATGGACTTTTCACGTGTATCACATATTGCACTGCCCTTCTTACCTTCTTAAACTTGATGTTGAGGAACAAAATTTTTTTAAAGAGGTATCAATGCACAAAGTGCATGTAAGTCACGCCATACTTTACAAGCATATTGAAGATACCAAGATAAATCTGTTTGATGCAGAAAGAGAAATTCAAAACACTGCCCACACCTAGCTCTAACACAGGTCACTTCTTCTTTTGCAGTTCATATAAAGCAGATGTAGGATAGGGAAAAGTCCTATCCAAATAGCTGTCTGACTGAAATCCCCCAGAACAGAAGTTGTCACCATGACCTCCTGAGGACCCTAGCACACTCAAATACTTCTGCAAAGCACGGAGGCAAGTTAAAAGCTGAGAAATCCAGACCCTTGAGATGATGGGTTTTCCACACATTGTATTATTAATGATGGGATCTCCCAGGATCTCTGGAGGGGAGATGGCACCTCTCGGTGGCAGAACTCAGCTGACAGGCTTTCCCCAGAGAGCTCCCTGTCTTGATGCCTGATGAACCACAAAAAAGAAAAAGATGTAAAGGGAGAATGAGATAAAATGAATAAAGCAGTCAAAGCATGATGAAAAATGCGAGCTCCTGCAATCATTTTTACCGCTGATTTCTTATCAGGTGAGAACTGTCATGAAAAACACAACTCATTTCCATTCCTTTCCACCAAAATCTTCCCCCACACATTGCCTTCGTTCACCACAAAAAAGCAACTTGTGTCTAGCTTTATAACAACACAGCCAGCTTCATTTATCTCCATCATTACCAATGAACCATGAAATTCAGCTAATAAAAAAACAAACCCAGAAGCCACAAACTTAATTTTGGTTACACATTTCTGCTAGAGCCTGATAACCAAGAGCTGCATCCTTTGTCTGCCAGACAGAAGCTCTGAGCAAGCTCCACTAATGAACTGTTGACAATGTCAACAATGAAAAGAGCACAATAGATGCAGTGTATTTATCTGTATTGTCACAGCACCGGAACAGCTGCTGTCTGTGGAAACCACTATGCTCCTTCTGTAGAACTCCCTCTTCTCATAAATCACACTCCCAGATGGTCTTGTAAACAACAACAACAACAATGCTATAATGCAGCATATAGAAAACTAAGTTATGTATGCGACATTTGCAAGCAAATACAATGTTCCTGGGCTGGCTCTTCAGGAACTGCCTTCTGCTTTGTGCACGTCCAGCAGCAGCCCTGCAGGAGCTCACCATGTGCTTCCTGGTGCACAGCCACTTGGACAGGACACAGAAAACAGCTGATCATCTGCTTCCCACATGAGGCAACCACACCAGAGGCAGGCACAAGGCTCAGAGATCAGCACTAGTCATCTGTGAGGGACTGCTCAGGGTCTGCTGCAGGTTAAGTGACTACCTCTATGCGATGGGGCAAGTTAAAGGTGTAAAATTTCTATAGGAAATCTCTACCATTACCGGAAAGCTTCTATGGATGGACAAAAGTCGAGCACCAGCAAGGCAGAAGGCAACAGAAAAGTTCTGGAGAGCCACAGATAACTATGGATGGCAGCAAGCCAGTGAGGGAAACCTGGAGGCAAAGAAAAGGAACAGAAAGCAGTTCAGGGAAAGCAACTTGGAGGAGCAGAGAGGAAATAGTAGAAAGGAGAGCAAGGGGAAAAAAGGCCACAACAGAGCAGAACGAGTCAGAGGAGGCATGGAAAGGAGGAAAATGAGCACTTTGGGAAGAGAGGCCCGTCTAGTATTAAAATAAACCTGTCAGAGAATTTTTGATTTGGCAGCTCAGAGTATCAGAGCAGAACTAGGTGCTACACATAGGTGCAATACAAACAGTGACATTGAAAGAGCATCTGAGCCTCTGTTGTGATGACAAGGGCAACAAACAAGTTCAGAGGAGGATTGTCAGAAACCACTCTGCCACTCCATGGGCAAAAAAAATCCCAACTTCAAGGGAAGGATTGATTCTGGGTTGATTCCAAGGGTTGATTCTGCCCACACTGAAGTCAAGGCAAGAGAGGTGCCTGACTGCACTGAAGCTGGATCATCTTAGATGAGAACCCCTCACAAGCAGTATTTACAGAAAATAGGAGGGGGAAAAAAAAAGAGTACTTTTTCAGGTTTAGACCTCACTTTTGGTTTCTATTGGGTCTGTTGTAACTATTTCTAAATCATCAATTTTAAGTCAGCTTCTAAGTCCATAGCTCTGCCTTTCTCATACAAACTGATTTAAATACAAAAGTTGTTTACTTTGCATATAGAAACAGACAGTTTAGTAACATTAGGCTGTGTTCACTGCAAGAGTGAACTAGCCTGTGTTTTTCTGTGATCCTCTTTTCTACATTTGCCTAGAGCAAGGGACAGGCATATTTCAAAGACGAATAAAGTACTAGCAAGTTATAGGTAACATCATAGTGAATCATATTTAGTCACCCTGCAGGTATGCACATAAATAACCTTGTTTACCAGCTTACTAGTGAGATGCCTTGTGTTTTTGAATGTCCTTGGCCTTTAGCATCATAGTACACTCCAGATGCAGAAAGTGCACTTTGCCACGTGCTCTTATTAGTTATCAAAGACAAGACCAGATTGTGTGAATGCCAGACTCCCCGCTGGGACCTCCCCTCTTCTCATATCAAAGAAAGGGTAAGATGAACTGCCACTGCAGAAAACTATACCTCCCATCCTCTCCTCGGCAATTTCAAAGCACTCAGCAGCTCCAACGAGTACAGAGGGGGAGAGCATTGTGGAAGTCAGTCCAAAAGGATGAGGGGTGAAGAAAGGAATGGAGAGGATGGTTCGCTGTTGCTGAGCAAGAAAAGGAGCACACTTGTGCTCAGTCTGAGCAACTCTTTCTAATATTGCTGACTTTTTTTAAAAAAAAAACCCTCTTAAAGAGTTAATAACATCAAATAGCTCCAGCTTTCACTCCTCAACCATATCCCTTAAATGTAACATACTGCAGCTTCACTGAGCTGTAGGATAATGCTAGTCCTTTTAATGCTCCTTAGGCAAATCTGTAGGGACTGTGGAGGCCTTCAATGCAATGCAAATTTGGTTTGCAACACTTCACCACTTCCTTCCTCCAGATAAAAGGCACAGCTGATATTCACCTTCTTTCAGAAAGCCCAAGATAAATACACACACATATACAAACTCACATACATATGCATATGTATGTATACAAAAATACACACAAATGTATATGACTAAATGCTAATACACACAAGAGTGGGCTTTTGTCAGGTGTTTCTGTTGCATTAAGTGTACTGAGCTTCACTGTAGGCAGAAGGATGTCTGCTTTTAAACAGGACATTAAGAAACTATGCTTACCCCACGAATTTTGTAAAGATCGGACATGCCCCATGCAATCTCTTCTTACCTCCAAAGCTTTGCATCAGTGTCACTAAGTTAAATGAGATTTTTATGTTTCAACTTTGTCAAGTTACACAAGGCTGTGGCCAGTCAATTTAAAATGTTGGTATGACAAAGTGTTCTCTAGGCAGAGAAGCACACTCTGCAAAATAATTTTTGTTAGAGCAGGAGGAGCATAATTTTAAACAGAGTATTACTGAAATTGTGACGCATGCTGTGACTGCTTAGAAACTACTCCTGATTTTTATTCTAACTCTGTTGCAAAGTTAACCCCAACCCCTCAATAAGCTGAATAGATCATTTGTTTATATTGGGTTTTGATTTTTCAAATCCTGGGCTGATGCTTTGCTCATTCCCAATTCTACTAAAGTCAGTATGTCTCTTCCTGAGAGAAAGGTAAGTCAGGGTTGCTGGCTCTAGGTCTTAGGGAGGGATTGAGCAATGCAGTCTGAGGATGGTTAATCTTTCCCAGTTGTTCATGCACTAATGGTGTATGCTACCTGGGACTGTCAAGTAAAGCCAGTGCAAGGGACTGTAATCCCATCTGGCTGGAACTGCACAAATAATGCCTCAGAGAGATGTGAAAATAGTTTTAATATTTTGCAAAAGCTGCAGCAGGCCTTGAGACATGAGAGAAACCACGCTCACTTGAGAGAGGCACTGAAGAATGAAAATGGCTCTAGGACAAGTAGTGGCTCCTGTGCACAATGGGAGGGGCAGGAGGCCAGGGCCAGCAAGGATTTGCGGCCAGACCCAGCACACACCACAGCCCAGCTGCCAAGCTGCTCTTCAGAGCCCCATAAAGCCAACAAGAAGGACTACTGGCACCCTGGGAGGCCCAATTTTAGCCACAGTGACCCTGGCAGGTGTTGTGCCCTGCAGGCCAGAGGCAGACTTGCTCCAGACCCACCCAGCATTCTCAAAAGCCAGGGCCCAGGTGCCATATACACTTGAAGGCCGTGTTACTTAGAATTTACAGGCATTCAGCGCTACTAAAAATCACATTCTGAGTACTTTATGTAGGGCACACAAAAAGAGTAGTAAGTTTTCACAATACTTTAGATCCGTGGTCAGCAACCTAATAGCATAAGACACTGTATGTGCCAGGCACACATCAGAGCTGAGAGGTGGAGGTCTGGGAGCCGCAGGACCCCCTATTCCCAGCCTGCACCCAAGCGGGGGCAGACAGCCCTCCTCCGGCACCCAGCCCCCGCAAGGACTTCCCACCCCGCACGCCGGAGTGGGCAGCAAGGGGATGCGGGGCTTGCAGCTCCCCGGCTGCCTTGCGCCCGTTCCCGCCGTCTGCAGAGGGCACTCAGGGCCTGCGAGTGGCGGCGGAGCTCCCGGGGCCGGCGGGGCCGAGCTGCCACCTCCCGGCAGCGGGAACGGGAAAGCCCAGCGCCGGGGAACACACGCCGGGAAGCGGGCTGCGGCTCCCGAGATCGAAAGAAGCTAAGGAGAGGTAAAGGTACAAGCACTTTTATGTGAGGCACATAAAAACCCCCACCCTACTCCACCACCAGGGGTTAGGGATCTGGCAAGACAACGGAAAAAGACCTGTCTCACTTTAAACACCCGTCAGAAAACATCCTTGGGGAGTCAGTCCGGGAGAGACAATCCCCACTCGCAGGGAACAGGGCCCGCTGTCGCACAGGGAGGGCAAAGAAATTAAGTTCAGTAGGAGCGGTGGAGACCCAGCCCCAAGAATGGGAAACCGCAGACCCTCTGCAAGGGGGTCACACTAGCAAGGCGAGAGGCGAAGAGAGATCTAGGGAAAATTTCCCCATCCTCTCAGAGAGGAAAACATGCACAGAATATCGGCTCCTCCCCGTTCCTCTTCAATCAAATCATCTACGTGGTAGCTCAACAACTGGGGAGACTGGAAGTGCTACGCATACATCCATTTTTAGATGACCGGATGCTCCGCACCACTCTACACACTTGAAATATGTTAGAGCAAAACGTGTAGCTCTATCTAAAAAATACCTCAATCGTTAAACAAATTAAAACCAAGCCCCAAGACAGCTTAACGGGTACATCCTGCTTCTGCACAGAGAGACCTGAGCATGGGAAACATCCCCCGACTTGGGTTAATCCACTTCAGAAACTGGAAGGGAACACTCTAACCGCTGGTGCAATTCCCATTTTGCAGAAGTTATGCGAGGAATTATGCCAGCTCCCAGACTCGCTCCGTCCACTGGCAAGCGTCACAGCCTCTTTTTTTTTTTGCCCTCTCCTTGTGGCAAACAACATACCAAGATACAGAGATTTTTCAGCTACGCCCCTTCTCCCGCCAGCCACCCCCCAGCCCTTCCTCGGGGAGACCAGAGGCACCGGAGAGGGGTAGTGCGAACGGGGACCCCTTTGCTCCCACAGCCCAGCAAAGCCTGGAGCCGCGCAGCGGGAGACAGAGACTGGGGTCTTCCTTCTGCTGGATCCCCCGGCTGCGGGGTAGCCCGTATATTAAAAAAAAAAAAA
>NW_021940478.1:7977705-8079319 GCF_001715985.3 Manacus vitellinus
TTCGCAGACGTAACAGACGTGACGAGGAATTTTTTTCCCCTCCCAGTGACCCCAGAAGTTTTCTTTTCTGTTTTTTACTTTTTTTTTCTTTAAACCTCCATCCCGGCCAGCTGAAGGAGGAAGAGGGGGATTGTCAGGCTGTCAGCCGCTAGCGGCGCACAGGATTGACCAGCGTCCTGGTCAATTGGGAAATCTCGACGGAGACCCCGGCAGCCGTGACTGCACCTCCGGGAAGAGGGGAGCCCGTATAGAGGGGGAAAAGCAGGAGAAAGGGAGTATGGGGCTGGTGCCTGGGACTGTTTTAGCCTTTTAATAGCCTGGCGGGACGCCATCCCTAAGGGAGCCTCCAGCAGCATCGAATTGGGGAGGGAGGTGGGGAGGCCTGCGCCTACAAATACAGTCCTTCCTTCCCACGGGGACCCCATGGCATGCCCTGGGGCACAGGGAATGCCGGCAGGGGGTGCAGCAGCCAGCAGTAGGCATCTGGCAAAAACGGAGATGCACTGTAAAGCGACAAAATCTGTGGGAGATGCCTGGATGCCTGCAAATGCCTTGAAGCTGTGGGGTTAAGATATACATACTGAAGGTGAAGCAAATGACAGTGCAGTGATGTGGGATGCATCATCCAGGAGGGGATTCTGCTTGAAGGCAGTGGCCTCAGGCACCAGGCTTTTTGCAGCAGAGGGGCTTGGCAGAGCCAAGGGAGGCAGTGGATGACTTCCCTGAGTCATTTCATGGCCTGGAGCAGGAGAGACCTTTCCTGTTTGTATAATCTAGGGAGGTCAGAGGTCACTACACTCACACTATGTATTATAAAATTTAAGCCTTTTTTTGCTGTGGTTCAGGAAGCCAGGAATTCACATGGTAACAATTCAGGTGTAGTTTAACTGCTCAGAAAAATCATCAGAGCCCACAGACAAGACTACTTTTACAGGTATCAGCCAAAAAGCAGTGCTTGGAGAGCATTGCAGCTGTATCACCTTGGGATAGCACAAATAAGCACGATGGAATGGCACAGAGGTGAAAGTTACTTAATAGTTTTCTGTAAAATGTATAATTAAATAACTAAGTCATACTCTTTTCAATAGATAATGTTGTAAATAGCTGCCTACATAATTCAGGTGCCAGATGCCTCTATATTAAACCAACTCCTACAAATGCAATGATGTCGCAATTGTGTATTTTATCTGTTTAGCTTCTATAGAACAAAACTGGTTTTGGTTTGTTCTGAAGCACAGTCATATATGAAGAATGCAAACTGAGTCCCATCTCTCCAAACATAAAGGTGCGTGCCTGTTTGCTGCAGCTTTGACTATACAGCACTTGTAGCCATTTCTTTAGAGAAATCTGTATTTTTGGAAACAGGCAGGCAATACTCAAGATGTCATAGCAGATCCTATTCCCACCAAACCAACTTCCTTGAGAACAGTGCTAGGCCAGAGCTGCGATACAAAACTAAACAAAGCGAACAACCTGAAAGCAGGCACTTCCCACAGAGACCTGTATAGTCCTGACCAGAGCAAAGTATGTGGCAGAGGCCCACTCACTTCACCTTGGATCACCACAAAAAGGGTTTTCACATCACTGTCAGTCTAGACATCTCCCGAGCATCCCATATTAGTTGTTCAGAATGTTCAGTGTGGCTTCACAGGAAAGGAATTATTGTGAACCCCTGTACTGCAGGAAGATCTCCACACAGCTCCTTTTGTTCAGGGCAGGCTTTTGTAATCCCTCCTCTTGTTCCAGGACATGGTGGTCTTCCCTGTTCTTCAGTATAAAAACAAAACAAGAAAATAAAATGCCTTCTCTTCTGGCAGTTGCTGTGCTAACCCAAAATAACCACATATCCTAAGGAAGTGAAACTTCTAGGAAGAGAACCACGAGAGTAACTCCCCTTTTTTTAAAGATGTCAGCCTTGCATTGCTTCTGTTTAAGCAGGGAAAGCATTTAACTTCTGCTCATTCTGACTGGTATTTTCTGCCTCTGCAATAGAATGATTTTTGCCATTGTTGGCCTGCCCACACCCTGTGTGTCACTCAACAGACCTCTGAGACCCTCAGCACCTTGTAGGAGTTCTGACTTCAGTGGATTCTGCAAGGTCTTGGATGGGGGTTCTCATCTTCTGCTGGGCTAGGGTTGGCATGTAGCATCCTGTAGGTTCAAGCGTTGAATGTTTGGTTCTATTTCTCAGCCTGACTGGTGCCATGCTTCCAGCTTAATTAAAATATTCAAATAACGTAAACCCCTGTGTACCTGTCACTGCCTGCTTATGGGAAATGAGCCTATGCTGAAAATTCTGTATCTAAAGGGCTTGAAACTGGCATCCTGATGCCATATCCTGCTGAATTTTACAAGTATGAAGGGTAGTAGTACTCCTATGCCTAATGCTGCACATACAGGATCAGTTTGTTGTTCCCCCATGAGTACGATCCTGTTTCAGAAAAACCTTAATCCAGTAAGTCCAGAAATACAACATCCCCTTTTTGGAGTGAAAAGTAGAACTGTGCACAGCTTTATATCCTGCCAATGAGCACTTCTGGCACCCATTGCCTGTGGACAAATTGGTAGCCCACCACAACTTAATCTCATTCTCAGCTCAGGCTGCAGGACATGCATATGTATGTCCTCTCTCCTCATATGTATGTCCTCTCCTCCTCATGAGTGTCCCTATTACAGCAGCGTAATGCCAACCAGACATTAAATCTGGACACAACTGTTAATCGTGGAAGTTGGGTTACTGTGTGGCTCCACAAAAGCTGGAAAATACTCACACACAGAAAAGAAATGTTTGCATTAGACTAGTGGTGTGCTGAGGAGAATGGTGGAATTCACAAATTATCTGCTTCATGGAATGTAAAATGGATGTGCAGGAAGGACAGATAGTTCCACATCTACGAACTATGTACTTTGCAGGGGAGGAAGAGGCTTTTGTACGTTTGTACTATAGCCATAATTAAAGTTGTAATTTTTGGAAATAGGTTTCATATTAAGTAACAAGGAGTTTCCATCTTAAGGAAAAAATGAACTGTATCTTTTGTGAGCATGGCCGGTGAAGTTGGCAGGTTTCACTACTTCAGTTTAGAGATTAACCTCTTTGACGGAAATGGATTATTGAAGCATCAGCAGCCACTGACCAGCCAAAATACATCTCCAGCTGAAACAGAGGTGAGTCTCTCTGCGGCAAGAACACCTGAAGGTGATGACTGTAGTGGAGGAGCCAAGTTGGAACTCAAGGACAGAGGCAGGCTGTAATCTGAAGGCAGCCTGGTTTTGGCAGCACTGTCAGAGCTGTTTTCTACACCATAGTGATTAGCTCTGCCAGGAGATCTGGGTTAAAACCACAGCACTGACGTACAGAGCAGGACAGAGAGGGGCAGAGAGGAGAGATATTTCCCTTAGCTGATACTGCCAGCAAAAAAATGCTGATCTTAGAAACCAGTCTGAATAGCTTTGGTGCATCACCCTGGAGCCCAAGAGGGGCAGGAGGGGGACAATGCCTGCCATGGGCTAAGAAGTTCTCTGGTTGTTCAAGGTTTCCTTTCCTGAAGGAAGCTGACTTTCTACACTCTTGTAAATAAGCAAAAACTGCATCCAAGGTGCCTGGCTCCATTAATAATTGCTCCTTACAACCTCATTGCTGCTTACAACTCAATACCCCAAGTCACTTAAGTCAAAAGGCCATCACAGCTCTCAAATCTGGAGTCATCAGTCAGCTCTTGCCTGATGACTTTTTAAAATCATTCCTGCATGGAGAACATGGATGGCCTGGATGCTACAGTGAAGAACAGGGTCACGTTTATAGCCTTAGCTAGCAGATTTGTAAATCAGAGTCTTTGCAAAGAAGCTCAATCAGCTCATTCAGCTCTGTTGCCAGTGTGGTGTTTGAATAACTAAAATGTTCACCTATTGCTCAACAAAATAATTTCTAAAGCAAGAGGGATTGAAACTTTATACACTTAGTCAAGCAGTGGAAAGAAACAGTGAGCTTTAGAAGGCAGCCCTCTCCTCTGTAATACATGCAAACTGCATGGGGAAGGCATGGGGTTTTTTCCGTTCTCCCACAATGTGTACTATTCTGTTAAAAGGGTTTTTCAATGTACAATCCAAAGTCAAAGCAGCCTCTCCTGTTTTAGTCCTTAGTTCATACGACAAGATTGTTCCCTCTGAACACCTCTGGTGAGGGGGAGCCCTTGATTAAATGAGCTACAGACTGAAACATCCTTTCATGCTCCTGTGGGGCATTTTGACTGCAAAAGGTTTGCATGCACAGCCAGAGCACTGCTGGGACTGTGTATTCTCACTTTGTTCTCCTCCTCTCTCCCTCAGGCTGATTCTGTGAAGTACTGAGCCCTCCTGGAGCCAATGGGAGTTAAAAAAGTGCTCAACAGTCATTGAGTTTTGGCTACCTCATAATATAGCCATTAATGTATGCACAGCCTATTTTTAGAATCTGTAACATGCTTTCTGGGTAAAAAACTGCTTGAAAGACCCCTTCTTCTCCCTCAGACTTGACATTGAATTCAATTTTATAGAAGAGCCTGAAATTCTTTCCATTAAAAAGTGTATTATAAATGCTCGAGGAGCTGTAACTGCAGTTGAAAGCAAGGTATATTCCTGCCAAAGGGTAAACTAGCTTCATTTAATAGGAGAATATTTCTAGGGAAACAGTTTACCCTTTATGAGCCTTTTTCCTGGAGACAATATACAAAGTATATCTTCGCTATGTTTTCAGTAGAGCAAAATAAATTAAATGTACCTGCAGGTTACTAAAAAAACCCATTGGCATAAAAATATGCAAGACAAAATTTATCTGTGTTTTCAGATTCTTAGCCTAGTGCAATCAGTCAGTTGGGCAATAGAGGGTCCACAGTACTGGTCTTCAGTATGGTTTGTAATGATCCTTTGAATGGCCTAGCACTGCACGTTTGTACCGCACATTGAAACAGAAAGGCGTAAAGCATTCTAAAAGATAAGCATTATTATTCTGTGTCTGCAGAAGGGGAGACTGAGACACAAAGCAGAGAAAGCAGCTTGCTTAGGGATGCAGAAACAGGTTGTTCTAAAGGTTGAAATATTTGTAGCACTTGGCACGTGGACTTGTATGCAACCCTTAGAGAACGTACTGTTTTGCAGGGGGAAAATATTAATGGCCAGTAGAGGTGTAAATGCTCAACAGAGCCATTTGCACTGCTAAGAAGTCTCTCTTTTTTTTTTTTTTTTTTTTTTTTTTAATAAGGATGCAGCTGCTCTAATGTTCTTCCATTATTTTTTCTCATTACTGTGAAGAAAAATCACTCAGTTAAAAAAATTGTAGGCGTCAGATAACAACTTCAAGCTGGGAACTTTTTTGCTACTGTTTTTAGTAATTCAAACAGGTTCTTTCTTTGCTCTTGTTACAATACCCCAGAAGAAGCAGTAGTTCTTGTTTTAGATGCTGAAAACTCTGGCTGTATCCTAACTGTGGTAACTTTCCCTTAAAACATATGAGTGGTCCAGCTGACCTGTAGTGGACTATTCACACTCTTAAAATTAAGGGCACACAAAGTTCTTAGCCAAGTGAATATGGAGCTCTTCAACGTTTGCTTAAGGCAAGGGGAGGTTCTCAATGAAAGAAATACATAAAGGAGTCACAGCAACAGGAATGCTGAGTATGACAGACATGCAGGATTGGACCCTGAGCCTGATGAACAAGTATTACCGAATTGCATTCATTCACATAGCAGCATCCGTAAGATACAGCTCATCGGTGTTTGCTGCTTCAAATACTTCAAGTCAAAACAAGCGTGAGTGATTTGATGTGTCTACATGGCATAATTAGAGATGTAAACAATGACTGCCATTGCAGAAACTGGAGCAATATGCTAAGTAATTACCTGAGTTATTTTGGCCTGGCTATGTTCTGCATCATTAGTATAATTACGGGAATTGAATTCAAACCCATCATACCTTTAGTAGTTCAGTTTGTGCACCATAACCTCATCCTCAATTTTTACAATGTTTCCTTGATCGCCAAGGGTGGCCCATGCTCTCTCCCATTTTTTGTCATCTGAGCCACAAAGGAAAGACCCATTAATGAAAACAAGGTTAATTATGCTTTCATCAGAATGGCTTCAGAAGAGATTCCTCCTGAGAAACAGCAGAGTGGGGAGTCCATTCGTTCTATTCCCTTCCTCCTTAAAAAATAAAGTAAAACCACACAATGAATGTCTCTATTTACATTTCAGAGTTCTTTTCATGTCTAATATGCCTGTGTGAATGTACCAAATACAAGTGAAGCATGAATAATGTGTGACTATTTTTCCTTTTTTTCCCCTATATTGCTTAGCACTCTATTTTTTTTAGCTCTTCCCAAGAGCAAGAAGGTAACCATTTCCCTGCCCCCTTCCGCTTTGTTTCTTTTTCTTGTTATTCAGGACGGCCCTTGTAGTGAATCTGTTAGGACTATTGTGCTATATTCATCAGTTCTACTTGGCACAGTTCATGTGTGAATCGAGGCTCTTTTCTCTACAAGAAAAGATATTTTCCTTTATAGCATTCTAACTCAATTACTGTGTTGGCCTTCTTTACTTTTTTCCCTTCAAATAAGACATATAATAAGTATTTTCCCTAAAACCCTTTTTATTATTTGTCACATTATAGAGACCAGAGTACCTCAACATACATATGGTTTGGTTCATGTACACTTACACACTGAAAAAGGTCATGAAAGGTAGCATACCACCTTCTTCTCATAAATAAAGAGAAGATCTGATGGACAACTCTTGTCACTTTAAATATAATGAGGTAAGTAATAAACCTACAAAATTTCTGTGTTTGCATAGGACAGTGACAGTTTTTCCCTGAAGCAAATAAGTCAGTTACATCAACCAAGGGTCACCTCTCAACTGAACATGCTGTGAAGCCTCAGATAAACATGAAGAATGAAGCAAAAGACATAGACTGGTTGTAGTACAAATTGCTGGAAAAACAACCTCTACCCATGTTAAAAAGCCTCTGGGCTTGATCACATAGATGCACCAAGTGCAAAACCCTGTCAGGTTCAGCATTAATGATATATATTGTTTTATCTGGGAGAAGATGGGATGCAAAGCCAGTGTCTGGTTTTTGTTTCCATACCAGGCAGGTAAAAGCACATTGTATCCCAGTGCGAATTCCACTGGACACCACCTTAATTTTCAAGTGCAGTAAGGCCTCCTGGTTCAGCACACAATGCTGTCATGTTCCATGGGTCAGAGCTAACAAGCACTGCAACATGGTGCACCAACCCAACTTATCTTGTGTGAGTGAGAGGGTCTTCACAGTCAATGTCGAAAGTACAAATCCTCAATTTCAGCTGCAAGTGGAGGCTATGCAGCAGGAATTGCTGCAATATCCTACTGCACGATTACTTTAAATGCAATGCATGTTTTCTTTAGGCCTCCCCAGCAAAGATTTACCCCTAGTTTTCCCAAGATAGCTCTCAGTCCAAGACTGTCTCTTCTCCTGCTTCTGTGAAACTAATACAAATAGAAATTAATTATATTAGAAGTTGGCAGTTGAGCATAAAATCAGTGAATCGTCAGAACAACCGGAAATTAAGAGAGTTCAAGGCACCCTCCCCTAGAAGAACTAGGTTTTATTGGGAGTAGTTAAAAACAATTTGACTGAAATAAATTAAAGATGTAATACAATGAGTAAGCAAAGAATGATGTAATACAGACCTCTTATGGAAAATTCATATTGTCTAACTGGAACCAAAAGTTAACAAAAGAAGAAATCTGAAGTATCTAAATATAAAAGAAAAAGGTTTCTGAAGAACTCTCATAGGGAATTTATGAATGAGGGTTGAAAACCCTACTTAACTTCAATTCAGAGCCTAACTGTTTAACAGATTTTCACAAACTCTGTGGATGGGAAGCTCTGCATGAACAGGGGGTTTGTTGTGGCAGGAACACCATCTTCATGGCAGACGCTTCTTTTTTTCCAGATTTAACAGTGTCATTACTAACATTAAATGATTTAATTATATAAATCAAAGAGATAGGATAATATAATCTTATCTTAAACATATGGTAAAAAGTGCATCTACTGGTTCATTTGTTGATCAAACCACTTCTCTGCAGTTGTTGCCTGCCAAACAGGAAGGCTTATTTTTCCACTCCTACCACTTAGGTTTCTCAGTTGTTTTATTTCCCATTACGCTAACTCCAGATGAGGTGACATTCTGCCCAGAACGGCTACTTGTAGCTGCTAAACTAGTATTCATATTTTTTTCTCCTCCAATCTTTACTGAACATCCTATGTTATGGGAATCCTATGCTTCCCGTCAAAAGGATCTGGGCCTAAATCCCAGTTCTATGTTATCTCATGGTAATTACTGCACTTAGGCTTACTAAAAAAAAAGTTAAGATTAAATGAAAGGTATGTATAGTTAGCTAAATGTTTCTTATCCAAACAAGAGATGTACATACCACTATTTTGTGTAATTTTCTTTGAATTGCATTTACTTTCAAAAACCCATTTGTCAGTTTATATACCCAGTGCATGTTCTATTTATAAAAAAATAAAACAGATAATGGTTTTGTGAGTATCTGGTTTTTTGCTTTTCAATTGCTTTCTCTTAACATTCATGACCAAACCCCCATAATGCTGCTTGTGCAGCGAACCTTCTGAACAAAAAGATCTGGAATTAAAGGCATTATTAATATTATAAGGATACTGACTGTTGACAGGGTCCCAAATGTGAAGCATTTTGTTAGTTGTTACTAGAAATTTCTAATAATTCATCTTGCAGGACTGGATGGGAATAGAGGAGGAACAGTCTCTGTGAGGACTAACAATGGGGAGCACCTTCTCATTCAGCCCTAAAGATATTTCCCATAAACTTGGAAGTTTTTCTGAAGGTTTTGGAGTGATGTAACTACACAAACACAGCTTCATTGGTGCAAATCACTACGGAGCTCTGATCACTCCCATGTACAACTATGTATCTGCACAATTAAACACCCATGCCAGTTAAGCCCATGCAGAATTAAGTACAGAATTGGAGCTTTATAGCAAAATGCTTCAGTGGGACTGGAATTTCAGTTTTCTATTTTTTCCCAAAAGGAGGAAGGATCTAGAAAAGACAGAGACATCTGCATAGATGAAAAAGATATGAGAGACCTTGGGAAAACCTACAGGGAATAAGAAAACTGACAGTCTAAACCTTCAAAAGTGCAGCAGCTTTCATGTCTTTTTAGCTGCACAGAAAAATCAATACTAAGGCCTTGTATCCTCCTATCCTGAAAGGAAGCAAGGAATACAAAGGCAAAACAGCATTAAGTATCAGCCATCTGCTTGGGGGGAGCTGCCAGTCATGTGGTTTCCAATAGGTGATGGATGGATGCATGCCCGTCCTTCTGGCAGGTGGGACAGCAGCAAGCTTTTGTTCCTGCCTTGTCTCAACTCACAAATGCCACCTTCTTTCAAGTCAGAAGTTGAGAAGCTTCTCTCTTTAGAGTGGCTTGATTCCACCACATGCCAGAAAAAAACCTGCCTCCGAAGTAGTTAAGGACAAAACAATGTTATATATAGCCAGTCCCTTGCACAACAGCCTGGTAAAACAAGTAAAACTCTTTTGACTTCCTCTTCTCCACAGTTTTAATTTTTGAGAAGTGTATATGTATGTGGGAAGAGATTCAGCTGCCTCCTAATTGTTCCTTAGCTTCCTGTCAAAAAGGTCTGGACCTAAATCCCAGGAAACTTCTCACTCCCTCTCTGAGGCAGGACTCGGGAGAACAATAGCTGGCTACAATCAATGGTGTTGCAGCAGAGACTTGTTAAAATACATGTTTGCATTGCTATCTTCTACTGAGAAGTGCCAGTATGTAACAGTCACCCATAACAGTTACAGCAGAAAAATATTAGTAATGCTAAGTGCTGAAAATCACCCACTAATTTATCTTTTAGTTTCTCTGACAATTGCTAGCAGGATTTATCTCCCATTAAAAAGAAAACCAGATGGATGGAAGGTCTACAAAGAGATTTACCACAGTACAACCCAAAAACATGGCACAGTGTTTTTTAAAACAGAAGAGCTCATTTTCCTCCAACACTGTATTTTTTCATCCTTGTTTTGGTTCCAAGGATTGGTGATGCTGTAACACCCGAGATGTTGAAACAGGTTGGCCCTAGAGTCATTATTCTTCACATCCTTCTCAACACTATATTACAGCCTTCAAAACTGATAAGCACTTTCTTCCAGTATAAGCCCAAAACCTATTTGTCCTGTAGTAGTTTTCCAAAGCCATCTTTGATACTCAAATGAGTTGGAAGACAGAGTCTGAGTAGCTACTTCTGCCACTACCAGACAAGAGACTCCAGCACATGACCGAGGGAAACAAATATCAGAATACATAAAACATATAAGGTTGCCATTGTCTCCGGCTTACTTCCCACTATTGTCAGTATAAAACTATTAAAAATACATAATGCTTTCCAGATTGCTTCAATACATGTGATAAGATCTTCCCTTTAAAGGTCTTCCTCTTCAAATCATGCTCAGATTTCATCTGATAGCAGGGGACCTAAAAAAATCAGTAGATTTGAATCTGACCTCTTTGAGAAAATGAAGTGTCATCTTTTATTTTTCTCTCACATTGTTGACACTTGATTGAGTCCCCCACTCAGGACCAGAATCATCCAAGATATCAGCTGTTTCCACTGACTTAAAAACTTGAAAAACCACTGCAGGAGACAGCAAACAGGACTGGAGGCCCAAATCCTGATTGTCCGGCTTTAAGGCAGAACCATACATTGAATCAGTCCTTTTTTTTCTGCAAGAAAGCATGAAGTATAGACATGATTGTGTAATCATCAGCTGCTCACTTGGGGACATCTGGTAAGAGAGCAGCACACCAGATAAACTAAGAAGTCAAGTGGAGCATATCCTCTATCCTGTTGGGAGCTGGGAGGTTTGATGATCAAACTCTCTCAAACTCAGGCTGCTTACTAGAAGCATCCCTGCATATGCATATCTGGTGCCTTCCCACAGGCACTCAAGCTTGACCAAGTCACACAGCCTAAAAATGTCAAGATCACCAGGGAAATTCTGTGAAGAAACAGGAATAAAATCCTTATTGTCCCATCACCACAAGGCTTGCTTTCTTCCTTTGTCACAGTAATTCATTTTGTACAGATTTAACAAGCTAAATCTTAAAATCCTTCCTAAAACAGATTTGGATCCAAGCTGCCCTGCACACTAGCTGGCATAACTGAGGTCAGAATTCAGACTTTCATTCTTCTTTATTCCTTTTCAGGCAGCCTTCCCACTCCTTCAAAACAAACCACAGACAGCAGTTGCAGAATTGAGAGTTCATCTCTCCATAACTAATTAAAGTACATTTTTTTCTGTACTTTTTATCTTATTAATAGCCTCATGGTATTTCTGAACAGAAACAGTGGCTTTAACAACGAATCATCATTTTAGAAATAGAAGTAATGCTTTGCTTTGCGTTCCCTAATCGGATCAAGAAAAACAGTGTGCAGTAGAAATCTCTCTTGTGCATATCAGTCTCCCACGGAGATCATTACCAGGGTGCACATGTTTAACAGAAACATAATCACCAACTTTCTGTTCCCAAGGAGAGGAGAGACCACTTGAAGGAATTCATCACAGTTATTAGCTCACGGGTTTCTTGTGCTCAGAAAAGATGCCCAAGCTTTTACTCCTTAACGAGATGGTCTTCAGAAAGCTTGTCTTGCTTCTGCACAAGAGATGAATAGTCTGAGTAACAGCCACTGGCTTCGATGCTGGCCGGGGAGCACTGCTGCTGTCTTGGTGGTGGTGAGCAAGTGCCCTAGGCACCAGTCACAGCCTGCCTGGTAGCCAAAAAGGCCACAGCAGCATCGTGGGCAGCAGACCAAAGGCAGCGATTATTTCCTTTTACTTGGCATTCATGAGACTGCACTTGGAATATGGCATCCAGTTTTGACCCCAGGACAGTCAGACAGGACAAGTCCAGAGAGGAGGGCCAGGGGCTGGCACAGAGGTCTGTAAGGAGACACCAGTGGACCAAAGCTTGTTCAGCCTCAGAAAGGGATGACTTTGGGGACCTGACACAGACATCTCACACCTTTGAGAAGAGATAAGGAGGGAGGTGCTTGGCAGAGAGACAATGGTCACAAATTGGATCAGGGATAGAAAGGTGAAACACTCTGCATTGGGACAGTCAGGCAGTGGCTCAGATTGCCTAGAGAGGTTGTGCAACCTCAGTCCTTGGAGGATTTCAGGACCTGACTGGATAAAGCCCTGAACAACCTGGTCTGATCTCATTGCTAATCCTGCTTTGGGAATGAAGTTGAAGTAGAAGCCTCCTGAGGTCCTTTCTAACCTAAGTGCTTATGTAAAAAATTAAAAAGCAATACAATTTGCAAAATACCTACTCAAGAAAGTTAAAAAAAATCCACCCCTTGCCACAGAAGAACTGCAAATTTTTAGGAAGAGGGATTTTTCAGATGCAATGTATAAAAACAAAACTAAGCCTCCCCCATCTTCTTCAACAACATGTAATATTGAGCTATTACACTAAAATCTACTCCACATATCACTATCTGACACTTAAACTTTGTCCTGACCACTCATTTGAGAGATTAATGTACTTGGGATTCAGAAGAAAGAAATCTTTTCTTCTGGCAGATATTCATAGCAAAGCAAAGAAGGGAGTGTATTATCAAAGCTTAACTGCTGTTGAAGCTTTTGAAATAGGACTTTTGCCTGTTTCTTCCAAGAAAATCCCTGCTCCCCTGCTCTACAAACATAAACCAGACTAAATCCACTAGTGTCATCCAGGGAGATTCTTATCCTGTTTACACTGGCTCAAGTCTGAACAACTCCCCAAAAAAGACATTCCTCTCAATCTACACCACAGAGATTGAGAAATGCATGCCCTGCTGAATCTCAGCATAAACAACTGTATAAGGTAAAAACCAATCAAGTTAGGTATTGCTTAAAAGAATGAAAAGCTATCAAAATAAAGCAGCTAGTGCATATCACTCTTTGCTGGCACAGGTAGGAAGCTGCATAACACTCTCAGCTCCTGAATTGATTGGCCCCATAAGCTGGCCAAAGGGGCCTTTGGAACCTGAGCAGGGAAGGCTGCCCTCCACCATCTGCACAAGGACTTTTAAAGTCCTCTCAGCTGTATGGGGAATGCACTAAATATCCAGAGCGCTTATTGCATGTCCCTTCAAAGAGCCAGACATGGTACTGCCTCCTCACCCAAATGAAAGGAGTCAGAAACCACTTGCAGCTCATACTGCTACATTAGCTCTTTTAAAACATCAAAAAACATGGGCCTGGCTTTGTTTTTCATAATGGCCTAGATTGTTGATGACCAACTTGAGAAAGATGTTCAGGATCAGCTTCCACACAAAGAAGAATTTTTAACCAAATCCTGGGTGTATTATAAGGGTTTTTATCTGGAAAGACCATCTATATGGCAATTTGCAGGGTGAAGAGTAAGCTCCACGCTGAAAACTTACCTCATTCCCTGCTTTGAAATGCTACAATCCATTTTCAGATTAACTCCCATTCCTGCTTGGGTAATGCAAGTTTAAATATTCCTTCATAGACATCTGTATTTTAAAAAGCATTCCAGAATGAACCCCCTCCACCCAGCAAGTAAAATGCTTTGGGGAATTTGTAGGAGTATTAGTGCTTTAACTACAAAATGTAGAATAAAATATTAAAGTATTATAATGCCTTTTCAGAAACCAGCCTTTCAAAAACTGGCATTTTGCTTCAGCAGTTCTGTGGTAGAAACCCCTGCCCATGAATCTTCTCTGCTTTGAAATCTTAACACATTTGCAAAATAAGAAAAATTGAATGTGGAGCACAGGGACTGTAATTATACTCCATCATTTAAAATAAGGGGGAATAAAAAACACGTGCTTCCATAAGTCTTTGAGGTGAAATGGTCATGACCATGAAGGAGATGGTAAAGCTCAGGACAAAATTCCAGCTTTGCTGGAGTTGACAAGGGTTCTACTATAAGGTTGCACACTTAGAATTTTACTCCATGGGCTTGAGCCTGGATTGTACTGGTGTAGGTCTCATTCTAATTTGGTGTGCAATTACACACAACTTCCACATTTCAAAGGGAAAATCTCTCTATGCAAAATTCTTCTTTTCCTGTGCTTCACTCACACCTAAAGAAGCATCCAACTCTTTAGTTAGAGTAAACAATTCAGGAATTTTCAATAAACAGAAAACAATTTTTTGTATGTCTAAGAATAAAAAATTTTAATGCTAGGTAATATTTAGCAGCCTGTAATTACAAGAGGTTTACAAAATAGAAGGATAATTAAACTTTTTGTTTCAGAGCAAATATAATATCATTCACTATAACCAAAGTTACAAATGAAGAATTTATTATATATATGAACTGCATGCTTTTCAGGAGAGTGCTGTGTGTCTCCAACATATCCCTTTAGACAGGAAAAGATGTGCCAGAAACAGATCTAGTGTTTATAAAGGGGAAGAAGGCAAATGATCACAATTGTGTAATACAAAAATTAAAAATAGAATTTTTACATTGTATATACATCCTCAAAAAATGTAAGAAGGAACTATTAGCACTTGAAGGATTTAAGCCTTCCCTTTCTTGTAATGTTTCCAGGGTGAATTTTTGGTGTTCCTTGTAACAATCAGCAACAGAAAATAAAGAATAACATTTTAAAAACAAAATCCCATTGCTCAGTTTTGTTTCTCTGCAAGAAAGCATTGCGCACAAAGGAAGATGAAGTCTGAAGAGAAAGCGACAGCTGTCTTGTCATGGTGGGAAGCAGAAAAACTACACTGTATTTGCTGGCAACCCCTTGCATACAGCCCCAAAGAGTTATGTAGGAGCAGCTCACAACTGTGTTTAGGAGAAATTTCACTTTCACTGTACTTGAAGTGAAAACTTTCATGAGCAATGCCTCATGACAACATACTGTCATGCCCATGCAGCATCGTATGTCAGGCTGTGTAGATCAGTAATACAGGTTAGACATGATAAATATTTACTACTTGGTTCAAAAGGAAACTTATTTTAATGCTACTGCTATCTAATCTTATCATATATATTTTGTTCAGCATTCATACCTTGCTTGCAAATTAGTTTTGCATCATGCCTGTAACCCTGTAATTCTGGTTGGATCAGATCATCTGCCATGGATTACTACCAAGACCTGCCCAAAAGTAATACAGTGATGGAAAAGCTTTTTTAGAAGCCTCTCAGGTCATTCCTTCTTATCTCTTATTGCTTCTGGTACAGGACTCTAGCTACAACCCAAGAACACCTATTAATACAGTACATTGCACTTCATATGTAATTTACATTCTTCTTTGCATAGGGCAATATAATGTTGTTATGGTCAGGTGTGCCTTGAGTAAGTCTCAGCAAGACATTGCAAATCTTTATATTTTAGATTTATTCTCAGACATTCTCCTTGTGTAGTTCTGTAGCCCCACAGTTTACCTCCGTTTTCCTCTTTGTAGGAATTTTACTTTCATGGATTAGACCTAAAAATGTCCATGTTGTAGGTAGAGAGAACTAAACATACCAGAAATGCTAAAGCCTGCAATACCATCATCTTTTCTTCTGCCTTGTTTATGGTCATTCCCTGTGCTGTGATACATGATGGAGTCATTCTCTTGAAATCAAGCATGGGAGAGGATAAGAAGGAAACCAGTTCTGTTAAATTATTGCCATGCTTTAAATGGTGTATCACCTCTTATGGTCATTGATTGTGGGTAACAAAGTAGTTATTTAAGTGTCAGTTAGCCCTGGTTTTGGACTAAGTTAACTCTTCCAGAGTAATTTGGACTAATAAATGAAGTAAGATCTTTTCTTAACACCTATTTCACTGCCCGTACCCCTATGAAGAAAAAAAAAAGAGAGATCAAATTATTTCAGACAAGCATAATAGAATATTATTACAGTATGTTGCACTGGATCACCTAACACTTCTAGACGCATGCTGACCTCTCCCTTTGCTGCTCCAGTTCCCTCAGAAGCAAAGGGACCAAAAAGCTTAGGTGCAAGACATTCTCATGTAGAATAGGTCCACATAGTCTTAAAGTTGATATCTGACAGAGCATCAGAACCCACCAACTTCAATAATTTACTGTTAAATAGTCATTATACCATGGAACAGTAGGAAAAACATGGTCTGAAAGAAATTAGAGAAGAACAGCATCTACTGCATGCTCCATGTTACCATTTTAATTAAGACAAGGAGGATTTCTTATTTGTCTTAGTAAACATTCAAACACTCTAGGAAAAAAAATAATAAAAACCTCCGAGCCTAAAGAAAGAAAGAAAAGAAAGTTCTGATTTCCTGTGCCTATTTAAACACCCTTCTTTTTCCTCATCTTTCTGACATTACTGGATTTTGGCTTACATGCTTTTTAAATCCTGCCTGAAGAAAGCACTTTCCTTTTTGGGGCCTAAATAGTTTAGAAGGCAAAACTGAGGGCTAAACCACTATGACAGGATCACCAGTATTCTGCAGTTAAGGAAATGAGAAAAGGAGATGAGAGCACCAAGACTGAAGTTCCTCTGGAGCCCCAAAGCCCTCTTGGTGTCATCGTGAATGTCCACTGTGCTGTGTCCCCTGCAAATACAACTAGAAACAGTATTTTTAGATCACAAGCATAAAAGAGCTTTTCTTCACCCCAAGTGTTGAGTCTAGTCAGCTTATCTGTCCTTCTTAACTTAGTCAGTCATAAAAGTGGAAAATGACATCTGACTCACTTCTACAGTAATTGATTGTGATTTCATAAAAGCATCATTATGTTATTGTTTCAGACAGAAGGTTATTGAAATAGATAAATAATAGTTAACAGTCACACATATACCAACTGTAATCATGCTATGTAGTTGTAAAATCCTTCATTCAAAGAATTACACCACATCTGATTAAATATGATGGAATGTACATAGAAAGCCTATGCAATAATATATTTAAGCAGTGACGAGTTTCCTACTCGCCAGGTAGTTCAACTATACCACAGACAGACATTCTAAAGGTTAATTCAGAATAAAACACTGACTTAGGATCAAGAAGATCCACCTCCAGTTCTCCCCAGCAACAGAAGTTTCTCCTGAAACTTTTAACAAGTGTCTTCTTCTCAGCATTATCTGTGAAATTATTTTGTCTACATTAAGCAACTCCAATACTTCAGTAACTTTCCTTAGTTTGTGTCAGTGCCATAGGTCCTTCACTGGGTTAGCGGAGATGAAGCCTGAATGCCTCGATACAGATCTGGAACTCGAATGTGATCATCAAAACTTCAGGAGGTTTTGTGGGGGTTCAAAGGACCAGTTTGGCTATAGGACTTTGATAATTCTCTTCTGTAATCAAAATTCTCATCTCAATAACAGACTTCCACTTCCAACATTTCAGAAGCACGGATAGTCAGAAATCACTTTTCAGTTCAATTCGTCCAGAAGCAGGCAACATTTACAGTGTCTTCACAACCCCCAACACCATCAAGTATGCATTTAGTTTTGCTAGGGCAAAACACCCCAGAAAACGGGGTATTCAGGTCCCCACGAATACAGCTCCCTTCAGCTGCCTGCAGAGTTCAGCCCAGTTTAGTACATTACTTGCCCACACAACGCTGTTCATTAACCTCTAGGTCATCCTGATGAAAATCTTTGAGACCAATCCAGGCTGCAGAATCGACCAGGTAAAAGAAGACAGCCTTGGGTTTGTTTAAAAACCCAACTCAAACCAAAACGGTGGTTTCACCTTTCTGGTTGCATAGCATGGCCCCACCAGCAATTGCTCTGGCTCCTGTTTGGAAGAGGAGGGCAACAGAAACAAACCACACTCTAATTTAGCTGGTCCTGTCTTCTAGTTTCATTTAGGTCAACAGCAAATCTCACATTTACTTTATCAGATCTTAAGTTTATACATGTTTGCTTCTATTTGTCACTTCAAAAGCTCAGTTTGTCATAACTGGTTCCTATTCTGAGTTTTCCCTTAAGCACTTCAATGTTCCCTGTCTAGACATTACTTCTATATATCAGGTCAAAATTATTTTCCCAGTTGTGCTCAGCTCTGGGCAATAAATCCCTCCTGTGTGGTAAATGCTACAAAGACCTTCCCCTTCAAAAACTGAAAGGAGGATAAAAGCTGCATTTTCCTCACACAGAAGCAGCCTTCCCTCTCTTTGTAGGACCAAAGAAAAATGTTTAAAAATTAGTTTTCGTTTAAACTCTTCTCACTTTCATTTGCCTATATTTTCATTTTGGGATGTGTTACAAAAAGGAGTAGAAAAACAAGTTTCTGTATATGGTTGGTTGTTTTGAAACCCATCAAAAGTTTTTTCTCCTCATTTTCATATCCAAAATATTTTCCAGGAAAAGAATATAAAATGTAATAGAAAGTAATACCAGTTTCTCTTCTCTCCACCAGGAATAATAATAATAATAATAACAATAAAAACCCCACAGAACAAAGAGGAAATTATGGTCTCTTTTCACACTGATCTTTTATCGTCTCCATTAGAAATCTGGGACATTTAAGAGCATTTTGCTGCCCTATTAATTTCCCTTCGTGATTTTATTCATGTTTGCAGAAAATTAAGTCTATTTTCAGTTGGCACTCCATAAGAGCATGAGCATTTCAAGAGTTTGCTTGGCAGAACACCTGATCAGAAGTTGCTCCTGTTTACAGGAGACATGGCATTCTCAGGCACAGCACAGCCCTGCTCTGTAGGCAGCTCCATAAAGAAAGAAAGACTCAGTTTTGCCCAGGGCTTCTTTCTTCAATAAAATTAACTGAAGGGTTCACATTTCGTGAGTTGGTATGTGTTCAGTCAAGATTAATGGGTGACTTCTGCCTTCATGAACAAGGAGGTGATTCCACCCTTGCCAAGCGTGATAGTTGCTAACATCAGAAGGAAGCCTGGAACACCTTCGAAGTCAGACTCAGCCTTTACTCCATGGATGCAAATCCAGAGGAATGCCACATATCCTTGAATTGCATTAACATCCCATGTTAGGTGAGGGGATTTGGTCCACATACATCAATAAAAGTATTCTCAATTTGAATCTTGTTTACTGGGGATGACAAAGGTATTTGCGTACAAGAGGAGCTCAGTACAGAACCAACCTGGGCACCCTGGAACATAATGAACACCCCTGCGAGGAGGAAAGGAAAAGGAAATTCTTCACATGTATACAAACCACAATTTTGTCTTTTGAAAAGGGTTCTTTTAAGGACACTCTGTAAGGACAGGTTTGGGAGTTTTTTTGATAGCTGCTATGTCACTTCCTTCTTGTCTAGCAAAATATGAATTGATGCTTTTTGACAAACTCATACTCACAACCAAGATAATTCCTAGCCAACCATCACATAACGTACAATTTAAAACAGCATAATAATAAAATAATGTGGAAAGTTTGGAGCTTTTAAGAACAACCTTTTACTATTTCAGCTTGAACTTACTGCCACCAAAGACAGTTGGTGCTCTGGGGCTTGTAACAGTGGCAGACTCAGCCTTCAGTTTTGGACACTTCATCCAGAAAGAGCTTATTCACAGGTCAGTTCTTCTAAAAGTCTAAGTATAATGGTAAGGGACACTACTAGTATACCATCACATAAAGATCATTTGCAGTTATAAGCTTAAGCTATTTTTTATTAGGACATACTGGAAAATGTGCACTGGGTTTGCTGGTGTGTACATTTGGGAATTGGAACAAGGAAGAAAGATAAGAAAGATCTCTTTGTACTGCTGTACTGGCCTATTGCTTTTGGGGGGTTCTGCAAGCTGCAGAAGTGCAAACCCATCAACTGCAAATGTGGCCTTGGGGAATTTACTAATGCAAGTGAGCATCAGAACTTACAATGTAGGAAAAAGAAGACTCCTAGAAGACAAGATATGGAAGATTAACATAAGCCAATGAAAAGCCATTCTTGGTACCTGAAAACCTACACTTTTGTTGCAAACATAAATAGGACGGTTTAGTTGTAGGACAGAAGAGGAAGACCTTAGGAATGACTTCTCGGAAAACTTTACTAACAGCAAAACATTTATTCTAATACATCCAGCATGTCCTTTTGAGACCTATTATCCATATGCATTAAGTTCTTACAGCTGCTTTAAAACCAAAAGGGTCTCTATGAAGGTCCTGCATACCTTAAGTAGAGGAGACTAAGAGCTACTGAAGCAGAAAGACTCACAGGAACAATTTTCCCATGGTTGACCTGATGTTCTTGGGCATTCTGTAGCTTCCATCACTGCTGAATGTGAAGAGTTCAAACATGGTAAGAAAAGCTGGAGACATCTATGGGCAGAAACCCATTGATTTGAGTTGGAATAGGTTTGAGGTCCCCTTCCAATGAGACAGTTAGATAAAGAATGGCAGACTGGGCCACATCTGCAGTTGTGCAGATCACACAAAAGCAAGGCATTAGTACTCCAGTCTGCCATTTCTCTCCTCCCCTACCTTAGTTCTGCTTGTCTTCTGGCATGCTTTAAAAGCACACTGAAAAGCCAAATAGAGCAGGGCAGAACCAGGAAGTTTGGGACACATCCAAAACCCCTAGTAGAATGGAACAGAGAAGGGAGGAAAGGAGCAGTGAGAAACATGTTGCCCTCGAGTGAGAACAGAGAGAAGACTGCTGTACAGCAAAGGGCAGCACCTGCCAAGCAGCTGCGGGATGTGCACTCTGGGAAGAAAGATGGTAAGACACACAGAAAGTTTGTACTTGCATGAAGTACTTTATTACAAAAATACTCCCAAGTTCCATGAAATACAGCCTATGGAAGCAACAAAGCATGTAACCTTGTAGCTCAAATGCAAAACCAAATTATGCCAGTTCTTGGTAGGTGACCTCTTCAACGTACATATGCATGCATAACAAGATGAGACAGTTGTGTGCAAAGGAAGAGCCAGCACCAGTGATAGGATATAAAATGACAAGCCTTTTCGAAATAATGCATTTGTTTCAGATGAGGTTTAGATTAACAGGCTTTTAGGGTAAGCCTTTGCAGTCCATCTAATCTCACAAAGGCCTTGGAGTTGCAGAGCTGGAAACCAAGGTGTAAATCTGAATATGGTTCTAGATGATTTTTGACACTTCAAGAAAACTCTTCTGAGATAGCAACAGCCACTGTGCAAAGACCCTGAGGGTTGTGTCTAGGCTCCTCTCAGCTCAGACCCCAGTTCCAAGAAGAGATGGACCATCTTCTTAGAGTTTCAGATCCTACCTAGAACTACCACCTGCACCTGGGGATTTTCACCTGGAAAAAACATGCATATATGCAACAGGGGAAAAGTACAATGTGCAACTGTAATTTCTCTCTGAGGCAAAGAAAATAACAGGAGGCAAGAAAAATAAGAAGAAATAGGGAGGAGGTGGTTGCAATAAATGTATCAGCCCACGAAGAGCACTTTCCAGTTTGGAGAAAATAGATATGCAGTCATGAGCAAAATTTGAAGTGTGATAAAAGCAAGTCAGAGAAGAAAAACACCAGATATGAAGTGGCAGCTCACAAAATCATGTCAGTTCTGCCACTAATTTCAGTTTAGTCAAGCCTTTGCTCCAGGTTTCTTTAGGGCAAGCTATGGTAATTTCCTTGAGCTGCAAAGGAAAGCATGGAATTTCCTCTCTCTCCTCTTCTTTAAGACATTTTCAAGTTTACTGAATAAGGCACAATGAGGACTTTGCCAGAGTAAATCACAGCCTTTGTGTAATTTCCCCTGCATTTGCTGGAACAGTATTCACACTAGGGTTAACTTTGGCTTGATAACCGCAGTGGGTGTCTTGCTTGTGTTGGCAGTCCCTCATAGAGTTTCTGCTGCAATTATCTGTAAATCTCAGATCTCTGCTAAAGATTAATTTCCAAATGTCTCTTATGTCAAATTCATTATACTGCAGGAAGCAATCTCGTAGAAAAGGAAGCAGCACCCATTAATATAGTCCCACTGCCCTTCTGAAACTCTTTTTGCTGCTGTGCCTTTTCACCAACAGTACCCATCCTACTTCTCTTCTGAGCTGCTCACTTACTGTCTTTTGAGAGTCAGCCACTATTTTGTCTTCATGTCTCCAGCCCCAAAGAATTGTCTTTCAAGACAACCTGCAAAGTCCCCAAGAAGCTTTCCCTCCATCTCTAGTGTCAGTTTCACTTTTATTCTCCATGGTCTAAAATAGCCTTTCATCTCACCCCAGGCAATGTAACCTCTTTAATAAACCTCCATCAGAAAAGCATTTCTTGCATAGCTTCCCTGAAGCTCTCCTGCATAGAGGCAGAAAAAGAAAGGTAAACTTCCACATTTGTTTGAGATCTTAGCTTGAAGCCTCTGAAACAGCACTAATGCCTGCACCATTTGTCTATGTTGTACTGGTTTTTCCTCTTTTCTTATAAGTCGAGCATGGTGCCGAATGGTATGGAATGGTATATCCCTTTGGCCAGTTTGAGTCATCTGAGAACTCAAAGAGTCCTTGACTGCTTACCAACAACTAAAACAATCAGTGTGTTATCAACATTATTCTCATCCTAAATCCAAACCACAGCACTAGACCAGCTACTAGGAAGAAAATTAACCATATCCCAGCCAAAACCAGTACAAGGATTTATATCACTGCAGGGGTCTTTCCCTTCCACCCCTCCTCTGGCTTGCAGCCAGTTCACTCAGATAATTTCACAATTATCAACCCTTGGATCAATGGCTAGAACATATCTCTCTAGCAAGTTCCACAGAGAAGGCTAAAAGAAACATACATTGCACAGTCTCACAACCAGCAGTCTTTGGCATACATCCTCTGTCGTGTACCTTTGATCAGGCAATCAAGATTATAACCTTGTCAGATCCTTTGCTCTGGGGTTGCTGAGGTGGTTCCTTTCTTGTGGACTCCTCAATGAGAGCCAAATACCAGCCTGTTGACATCTTCATGATTTATTTATAAGCACATTCAAATCAATACAGTTAACATTCAGGTAATACGAACTTGTGTAAAGAAGTTTATATGACATTCAGATTTTTGATGAAAAGAAAATTGAGAAAGATACTTGAGAACTAAACTCTGGTGAAACCTTGATTTTATTATCTTCTCCTCCCTTGGATTCTTCTCTGCTTTCTCTCCTGATCTGCATGGTTTCAAAACTTTCTTATTTCATGGAAATCTCACCCTTGACTCCTGTCTTCTAGCCTCATGGGTTTTTCTGTTTTGCAGAGCCAGCGTGGGCTGGGGAAGGCAGGTGCTTCCTCCGGCAGTCCAAGGGCCACTGTAATTTCAGCAGTGACTCAGCCCAAAGTGAACCCCACAGGGTAGGTCTGGCAGTGACATCTTTCCTAGTCATGGCACTGGTTTTGATCTCTCCTCTCCATAGTGAGTGATCTGCACACAGGAAAAGTGAGGCATTGCAGCTCTCAATTTTTATTGTTTCTCCTTAACTTTTATTGTTTCTCCTTAACTTCTGCAGACCCTTTCCATGCAGCTCCAGATTCAAGCCCAAAATCCCAAGCTTTCTTCATAGGGAAAACTGACAACTATTCCCTGCCCCTGAATAGCTTGAAAGACCCTGAACATTGCTTTTCCAACATAGATTGATCAATATTTCCATGCGGGGGGGGGGGGGAAATAATGGTTATTAATAGTTTGACTAATACTCAAGGGTACCAAGCACAAAAGCAATCTCTCATTCTGTCACCCACAGCTTCCTAAATCAGGCACACCACCATAGAAAAAGTTCTCATAGCCACCTTTCATTATTTGAATGATTCATTACTATGAATCATTATCTCATGCACAAAACACGATTTACTGTACCTTACATCTTCTCAGAGGACCTGTAAATTGCTTGTTTGCACTATAGCAAGGGAGAGAAAGTGCTATGTTTGGGACTGTTGCCTTGGCTAAATCTTTAAACGAGTTGCTTTTAGTTAATTTGTTTTACTTCTTTAGTTAATTTGTTTGTTAGTTCAAAAACACTAACCGATGGGGAAAGAACTTTGTTCGCTACCATTTTATTATTTAGTGCAGTGTCTAGAGAGCATCTTACAGTGTTGGTAAATATAATGCTGGAGTAACATCAGCAATTCTGTAATTGAAAGAGTCACAAGGGACAAGTATAATAAAAACTGGCAGCACAGACCCCTGGATTGTCTAGGCTGAATTTCTTCAGTTTATAAGGAATACACTGCAGAAAGAATTTTGAGGTGTACTTGGTTTTAACTTCTCTACATGTTGCCCAGAAGTACCTAAAGGGAGCCTGTAAGAGAATCGGGGAGAGACTTTTTAAAAGGGCATGGAGTAATAGGGCAAGGGGTGACAGCTTTACACTGAAAGAAAGTAGGTTTAGATTAGATATTAGGAAGAAATTCTTTACTGTGAGGGTAGTGAAATACTGGCACATGTTGTCCAGTGAAGTTGTGGATGTCCCATCCCTAGAAGTGTTCAAGGCCAGATTGGATGGGTCCCTGAGCAACCTGGTCTTAGTGGAAGGTGGCCTTTCCAACCCAAACGATTCTATGATTCTGTGAAGTCAACTACACTTCTAACAGCCACTGGAAAACCCATGCGATGTACAGTCAGTTTTTTTTAACCTGACCACTTCAAATCTATTCTGTGATTTTTTTTGGTGCTTGCTGTGTCTCTCATCAGTACTTCTCGTAAGTTTCAAAGAATCCCAAACTTCACTTGAGGCTTGTAGGTGAACAGAAAACTTCATGACCATGCTGCTCCACTTTGGAAAGCAGCTGTCAAATGAGGTAAAATATCTTCTGTTCTCTAAGTATTTTTCTCTGCCCACTTTTTTCAATTGACTTTCGTAACTCAGTGTCAAGTAATTAGTCTAAAAGGTTCATCAGGATGCAGCGAACACATCAGAATTCTTAGGGATAAAAAAAAAGAAATTAGAAAAGCCTGTCTCCCCTATTACTGCTACATGGCCAAGAGCAGGGAGCCAAAGTGTCTGTTTCTTACCTGGAGGCTGAGATAGTTGTATCGTGTGATCTTTATGGCATCTACCAGCTGATGAAATAATAACCCCGAGCTGCTCCTGCACCCTACCATGATCTCATGGGTTTAGCCACCACAAAAGCTCATGTTTTGACTCATGTGGAAAAGGGTTAGTGCCAGTCTCCATCCTCCACACTGACCGCAAAGCAAAGGGAAAATAGAAAGGTCTGGATGCATCATTCATTAAAGACTGCCAGGGTTTCCTTTCACTCGAGATTGCAATGCTTGGAGTTAACAAGTTTTATTGCTATCACGTCAACATGGGAATCCTTTGGTCTGTGAATTTATTCATCCTCTCAGCATTTACCCTGCTGGATTTATGTCCTTCAGCCAAGCCAGTCTTCTGAGTATTTCACAATGCTTCAATTATTACAGTCTCTTAGCACCAAAGTGAGCACACAGTGAGGGAGCCTGCTTAGGTAACCACAGGAAAGACTTGGGAGAGGCAGGAGAGCCAAGTTTGGTGAGCAGTGCTGAGTGGCATTACCTCCTGGAGGGGTTCCTCTGCCTTCCCAAACTGTTGTAAACACATCTTCCCCTCTGGCAGAGAGAAGGAGTCATCAGTGTTACCTACTCCAGCTGCTATTTGTGAGCCTAATACAAGCTTTGAGGTTGCTTCATAACTTACACAGAGAACTTAATTAACTAGTGGATCCAATAACAGGAGGGAGGGCTGAGCACAAAAGCAGAGAAAAGCACCAAAGTTTGGATCTTTAAAGGTAATTAGGTGATATTTCCATTGCACTAAGAGCCCTAAATGTCATCTTCAAGAGTAACTTAGGTCTGTGAAGCAAAGTCTCAATGACAAGAAAGGGGATTCCAGTTGGGTCACAGCCTGATGTGAATTTCAGACCTCCATAACACAAAGGCCATGCAGATAGTGAAAGGACACCCAATAAGCTGTAAAACCTGAGCCTGAGCCTCCATTCAATGCCAGTACTATTAAACTTAGCAATCTTAATTTTATTTGTTTTCTAAGGGATTTACCCTTTACTCTTCCTCAGGAGAGGGAGAAAACCACTGATTAAGTGCTGAATGTGCAGGAGGATGCAGTCAGTGCTTCAAATAAACTGTTGCTAGTTATCTGATGATCCACCAGATCCAGTTAGTTTCAAAACACAAAGGCAGAGTGGTCTTTTCAAGTAGTGAGCCAACTGGTAATAACACAAAGTATTTACTTTGGAGCTACAACTATTTGGGAAGGAAATGTGATTTATCTTTGTATATCCTTTAAATATCTTTAAATATCCCCGTTGCCTCCAAAGATCCCTTGGAGAACACGTCTTTATGTCTCTGGATCAAAGGAAAAATGGGGTGCATGAACATTATTGCAAGCACTCAGGCAATAGATTATTCAATAGAACATGAACTCCTCTGTAATGTTAGAAAAGCTCTGCAACATAAAGCGTGACTCTTTTAAGAAAATGGTTGTAGATTAAAAAAAAACCCAATACTCTTAGGAGCACCAAATTATGACCAAAAGCATGACAGCTGTAGTAAAAGAATCTCAAAATTGTTTTGAGAAAGATTCTTAATGAAAATCTCAGACTGCAGAAAATTTGCTACCTCTGTGGAAGTATTTGGTCCTGATTTTCAGAGGCATGGCTTTCATAAGAGTCACAGTTTCAGAGGCATGGCCGTAAGAGTCACAGTTTCATGGCTCTTCTACTGTAGATCATGTATAAGGAGCAAGAAGCAAGATGAAATGATTCCTCAAGGTTCCCAACAATGCTATGAAATATTGGAGAACTTCCCACAGTTTGCCGGTGGAAGTCCAGACCTCCTGAAAGCCTTTTGTATGAAACACCCAATAAAACAGAAGATAGATATGCATCCTTAGCAAAAGGCCAGGCCTTAAGAGATACAGGCTGTTGCTGAAGAGGAACACCTCAACCAAGGGCTTGCCAAAGGGTGTGGGATGGAGCCGTACATGGAGACAATACACAGAGTGCAGGACTCCAGCGAAGTACGAGAGCCAGGTGATAGGATATGGTTATGGTTTTGTATAAAGCACAGGTCCTTTTTAAAGCAGCCTGTTACTTTAAGCACATGCTTGAAGACCTTGAATAAAGGTCACTTGGGGCAATGATGCAGACCCTGGTAATAGCAGTGACTTGAGGAAGAGGTACCATATGCCTTGGAAAGGAATCATTTCATCAGGAAGTAGATAGCAAAAATCAAACAATACCATAAAATCTGAAACTGCCAGAATATATTTTATTTCCCTGGGAAAGGAACTTTTCATGAATGCTTAGAAAGCTTTAGGTATTTCCCAGCTCTACAACAGCTATTTTCCATACGGCATGTGGACCAGACCAAAATAATCAGTCACATAACTTTGCTTCCGTTCCGAACAAATCCTGGCAAAGTTAATCTGGGTGTCTGCTTTCCTATATAGGCCTACCACATGCAGTTGGCTTCATTTGCAGACCCCACAGATTTCTAGGGGTCTGATAAGACTGACTCACAGCATATATCCAACTCCAAACACGTCAGTAACTTGAATCAAGTGAATTTTCTCCTAACAATAGACTTATGACTACAGGCTGAAGGATACCAGTGACTGTGTGGACCAGCACATGCAAGGGTATGTCAGATCTGTGGTGGGAATTGTGAGGAACCCACTGCTGGGCAAGAAGGGATGGAGATAACCTAGGAAGTCTCTGCCCATGTGGAGGTTATTTCTGCAGCTGATAAAAAGATTCTGAGGGAATCTTCAACAAGACTAAGATGACAGATTTCTTCTTTTCCAGAAAGCATCAGTCTATCAAGAACCACCACCTGGTGAAGAAAAATTTCTGAAGCAGCTGCCAAGCACCTGATAAAAGGTCAGTATTGTTAAAATAGTCAGGGTTGCACTGGGGACACCACTTTTCCAGGCTCAGAAGGCCTACAGTGGAGTTTTTATAGGAAACACCACATTTTGGTGCCTGGAGGGAAAGTAACTTGTATTGAGCCAAGGCAAGTATGTGGGAGTCAGGAACTTCATTGAAATTTCCAGCTCATTGCTTTTCAGATCCCTCTTTTGGAAACTGTGGATGAAATTTCTCTAATTGACAAAAGTGTTTTGAGAACAAGCTAGTGTTTATGAAATACTTTGAAAGTAGAATGGCTGGAGTATTATTTTATTGCATTCATCTTTTCATTTCTTGGGAGTTGTTGTCCCACAACAAGACTTTAAACACTCTTAACAACTACTTCTCTATATTCAGATAGCTGTTCAAAATAAATGCAAATATGAATTCATGCTGGACAAGAAATATGAAAAGTTGTAGACAGATATTCATCTAAACCATTAAATGGCCACTGTTCCAGGCAGAGTTCTTGGGGTACCCATATTCCTCTATGATTTTAATTCATAGTCCTGACTGTGTCTGCTGACAGCATTACAGCATGGGCACACAAGGCAGTAACATTGCCCTCTGAATGTTCCTGGGAACAGATTGCAGAAACAGCATGAACCAATGACATGTCAAAGAAAAAGCAACTGAGTGATTGCTCATACAAAGTTTCCCTGGGTTCTCACGTGGGCAATTTCATTAGAGAGAAGAATGTTACGTCTGGGGTATCTGAGCTGGTCATCCACCCTCCAGGCTCAGTCTGGGCTTTCTAAGAACATAAAGGGTGTCCAAAGGATGTGGATGTGTTGGAATGAGAATGAAACTACCAACAAAAAATCAATAATGCCTTTACAAATTAAAAATAAAGTGCAGAGGAAATCCATTACAGCCACCTACTGCTGTCTGAAAGAAAGGAGCAAAACTCACTCTCCTGGCTTAAAGGCCATGTAGTTCCTGCTTTCTGAAGTTTTGCTGCAAGACAGTGTACCTAAATGGAAGATGTTTTATCTCTCCCACATACATGGCTAATTAAAAATAGTTGTGGTATTATAACACATCTCTTGTTGGCCTTGTGTATTCTACTGGTAATTACAATTATTCTCCCATTGCAATCAGCTTCACTTTCACCAAATCAACCATTTTTTTTCTGAGCTGTCAGGATCCTGGCTGAAAACACAGGAACTATTCAATTTCCATCCTTCTCTTTCATACTGTGGTATATAAGAAACTTCTACATATTCTTCAGTTTTCATAAGACATTTTATTCTTTTAACTCAGAGGAGATTTCCTCCAATAATGTATGCATTCGAGGCAAAATCCAGCTCCTTTTGGATGGCAGGATTCAAACACAAAATAACTATTTGCTTCTTTCCCCCCCGCATAGTTATGGCTTTCCCTACAGTGCTGTTAGACAAAAACCCCAAAGCTGTGACATGGAGCACCGCTGAAGATGAAGATGTCCAGAACTCATATCAACCCATAGTCTTAAGTCATGTAAGAATAAGGCATTCATACGAATCTCATAGTAACGATAACTGGCATCACTCTGCTTTTGAGGGACTTCCTTTGAAACAGATTTTGCAGACAATTCTAAATTTGGCATCGGTGCAAGCTCACAGACTTCATCAGAAACAGCCTTATTTACTATGCTTCACGGAGAAGAAAAAAGGCTCTGGTTATCCAGTTACTTGTAGGCAAAGTGTCAAACTTTTAAAATTAAGAAGCAAGACAGATGTTCCCAAGAATTTCAGAGTGGATGAATTTGGTAAAGACAAACTATGCATAAAGGCATGTATAGTAACCTGAATTCCTATTTGGGAAGGAGTGACTAAAGCAGGGGAATAACAAAGCTGCTTGGTCCCACCTGGATCTGGGCATGCACTGGGGCTAAAATAGTCAAAATGTACTAAGGTTAAATAAACATTATATAATATAAAACTTCACTGAAAAATGAAGTTTTGTGAAAGGAGGGAGTGATCTACATTTTTGGAACAAGATCCAGAAGGAAAATGAGGATAGCCAAGACTATTTTGACATCTTCAAATGACAATTTTTTTTCTATTTTGAAAATTGTCTAAGTATAATTTTAAAAGAGAATTAAAGGAGGTTTGAACAAATGTAAATGCCTCAACAAAACTTGGATGCTGTCAGAATATTTTATCCAGTCAAAATGGTTTTATTTTGTTGGTTTATTTTACCAAGAAAAAGGGAAATTAATTGCTTTTATTTATGCTTTCAGCATTTAAAAATAAGCAATTTGCAGTGTGTTCTAGAGTCACCAGTCAATGTCACATCTTGTGACTTGACATGACTAACCCACATAAGGCCTAGTGTTTTCTGACTGGCTGCTGCTGCAGTGACAGTGCTCACTAGTTCCCACTGCAAACTCCCTGAACTCCCAAGGGATACTAGAACTTCCCCCTCCTACATAAAGCCCCTCACTGCTGCGGCATTTCCCTCTTCAACCTTATACTCGCATGAACAGGACTGCTGAAATCTGATCATGTGCCTACAGTGACAGAATATAAGGCTTTAATTAAGCTGGTTGTAAACACTCATCATTCCTGAGAGTTCCTCCCAGTGAATCATGAGTTTATTTTCATTCACTTGCCAGCCATGCCTGCTGCAGTGCCACTGGAGCTGCTGGCAGGGTAGAGATTCATGGGGATGGTCACCTCTCCTCTGAAAGAGACGACATTCATTACCCTCTTTGTGCCACCTTCTTTCTCTTGCTGTACCACATCTTAAAAACAAAAAAAGGAAACACAGTGCCTAGGGCTGCGGGCTGGCACTGGGCAGAGAGGGATCCTCAGCTGGGGCTTTGAATACACCACATGTGCTGCTGATCTGGCAAGGAGCTTCTCCGAAAACCAGTGCCAGTCAGTGAGGGAACTGTAGGAGGCAAAGGGGTAAAACACAGTGACTTCCCCATTGGGGTTTCCTTCTGTGAGGGCACCTGCAGAAGGTCCTTGGCACCAACCAGCTTCCTAAAGCACTTTTTGCAGGGAGGGCCAGAGCACCTGCCAGAGCAGGCAATGACCAGAATCCTGCTTCAAGTCACAGCTGCCAGGAAAGCTCACTTTAGCAAACCACATCTACTGTATGCCATCCACAAGCTGTGACAGTCTCACCCCAAAAAGCTCAGCACCCAGCAGGCTGGGACTCTCATGCCTTCCCGCTCCTGAGCTATTTTTTTACCTGTGCTATGACTATCACTGCCTGCTTCCACCCTTTTGCCTTCTACCTGACTCTGTCCCATGGTTCTGCCAGTCGTGTTGCAAATTGACCTGCCTGGCCCCACTGCTGCCGGTTCTGATGCCTTAAGATCCTTAAGATCTTAATATCCTAGTATATAGAATTTTAATATGGTTTTTAACACAATAATAGTAGTAACTAATCACCCTTTGACACCCTTTGTACCAAATTCTTGAAATATTGTTTAGTGTTCTCAAGGATTTCAATGGATAAAGATTCTAGCAAGAACATCCAATCTGTAGAATATGTACCTCAAGAACATCAGAAACACATTCCTTGATATAACCTTAGTCAAAAGGTTATATCCAAGAGGGCCCAGAAGCCTTGAAAATGGTCCAAACAGGACAGAGGCAGTTGATGAAGACGAAAGTGGGACAAGGTATTGTTTTTTTGGGACCATCAACCCCATTCTGGGAGGCATGCCTGTAGGAGGTCCTGGGGGACAGATAATTTTCAGGCCGGGTGTATTCCAATGAAGTAATAGTTAGATATTGTAATTAGATGATACTAAAAGTTTGTAAAAGCTGTGTGTGTGGGGGGTGCATATGCCATCTTTGTGCACCTAAGATGCCTTATTAAAGAGCTGGTTTTTACCTTTCTATACTAACACTGTCCAGATAATTATTTCTTTGGTTTTAGGCAACAGTTCCTTTCCAGTAGCCCAGATGCTGCTTCGCTTTTAGCACTGCTTATGCCTGTTGCAAGGGAGCACAGTTAGGGAGGAATCACATGCCAGAGGTGCAGTCTAACTGGCTGCATCGCCTTTTCTGTACCTTTTCCTACGCCACATTTTCCCAGTGAATTATAGAGAGGCTGGAAGAGGGACAGGCATTACAGCAGAAGTGGTGGCAGCAGCCCCAGGAGAGTGCACATGCTCTGCCCTGCACTGGCACAATGTCTGTGCTTCAGCTTCCCTGTCTCTAGAGTGGAACACCTGGGTCACGCTGCAGAGGCTACAACTGGACTTTTTCGGTCCTTTCAGCAAGAAGGCTGTAAAGCAGAAAACGGAATCAGTACGATTCTGTAAAATATTTTGTACATTTTGAGCCTAGTGATGTAGAAAACTTTTTTCACCAGCTTGCTACAAGGTGACTTTTCAGATCACTATACTACGTCAGTAAAATGTCATTACTAACATTAAGTATGTACATTCCTTAAAAACAGGATATAATGGACAGGAAATAGCAGTACAAATCAAGTTTAAAAAAATTTTGAAATCAGCACATACTTGATTTTTTCCTCACCAGTGTACCTCCATCAATTTTACATTAGGACATGCTTCTTGCCAGACACTGCCACTGATTTTTATTTTATTCTTGTATTTTAGCAGCTGCAGAGAAAACCATTGTCCTCGGCACTGCCTACTGAGCTATAGCAATGTGCTGGATTTCAGAGAGTCTTATCAGCTCTGCGCTGAGTGGTCCTTAAGCCAAAGCCCCACTTTGAAAGCAAAATATGTCAGTGCAAACATTCTGCCTTAGCATCTTAAGATTTTCCAACTAATCTCTCACGAGGTACCAGAAGCACAATCTCAAGAACCCACGGATAAAGGCTATCAAGTTGTGATGAGTGCCTAGCAGCTTCCTTTTCATTATGCTGGAAAATAGATAAATTCTTTACTAGCTTTGTGCTTGCAGAGTACACAGGAATTGTCACATAGGTATAATTCCTATTCTTAAGAAGGAAAAAAGGGAAATCCAGCCAAGCAAACCTGCATTAGCAGTCAACTAAGAAATGTAAAGAAGATTAGACACTCCTTACAGTTTCTGTACTTTTTACAGATGCATAATCACCTGTTTGGATGAAATTTTCTTCAGTATTATAGGCTGTTTCCCTTGCTACAATTTACACATCCGCATCTCCCACTTGACTTGTCATTACCAATAAATCTTAAGAGGCTACGTCTAATGTTATTTTGCATGCCGGCCAAGAAACCAAAACACTTCTGCCTCCTAGCATCACTCTGCAATCCTTTTCTCACAGAAAGGGCTGCATTTTCCAAGGCCTGGGACGAGATGCCGAAGCACTGATGTCATTTGCCTGAACTGCCAGGTCCTTCTTTTCCTGTTTCTCTTCGCTTAACAAACTCCCCAATCACTCCAGCTCCACCATGTGACTCACAGCTTGTTCCATAAATAATTGGAAGTAGGAAGGAGCCAAGAGCAATAAAAACAGAACCTGAAAGTGTTGGAATGAGATCGGTTACCTTGGTGTTGTTTTGTTGTTTTTTTTTTTCTTTTCCATAAGGGAATCTGCTCTTTACAAAGGAAAAAAGAAAAGTCATCTGCTTTATTTAGCAGGAGTTAGCAATGCATGCTCTGCTCTCTGCAAAGGGCCAAGCTGATGTCACCAGCTTCATATACTCCTCAAAGCCTTTTACTGAAGTTGGGATGAGAGGCTTTTCAGCTCCTTTGACCGAATGCAAGCCAGGGGAATAAAGTTCCTCTGATGGCTTCATTGTTGTAGGTATTCTTTAGGCACCAGATACCTCACTTGGAATAGTGTAATCCTATAACATTAATACTTAGGAAATATTAATTATATCAACCTTCAAAGAATCCTCAATCCTGTGAAGTAGAAACTTTGTCTATCTTATCTCTATTTTAAACAGAAGACAAGAAGACAAGGGAAAGAATAGAGACTTATGACAACAAGTCTGCACTAAAAACATGAATAGAATAAAAGGGTTGCATTTTCTTGTCTGTCATAGGATGCATATTCAACTGAAAAGGTTAGGCGGATTATATGAACTACATATAAAACTGTTACCTGAGCACCAGGGGCAAGAAGAGATATCATGGAGTTCTGACATACTATAAAAAGTGTGAGAATAATATTGCAAGGAAGCGAACAAGCAGGGAAATAAATGGAATTCAGGGCCAAATTTCTCACCAACAATTTAACAAGTTGCACTCCAAAACAAGAATCAGTTAGTCCTGCGCAAGAGATTTAGCTTGCCTGTTTTCCACTCTACATGACTGATCTACCTACACAGCAGATATGAGCAGAGATGTGAAGTTACTACATACTTGGGGCAAGTTGGGAGCTCTGAATTGTCTCATGCCACAAACAACCTCCAACTCATTTACAATGAAGGTTTTATTGATGATGTTACATGCAGACCCCAAATGAACCAGTACTGGTTTCTTGGGACACTGCAGATTCATCTGGTCACTGCCTCTTCTGGACAATTCACATCTGAATGTATCACACAACCTCTTCTCAATCTCTGTTCTCTTACCAGTTTCTGTGTTGCCAAATTGGATTAGTTGACCCATGGCCCATGGCACATTTATGATACGTGCAACCGTGAAAACAGTTTCAAGACTGGCAGGCCTGTATTTGTACATCAGAATTGTCACTGTGGGAGCATGCTGTGCAAAGCAGTTGTGCTTGTGGAGGGCTGTGCCTGAGGAGCAAATTTCCTTTTGAATACCTTCAAATCACCCCAGAGATTATTAGCTCATCCATGATTGCAGCTCTGTTGCCCATTTGCTACAGGTTCTGGAACAAAATGGGAATTGATGTCAGAGTGTTACTAGTAAATTTCTGCTAGGAAAGAGCTGGCCTTGAAGTGGTCACAAGAAAAAAAGAAAAGTGTGTCAAAATAATAATGGAGCAAGAAAAAAAAAAGAAAAAAAATTCTCTACAATTTGGATTCATTTACCACAGAGGGCTATTTTTCAGTAGTTTTGCCACTGTATTTTAAGGCATTTCTTTCCCTTCCATCCCCCCATAGTTCAGAGGATCTGTCATACAGGTCTCTAGTGCCTCAGCTCTCATGGCTTGATCATTACTCACAAGTTAGACCAGCTCCATTCTCTACAGAAAGGCACTACACTTTTCATCTTCTAAGTTTTTCTGCTAAACTGTGGCACTGACACGCTCTGGGTGTGATTCAACCAATTTTCTTATCCACTTCAATGAACCTTGACTTTGTGCTAAGAGGATAATTTCTTCCCACAGGTTCAGGGAACATCAAATGAAATTGGACTGTCACTAACTGGACCCCATTTTTATGGCTTTTAGGGGATTTCAAGTTTCCGATGTACTGGATCTTCTTTATTTTCATTTCTTTCAGCCTGTGTCAACCTACACTTTTAGGTCTGTTTTTCTTCCACATCACAAAATAATCTGCCTTGGCCTCATATATGGTTGGAAATTCACCAGCATGGCTCAATCTGCAAGGGAAAAAGCCATCCCAAACTTCCCTTGTGTAGAAATCTTCAGGTGTACAGAAGAGCTGTTTTCATGAAGATGCCACTGCCTGGGCCCTCTAGCCATTCTGCTTGCTGAAAATCTGGCAGAGAAATATCAGCATTATAGCAGGTAGAAATATCTGTTGAAATATCCACGAATTCTTCACATTCTGAAGAAACTTGTTGCAGTACACGCTGTTCTCCTTTACAATTGCACCCACAACCTTGGAAGAGCAGATTCTCTGCTCCTGCAGAGCTGAAAAGCTTTGTGAGTTTCCTTTCTGCAAAAATCTTTATCAGATGCAGGTCCTGGATCTGGCTTCATTGGGATGACTGAGTTGGACCAGGGCCAAAAAAAACTTGTCCTTGCTGCTTTTCCTGCCCTGGAGCAGGTACGTGCTGTCCTCAAAATGTACCAGGCCCATCTCTAGAAGTATTAGGATTTTTTCCCTAAAGCATTCAAAAACATTCAAGCCAGGAAATGTTGCAAGCCTTAGCAAAGAGAATTTAAAATTAGGAAGAGAAACTCCAGATAAGGAAGGAAGAGATCTGGTGGATGCGTGTTTTGCTGTCATCACAGTATGATCTCTAAGACAATTTTTCATCTCAGCCTTGGCCATATTGATCACCATAACTGGTCTACTCTGGCCTCCAATCGGGAGGCCTGGAGACACACCATCTATAACGCTGCTGCTTCCTTTGAGAACACACGCAGGATCACTCTCGAGGAGAAAAGACAACACAGAAAGAATTGTGCCCTGTAGAATATACCACCTAAGGAGTCTTTCTGCTGTGCCTTTTGCAACCGGTCATGCCTATCTCATATTGGCCTTTTTAGCCACCAGCGTGTTTGTAACAAATGTGGGTAGAGTCCTTCCCAAATCTTTGTTTGCGAAGCCCAGCCATGATGAATGGCAGGAAGACAGAACTAGCAGGCACCTACCAGGACATTCAGTCTAGCCCACATGCCCACACCACCCTTTCCCATTCCAGTGAGATACATCTTAAAAGCAGTCAAAAATCCCACTTGTGGAGCTACTGTTTGAATCCCTAAAACCCATTTGCTAATTTCAAGCTTAAATTTATTCCTGGTCATTTGTATTCTAAGGCACCCATGGCTCCTTTTCTCCTCTCTGGTATTTACCCACCTGATGCACTTCCAGACAGCAAACATATCCCATTTCTGCTTTTGTTTTGCAAGGTTAAACAAATCATTCCCTTCAATTTCCTACTAGAAAACAGAATCCCTATTCTCACTGCTCTTTTCTGCATCTGCCAGATTCAATTCACCTTCCTGCAAAGACAGTGATCAGAAGTATATATGGTATTGGAATTAAAATTAACTACCTCAAAACAGGGAGAAAAAGGATCACTTTTGAGGATCAGCTTAAAACTTGTAAAGGAAACCCCAACAAGATTTATACCATACATTACAACTACACTCTTTCATTCCTTATGTCTATGGAAAAAGACTAATAGAACAGCACTATGTGGTTCTTCTGTCGAAGTTATATCTTGCATAACTGTGTTATAATTTGATCCCAATCTCAAAAAGAGGTGGATAGAAAATAAATTGTAAGGTTTGTGGGATTTCTATTGTGTCATGGTAGCACTGCTTCTATCCCTGAACCTGGAATTAAGGATTTGAAGCAAAGGTTGAGACCTCAAGTGAAAGCCTATGCAGCGATTTCAGCAGGTAGACAGGTAGCTCCAGAGGAGTAATTTTCATATTTCAGAACCAATGGACCTTCACAAGTCCACAGAATTTCCCTTCTTTAGGCAGGAGCAGAGTATGATGTGCGGCCTGCCAAGCAAATGTACATCCTTGCAGCCCTGGTGTTTGCCGCCTACCAGGATGCATCCTACGTAAGCCCTGATGCAGTCCCTTCAACTCGTCAAAACTACTTTCTGTAGTCTTCTGACCACAGAGTGTTTCCCTGGAGCAGAGTTTGTGCAATGTTTCCCTAGGAGTATCCTCGGACATGACACAAGCTTTTAAAGACAGTTTGTGAAAGACCACGGACGTATTTTCTCAGTCCGGGTATAGAAATGCCCTCAGAATGAAAAGTAAAATGGCTGCGCTTTGGCAATCATTTCAGTGACTTTGTTTCTGCAGTCTCAGGAAGGCTTACTGGGTAGCACAGGTAGCAAAATGCAACAACAGCAAATACTATCAATTTGCCACATTAGGAGTCCTTCCAGGAAAAAAAAGCTTATCACCTCCTGGTGACATTCTGTTTTGCATGGCTGTATTCTCCAAGCTGGAAGAGGGGAAAGCCAAGAGATTCACACTGTCATCTGATTTCTGTCCTTTAGACCTTGGAAATTGATTTTATGAACAAAGAAAAGAAATACATGCAGGCATTGAAGTCATAGTGTCAGCAACATCCTCATGGTGCTGGCCAGACCTTCCCTGTAGGCTGCTTTTTGAAGTCATCAAAAATAGAGGGATTTCTTCCCTATGTATAACAGAAATAATACTCAGAACAGAAAAATGCCTCATGTCTTACTCAAGCAATTGCTCCACTTCAGCACCTTCTGTCCTGCAGTCCTTCAGAATAGTTATTTTCCTTATTGGGCCAGGTTGATTCCAATTACACATCATTTGTAGATTAGATTTATGCAGACATATTTGTGCTCTGCTCACATACTGCAGAGAGGAACAACATCCACGGGTTTTAACTTTTCTAATTTTCAGCCTTTCTACAGCCTGTAGTGCATGCTTAGTTGGGTTCATATGACAATGAGAACAAGAAATGTTTGTTTCTAGGTCTTTTCATTTGGAACTATCTGAAATATACATATTGTTTGTAGCATAAAAGATTTTTTCAGGGTATCACATGGACATCAATGAAACACACTTTTGCCAATCTTTGGTTGTAGTCACGGAGAAGTCACAATGCCAAAGAGGTTCAGTGGGTCAGGAAAGCCTTGACTCTCAGGCCTGCTCTATTTTCTTGCAGGAGACTCTGTCTGTGCACATACTTATTCATGGGAGAGAACCATAACAGAATCAGAAATCTAGCTGAGATTTAAATTTTCTTATTAACATTTCCTTAACCTAAGACTCGACATACTGGAAATTGCCATAGGGAAATACATTACAGTAAAGTTTTTGTGAGGGTGTGAAAGCCAACTTAAAAGGCTGAGCCCTTCCCCCAAGAAGTTTATATCAGGCTAGTACTAGGAGAGGATCCAGGACATCTAACCATAATGTCTCAAGAACAGGCATTCATATCTCCTTTATCCATCACAAGGACTTACCAGTTCATCTGCCTTAGAGTATAAAATAAATTCACGCATGCCCACAATGTTACCTACGCTAATAAACTGTGAGAGAGTTCCCTGGCATGAATGTGGGGCTGCTCCAACTTATCCCAAGCAACTTCTGGATCTGTTTTGGTAGCAGGAGTGTGCCAGGAACCACACCCAAGTAGCGGTTTGCTTTCAGCCACCTACTGCAGGCAAACCCAGCTCACCAGCATAGACAAGGACTGTTCCACACCAGGTGGTCTCAATGGCTGGGAACATTCCCAGGCATGTTTTGTATAGTGATACAAACCCAGACTATGTCCTTTTAACAAAATTACAAAGTCAAATCAAATCATCACGGATAAGCTGTTCAACATACGGTTTTAATAGCGTGTAGGTTTGCAAGTGTCTGGCATTTTCTGGGCTCACTACACTAATCACGTGCTCCAGTTAAATACACTGATATGATTTCACAGTTAACAGTGGTCTTGCTGAACTCCACCAAGGCTGTGATGAACTGATTGCTTTGGAATGACAAAGCTTAAAAAAGACTTTCTAAGGTCAAGTTTGGCCATGACCGAAGTTGCAATCACCAAACCTTTTCTACATGTGACAATCTCATTATAATTTTCTGCTGTGTCATTGCAATTACCTTCCACAGCCAGGCACCATCTAAAACAATTCTAAGAAAGCAACTGATCTCCTATTGTGCAAGCGAAGTTGGAAACAGAGATGTGATCAGTTGGAGGTTTGACAAACTCCAAACTCTATTTTTAAATCCAATCACAAGATCTAGGGTGTCCCATTAAATTACTGAAATAAATGTAATACCTTCTTTCCTTCAAAATCAGCATGCAGTCATTCCAGTTGGAAAAGGACTTCTAGAGGTCTCCTGTCCAACCTCCTGCTCAAAGCAGATCTAGTTAAAGCAAGATTCTTGGGGGCTTGTGCAGCTCTATTTTGAAGATCCCCAAGGGTAGTGAGTTTACAGCTTCTCTAAGAACACATTCCAGTGTTTGACCATCTTTGCAGTAGAAAAATGTCCTTATATAAAGTCAGAATTTCTCATGTTACAGCATGGTAACAACCCAGAAACCTGCTGAGGGCAACTGGAAACCCCTAAGGGCAACCAACGACCCTTTTGGGGGGCAACTGTGGGTAACTGAGAACTCCTCGAGTTCCCTAGGAGTTCCTGGGGGCAACTGGAAGTAACTGTGAACCCCTGAGGGTAGCTCAGAACTACGCTGAGACAACCAGGGATAACTGGGAACGCTGAAGGGCAACCCAGAACCCGAAACATGTGTCGGGTCAGTCACATACACTGAAATTGTAAGAGTCAACAAATATTTTATTCTACTCTGTATGTGCAAATGGGCCAGATTCAGATTGCACTGTGACCTTAATTTGTAGTATTCTCAGATACCAAAGGCAAGGCTTTAGCAATATTTTTTTCAACACAAAATTTAATAGGTATTTGTAAAATATTGCAGAAAGTAAGATCGAATATGTAAAGTTTGACAGCTAAATGCCTACATCTTACTCCATCTCCCAAGTTAGAGACAGATGAGCAAGGCCCAAAGAGGTATTTCCCTCCTTGCACTTTTATGTATCTACATGATGGCAGCTATGTAGATGAACACCAATAAACACTAATCAAAACATGCAGTATTCTTCACCAGAGGAGTTTTATGAGACATGATTTGGCCTTTAAAGTAATTGGTCTGATCCTTTCATAATAAGGACAGCTGAGCTCAGTTAGATTCACTATGATTGATGATAATTCTGATTGCTTCCATCGCTGCCCAATGAAGTCTGGGGAAAAAAATCCACAACTACATTCATTAGGAGAACTTCCATAACATATAATAAAAGACAAACCCATCAGACCCCTGTGTCACAAAAGCTATCCCCCACGCTGAAGTGCTTTGCTGGGTCAGGGCAGGCGATGATGACACCATTCACTGAGCATTTAGGGCAGTATAGGCACATCACCTCGCCTGATTAAGCCCGAAGAGACGCACTGAGGATTAATTACAGGACCTTTTTTCCTAACAAAGGTTCAAACCCTTGTAACAGAAGATACACCGTGCCTGACTACTACTGAATTCAGTTTTGTACAGGCTGCCAATGAATTTATTGTTTGGTCTCCGTGTTTTGCAGTAACTCATGTTCTGACACATTTGTTGGGGGAATACTCACGTATACGGAAATGTACGCACAGGGCAAACAGGCACAGTATTAAAAAGGGAGATCAAATTATGATTCCATTAACCTTGAGAGCATCTTTTAAAAGGAGATGAAAACCAAAACAACAAACAAACAAAACTAACCTACAGCTAAAAATAGGGGATCTTCAGTTGAGCTCTTTTGTATCAGAGCAAATATTTATAGATTGCTCAGAAATCCCTAATAATGAGGGGTTTAATGGAAACTGGCAGGTTCTTAACTAAAATAGTGCTAACGGGTACCATGATGAGGCTTCTCCACCATTTACCACAGGGTCCATTGTGCTACCAAATGGTTTGCTGTCTCTACAACCATGGACAATTCATGTTGCACAATTAACAACTCCTCAGAGGAAAGCAAATGATCATTCCTGTAACTTAATGAAAAAGTAGGTAGGTAAATAAATAAATAAATAAAACCTATAGCTTTCATATTTCTGCCACATCCATGAGGAAAATTTCTGAATGAATGCAGAGAGATATATCTATTAAAGACGAAACATAAAAGCAACAATAGTCTATTTTTGACTTCCATTCATCTGCAACTATAAGAGATGAAGGATTTGGGACAAAGGGACCAGGCACTCAAATTTTTAAAATTGTCTGGTTTTATTTAAGAATTTCCAGCATTCATTTTTAGACTTTCCACCAGAAAATAAATGGCTCAATGTAATATCAAAAACTGTCAAGAAACAAGCAAGACACCTGCCAAGTTCTTCATCCAATCCTAAGGAAAGCTCTCTGGTGACAGTAGACAACCCAGAGTGTGTTTAAATAACTCGGACATTAAATCCTGTGGAGAAACAGTGGGTTCTATTTGCTACTTGTAGCATTAACAAACAATCACTTTTCCATTGCTTACAACTTCATCCCGACTCTATTTTAGGGCATGGAATTTTACAGGAGCCAGGGGTGTTGTTCAGGCCTCAGAGGTAATTCAAAGGACTGAGATATTTTGCTCTGGAGCTTGGAGGGACAGGAGAGAGTAACAGGGACCATAACTGAGGCTAAGCCTGGATATCTCTGGACTCAGCATGCCCATGGTTCACATCTGGAGTGTCTGTTCACCCCCACAGCAAGACTGTAGAAGTAGTAATGGTTAGAAACATGCAAGATCTGGTATTAAACACTATGACTTTTATCCCTCCATTACAAAATGACTTTGTTTATGACTCAATCACCAAGATATTTTTGGAAGCTTGTATTCTGGCGATCTCAAAGCATTCTTTTCCTCTTATGAAAACATTAGTATTTCTTTGGGGTGTGGTATATAAATTGAATATAAATTCTGGCTGAGGGCTAAGGCTATCTACAAAGAGTGGAAATGACATTTTGCAAGAGATGGACCTTCTTAATTTCTCTCAGTCATTGCTATGAATACCTAAGGCACTTATTTTTTAAACAACATAATCTAAATACATATTAAAAGGCTAAAATGTACATTGCAAAGTACTGATCCTTACAATACAAGATTTAGGAAAGATCAGTGAAAGAAACTGGTTTCAAACAAAAAAATAAACAATGCCTCATTTTGTTTCAGATAGCTGGAGAGAGAGGCCAAATCACAGTTCAAAACCAGAAAAACACAAGTCCAGCTTTTCTTGTTTTGCTAACAAAATAAACATATATTCATCCTTTTGAGTGAACTCTTGATAGTACTGATTACTTGAAGAGTTTGTTACCTGTAAATACAACATCTCTTTGACTTTGCACATTATTACAGTTTCTCTGAGTGCCAGTCATAGTAGCAGTACGTGCCAAATACTGTCCTTTTCCTCATAAATGGCAGCCTTCCAAAAACTTTAGCTATATATAACTACCAGAGTGTTTGAGGAATTCAGGGAATGAAAAATCTCCAGCAGACTAATTTGCTCAGGTTTGTAGTAGGAGCTTAAGACCTACCTCTATCTTTCCTAATTAATAGTAATTCAGGAATATCTTTTTTTTTTTTTTGCTTGCCTCTGTATCGTACATTACATCTACAATCCACCCAGACCATGGCTCCTGCATGTCTCCTTTGTTGGCAATGGTCATGTGAATCTCCATCAGCTCCCATACCCTTCACAACTATTCAATTCCACTACTTCACCACCCCTTCTTTGGTGCCAGGACACTTGCTGATTAGAAACTCATGTTTGAACAAACCTCAGGTGGTATGACTTTGCTCTTAGGGAACGTTTATTTGGGATGTGGTTATGTAATGCAGCTATAAACATCACAAGGTGGACTGGTCAGAAAATTGATCCAGGTTTTAAATCAGGATACTTATAACACAAGTCCCCTGATTTGATTCATCATTATAACTACTGAAGAACGAAACAAAATTGAGACTGATGGTGCTGAAGGTGGCACTATCATCAAGAGTATCCGTAGATGTCTTAAATTCTCTTCCTATGCCCACAAGCCTCTACTAAGCTGCTTCAGGACAAAACTGATGTCTTTACCTTGCCTGCTGATAGCTATTGACATTTGTGTAGGCCATGAATTAAACCTAATATCAACTTCCCAAGCAGGAACCAGGAGGAGCATTCAAGGAGTTCATCCTTTGCCAGTAACACTGGGTTCAGATGAAAACCTGATGATCTGGCAGAGGGCTCTGCCTTCTCCTATGGTCAGCATGTGCTAGCTGGGAGTCATTCCTCTAACCAGAGGTGCCCAAGAGCCGGACAAACTTTTGTGTTTGCCAAAGACATCAAGCAGCAGTAGGTAACAAACTGTTCTGCAGAGGAAAATCTTCTGTTAGTAGTTGAAAAATGGATCATTTTTAAACCATTCTCTTATTGCAGTTTCTCATACCATCACTGGACATTTGAAATTCTATCTGGATACCCTTGTATACACAAGAACGATTTCTGTCTTTATTTTAACTCTGTACTTCATGATATACAGAATTCATCTCAATCCCAGTGTGAATTTTGGGCCTCACACTTCTCTGTTAAAAGTACAGACATAGCAAATACATCAGCAGGTGTTAGGTTCAAAACCATCTAGTAGAATGTTACAGTTCTGAAATTCTTCTTCTTTTTTTTCTCAGTCATAGTTCCCATTCGATGAGCAGAGTAAGTAGACATATCCCTGGTATTTGTTCCCTGCAATACATTCTATTTTCTTTTTTCTTCAGAGGTGGAATAGGAAAATCAGCTTCTTAAACAGCTAGGCAAAGCCAACAGTTTGAACAACTATCACTCTGAGATGCAAGGTCAGAGGCTTTTACCTGCAGGAACAGTGAGTACACCATCCCTACCAGAGCTCCATAAACCAGGCTAAAATCTTTCTTCCTTATTCTCTCTTAACACCGTCAAGCATGGGCAAACACAAAGGATCCGGCATGTGATTAAGAAGTACCATGTAAAAAGCTTCCTACATTTGGGTTTTTTTAAAATGACTAAATGCATTACAGAGCTCTCATGCATTTGGGTACTTGTGCAGCAGCCCACTGTGAGGATTTTGCTGGCTGTCACCCATACTCTCCCAGACAGACATGCAGCAACTTGGGCTGAACATAAAAAGGAATGCATAGGAAAAAGTTACAAGGTTGTAAAATGTTAATGGTCATTTGCTTCTGTTTTTCAGTATATAACAACCTAAATAAACTCATCTTGTTAATACAATGTGAGTAATGAATAACCCAGGCTGTTCTGGTTTCGTGATATTGTTTTACTAAATCTCCACTACATTATATTTTTGTGCACATGTGCACATGTACTTGGCTACAAAATTTTCTGCTGTGATTCCGATCAGCTAAAAAGCATTACAGCCACTACTGGCACCAGCAGAGAAGGAAAGGAGGTAGATCATACCGTTTAACAATGATGCTAAGCACGTTAATAATTAGAATTTGCTATCATCAGTTTCTTTCCAGAACATTTTATTGAAGGTACATTAGAAGTCTAAAAGATTTTCCCTTGTAAGACTCACATTCATGCAGCAGGCAAACCATCTGTAGTTTGGAGCCTTTCAATAAATAAGTTGCACACAAGTAAAATTTAACAACCTGGAGAAATCAACAGATGAACCCAGCTTCTAAAGAGGCAAAAACAACTTTTCCTGCTACGAGGATGTCACACACAAAACTACTTGAACAGAACATCTGTTGTCTATAATCTGATAGTAATCTAGGTTTTGAGCAGCTCAAAGAGATCCTAAAACATGGACAGATGTGTGGTTAAAGGCAGTACACAGGATGGGGACTATGCTACCCTCTTCCCTCAGATGGAAGAATAAAACCTCACTGCTGCCAGAGTGCTGTCTCACTGTAGCACACATTTGGACAGCCTAAGACATTATGGCTTGTTTTATAGAGTACCAGCCTTGTATCAGTCAACCTGAGCCTTTGTCCTTGTGAAATCATGCCAGAAAGCTGCTCGGGCCAGGGACAGATGTCCTTTGTTCCAGAACAGATGCGGCCTTGCTTTGTGCCCTTTCTTTCACGGCCTCCTGGCTGGGGCTGCGGTGGCACCCTGTCCTCTAAATTGCCGTGTCTGACATCTGCCACGGCAGCACAGGGGACACCCCTACTTGGATGCAGAGCAGCTGCATGAGCCATAAGGGCACTGCTGCTGTGCAACTGCCAGGATCCGCTTGCTGGTGTGGCTGCCACGGCATGGAGCACATGTGTGTTTGTGCGTGTGTGTGCTCACCTCCCTGCCTGCCCTTCAGGACTGCAGGAGGTGATAGGCCTGTGGCTGAAAGCTGTGACTCCAGCTCTGAGGATGCAAAGCAGCAGGATGTGAGGAAGCACTGGAGTTGCTACAGCTGAGTCAGCAAGCCCCAGCCACTCCCGTGCCTGTTTGTCCTCCAGCAAGCTGCTGTCTGTGCAGTGAGGTTCCCATTTTACCTCACTTGCTTGGTAAACTAGGAAAGTGTGTAGAATGGTCTCAGCTGTCCCAGAGTAGACCAAAGTATCTGAATTTACATCCCGAGGCTGGCTATGTCTACTCTGAACTTTGCAACAGAACATCCTGCTCCCAAGGCAGGACAGTGAAGACAGACTGAGAGAATTGGGGTTGTTTAGCCTGGAGAAAAGGCAGCTCCAGGGAGACCTCAGAGCAGCCTTGCATTACCTAAAAGGGGCCTGCAAGAGAGCTGGAGAGGGACTTTTTACAAGGCCGTGTAGTGATAGGACAAGGAGGAATGGCTTTACACTGAAAGAGGATAGGTTTATATTAGATATTAGGAAGAAATTCTTTAAGGGTGGTGAGGCACTGGAACAGGTTATCCAGAGAAGTTGTGGATGCCCCATGTAATGCCTCTCCTTTTCTTACACATCACTGTTTGGTTGCCTTATGGCTGAGGATTAAGCTATCTAATTTTTAATCACTGCCTGGTATGGAAAGCACTTGCTACACACACCTTCTGGATGGTAAAGGTATGAAGGTCACATCTGTGAAGCTCAAATAGAGAAATATCTTAAGACTCTCAGAGGAAGAAAAGCTCCCCGTGAAACCTAAAACAGCTACAGCTACTGATGGAACTGGAGAGGAAAAGATCTGAGTCTGCTTTGAAATGGTGGGGAGAACTATTTTCATAGAGAAAGTATCTTAGTAATTGCAGGAGTACCCCTGCAATTGTAAACTGTGGAGTGATTTAAAGCTGTAGAGAAAAAAATAATCAAAGGGATGTCCCCTGATGTCTCATGTTCTCTTCCTGAGGTACACATGGTAGTCATGGCTTTTGATGTTTGCTGTCACAACTTTAATTTGTAGGGAAGTTTTCTGTAAGCTGTGATATGTAAGGGCAAGTGAAGACAATGTTCTCTGGCCCCCAGGGTATCTGAAATAACTTTTGTCTCAGAAAAAAAGAATCATTAGGCTTAAGTGCACAGGCTTACTCAGAGGCCTCACTTTACAGGGCAAACTCCTTGGATCTTCTTACTTGAAACAGTGAAAACAGCCATTTCAAAAATAGTATCCCACCATTTTCTGTAATAATATTTTGTCACCAAATTCAGAAATAGTTTCAACACCAGCACAGTCACTGTACAAAACTGCCTCTTTCTTCCGTCAGTTGAAGAGGAATGTGTATCACATCATCAGTCTGGAGATTAGGGCCAGCAGATGAACGTTGAGGGTTAGTCTCCAGTGAAACACTAAGTATCTCTCTCTTCCTCAGGCACTGACAGAGGCTTCAGATCCCACCCTCAAGACTAGCCATTGCTCGAAGATTATCTTTAATATACTTCTTTCAAGCAGACTAATCTCGTCCATTGTCTAGACTGCACAATACAGGCTTCAAACAAGAAGTGCAAATAGGGACATTTCCTCATTCCTCTTACGTGAACAGCCAAGAAACCAACAGGGAACAGAGTCTTAGATCTAGGATTTGATTTGAACACTGCAATATAATTGCAATCCAAATTGCAATATTATGACAGGAGAAAGATTCCTTGGGTATATTCATAGACTCCACAGGCATTTCCTCAGAGATACTCTTTGAAACTCAGGGCAAAGAGCTTCCTCCGCAGACAAAGGGTTTTCTATCTTTTCTAGATGACTTATTGCAGATGACTTGTTGCAGAGGCCTTTCCTTGGCTTGCTACTTGGACTCCAGTTCTCAGATACAAGTTTGTTCTTTGAGAAATCCTCAGAAAGCTTTTGGTGCTGCTAGTGTTGACCCACCATGGGAAAACCTGCCAGTGCCAGGGTAAAGAAGGCAATGTTTATAATTTGCAACAATCTGGTGGCTCTCAACCAACATGAAGTGAGGTCCAAGGGTCATGTATGCCCTGCTCTGCTGACTATTCTGACTGAATACTAAAGATCCGCAAAAGACAGCCATTGCTACAGACTTGTGTTGCAGGTTCTTTTTTGATGTTTCAAGGATTGTATTTTAAAAAGTATTTTTCTGGCCACAGTTCCCATCTGTTTTTCCTGGAGTTGGTGGATGGTCAATTAACTAGAGTTTGGGGAAATCAGCAGTTTTTTGTTTGCAATCATTCATGCAGATATTTCTCTGCCTCCTGTCTGAGCTGATCTGCAAAGACAAACAACTAAAATAAACATAGCTGTAATGCTGCCTGGTTCAGAGTCAACTGAATATTCAGCTCTGGAAGTACTGCATGATTTTTAGGTAACAGCATAAATCACTCCCAATTTATTTCATGTTTGAAAGAGTTCCACCACCAGATGGGCCTGCCTTGGAGCCGGGGGCTGATAGAGTTAGACTGTGCTCACACTTCCTTCCTGGGAGCAGCAACAGCAATTTCAGTGGAAATATTTCAGTGGAAATATTCACAGAAATATTCACACTGAACCCTGAGCCTCATGATTTAGTCTTTTGGCTAAACTCCATTTCCTCGGTTTCTGCATTGACTGGTTGGGAGAAAACACCCTGCAAATAGTTCCTGGCTTGTTCCTCTCACTGCGCTGCTTCTCACCCCATGATGTTTGTCTTCAGTCTGCCAATACGGCCCTTTCCATGGATAAACTGTAAAATCAGTAAAGGGAAGAGTCGAGCTTAAAAAAGGAGCATTGAAATTTGGGGGATAGGAGGGAAATAAGGACTTACAACCCAAAATGGTTCTCTAAACCCATTTAGGGTGGGATTCTACCAGTCACTGTGTTAGTCCAATTGAATGAGGAGCCTGGAAAGGAGAAGGGGAATGTAGGCAGAGATGGAGTAAGTCTGGCTGCCATGCACAACAGCTTGTGAAACCCTGACCTGACTCAACAGGGACCAGAGCTCCATAAGACATCTCTGATGCTGCTGAAGCACCCGTCTGATCCTCCCACACCACAGGACAGCCTGAGAAGCACATTTAAATCCCTTTGGGCCTTCAAAAGAAGATGAAAAATCTGTAGGTTTGTGGGGTAAAAGCAGAGGGTAAGTTTCAGTGCTCTTTGTCTTTTATGATTAGATACTGATCTGAAGTCCACTGAATTCATTTGAAAGACTGTTACTTAGCACACTGTTTTGAATCAAGACTACAGATCAAATATTTTGAAGACTTCATCAATTCTTCCCCTGGCTACAAAGCACTGAAAAAGATGGCTGGGAAAAGATACAAAAAGGAGAAAGAAACAGAGAGCAACAGAAACAGCTGTACACCATTGAAACAGAATGTTACTGCGAGATGTAGTTTATAATAATTAGTTGATCAACATGCTAGGCAAGGGATTTTTTTTTTCTGTTTTAAACCAGTAGATGCACAGATGGGGTCTATAATAGAACTGGCATGTGTGTGGATTTTTTTTTTAAGGCTGCATAATTTTACAACCACTACTAACACTCGCGTGTGTTGATATAATGGGAAGAGTACTCAAACTTCTGAGAATTAACATTGTCAAACTGGCTTCCTGCCCATGAGGTGACATTGAAATTGCAAGAGTCCTTGTCTGGAGCAGCAGTAGTGGCTACAGCCAGATTGTGAAGACCGACAGACTGCTCCTAAGTAGTAGTAATAGCAGTAGAAGCAATATGATCATAAGTCATTTAAGAAATGTAATTTTCCCCATGTCTTCAGCCAGAGGTACAGTGACAGCTACATTGATGAGGATCAAACAATCTATCTGCTTTTGAGGCAGAGTTAGAGATGACCTTTTCTGACTCCTCTTGCCATATAGATATGGTTGTCAAGCGCAAGAGAGCATCAGCACACACTACTCATTTAGGCCTCATTGATAATCCATGTCCAGGAGCATTCCCTGTTGCTCCAACATGCTCCTTTCCACCACTGAACTACCTGAACATCATCTCTGCCCTAGATTTACCAATTTCAGCTGTACTCTCCCTAAACCATCATCAGATATGGTCTGGCAGTTAGAATGACCTAGTGGACCCTTCCCAGGAGGGGAAGAGGGTTCTCCTATTGCGACGAGCCTATTCTGGAGATGAGCTGTCCCACACAGGCGGCCAACTGCGTGGGTTGTTTGTGGCCGCAGCCATAAAGGCCACTCCACAAATGTGCCTTCTAATTGCCAGTTCATGGGTTTATTTAATTGCCCTTGCGATTAAGGCAAGTTTGAGGGGAGGTCATTACTTCTTCCTCATTCACCTGCACCAGTGAAAAGTGAAAAAAATTAATCGAATGACACCATCAGTAATAAAAGGCCTCAGAAAAAGAAAGGTAGCTCAAGAAATGTGTATTCTGCTTCTCTCCAAGCACAGCGTAGGGAGTACATTTTGTTCTGGGATTTCCACAAGGAAACAATTAACTCTTGGAGATTAGTAAATAAATATGACTCAAGATTTTAAAATTCAGATGTGTTAGAAAAGATCAGCACTAGGGAAACACACAAACACACTTTCAAAATTCCTTTAGTGCTATCAGTTCAGCCGAATGCCACCAGTTCACATGAAGTGCAGGGGGTCCCCTAAGCAACTCAGCACCTTCAAAATGCTTATTTAAAAGTCCAGCTACAGCAGGAAAAGCCTAGCCTTGAGCTATGTATCTGTCAGAGACCCATACATAAAGCATTACACTAAAAGAAGCTATTTGAGCTTGGTCATTCTAAGAATAGTCCAAACTATTCTGCAAAAATCCTGATCCCTGGGATATAATTCAGTTGTGATATAAGCCACTGCAGTCATATTTGTCAGTGTTTTAAAAGAAAGGCCCATATAGTGCTAATCTGATCAAAACACTAGCTCAGCGCTTAAGCAATAAAACTGCAGTTTTATGTCTTTATTACTGCTCAAGTCTTAAAATCTCTGACATGTAATATGGCATCTAAAAGACTCTTGGTATCGGCTTTTAAAAGTGTAGCCATCATAGAGAGGAAAATAATAGAGTAAAAACATAGTAATAATTGAATCAACCATAATCAAACTAACTACTAATCAAAAGCCTCTCTGAAGAGCTTCCTAATTTGGATAGGTACTGCTGATCCCTCTTGTTTGTTTGATTTTATCAGCAGCACCAGTGAATCAACAGCCTTAAGAGCTGAGGCCAGCACAGGCAGGCGCTGCATGGCAGTGAACCAACGTGAACTTTATTACTCCAAAATGAGATGCAAATTCTGCCACATCAGGTGAACAAAGCTCACTGCCACCAAAAAATAACACTACAGAATTCCGTCTCTGAAGCTTCCAGCACAAAGAAAGCAATATCGTGCAAGTAGAGTCATAGATTTTTTTCAGTACATTTGTCATTCAGGTTATTGCCTCCTTAACTGCTGGTAGCTGAATTCCCACCTCATGAAAGCTTTTGGGGGGAAAATCTCTCAGAGATAGTTGACTTTCTCAATTTTTTTCTTCATTTCCTTAGGTCTGTGAAAGGCTCACCCGCAGTTTTGGCTCCCTTTTGCAGCTCTCTATTCTGTTTAATTTCTTTTCTTGCTCAGTTATTTGCAGCTTCCAATTAGAGCAAAATGTCTGCAGGGCTCTTATTAATTTAAAAAAAAAAATCCAAACCCCAAACCAAAACAACAACAACAAACCCCCCAAACAAACAAAAAACCCCCCAACCAACTAATCAAATAAAAAAAATCAAAAAACCAAAAGAAAGAAGAAATCTTCATTTCAGTATTAAACTCAAACTTGGAATGCTACAAACCTTTCAAAATACATCTTATCTTTTTTGTTTGTTCCTTCTTTTGTTCTCTGTTCTGACCACCTCCCTCCAAAATCATTAGCTGGGATGGATAAACACAAGAAATATATGTTCACCTATGGCAGCAATTCTCAGTTTGAGGCTTGTGAACAACCATATGTCCATGATGCTTTACCTCAAGGATGCCAGAGTGGTTCTCAGAGGGAAACGGTTGCAGACATGCTGAAGTTATTATTGCACAAAACGTAAGGGCTGCAAGACCACCTTTTTGACATTACAAAATGCTTCTGTAGAGAGTGAGAGTTTTCACTTGAGTAACAAAGCACCATGATAACTCATGAAAACACCTCCATATCTCCATGAAAGAACCAGAAATACCACCTGTATTCTAGGCTACCTTCTTCAGAATCTACCTGAAACTTAGAATGTGTAAACCTTTAACTGGCTTTTGTAAAACATGTTTCCTGCCTCCAATCCCACTCTGGTAGTGGCTCACACATTAATTGATGTCTCATGATAATACTGTTACTTCAGATCTCTTAACGGCACAGCTCTCTTTTAGCCCTGAAAAGCACTGTCTTCATTACACTGCTATTTTATCGCACTTTATGCAATTATAAAACAGTATATACATCTCTTAAATATTATTATTAGTGAAGTAATAAATTCCCTGTAGCACAACCAATAAAATTTTTTATAGAGAACATATTTATTGTTTGACACATTATTATATTGACTCATGAAAAATAGAAGCAATGCTCTCATTATTTATCCAGTCTAACTTGAAGGATGCTCTTGTCAGTTCCTTACAGGAAGAAAGGGTGTTGAATATTTGATATATGTGATTAGTGAAGTCTGCAGTGACCTCTTCCAGTATTCTGCATTGCTAACAATCATTGAACCTTACAGAGGAAGAGCATCAGGGGCTTTAGGAGTTGTCATTCATTTGATAGTTTCACAAAGCCATCAAGTTTCTTGAAAGGCAACAGGTAACTTAAAAGGAATTTTAACCAAAACATGGCTAAAAGTCACCATCCAAAACAAGAGATCATGAGAAATCACTTGGGGGGGGTTGAATTCTGTGCCTGAGTGGGATTCCCTGGTTACTATTAATGCTTGTTAGAAAGAGACGACAGAAACACCTCTAGATTTACCCCTCATTCTCAGCATTAAAATTTCAAATTACTTTAATAACTTTGTTTTTTCTATAGCTCAGCCCCTCAGCCATTCTGCTGACTTCTAAAACCAATGTAGGGTTGTGCCAAACCACAATAAGCTCCAGAGGCATCTCTTCCACAATGTCTGAGACACAGGCTCTTTCCATCCAGACCATAAGAGTGGACAGTGCTTGTAAATGGGATTTTAACTTGGATTCTCCTCCAGTCCAAAAGGGTCAGGCAAAAAGAAAGCAATGCTCACATGAACACAAGTGAAAAAGCTGGTATCCCAGCTCAGCTGCTGCTGTGGCAGATGTTGAAATTCACCCTTACAGAGTAACCTTTGGGAGGCTACTGCACCCAGTACTTACTTCTGCGGTAACTGTGCCAGCTCTAAAGAGGCACAACAAGGGAGGCAGCAGTGTGCAGAAGGGAAAATTCCAGATGTGGTTGTGTTTCCCCTTCCCTCCCTTCATGGCCCACAAAAGCTTCACTGTCAGATACAATAACAAACTGCAGGACTGTGCTTGTGCTGATCCTCAAGTGCAATTCCCGCCAATTTCAACCCCTCCCTGTAGGGATGGTTTTCTTAGGCACGTTTAACGAGCTCCAAGTTCCTTTGCCTGTCTAAAAAAGCAGTATCTATTATTAATAAATGTTAATACATAATTAATAGCAGTACTCAGAAGCAGTCCTCCCTCGCGTTGCTCTGACTACTAGGTAATCAAGCTTTACACTGAAGCACATTAAAAAAATAATTTTAATATGATCTTGTCATTTAAAGGATTTCTAGAATAACTGTTCAGCTTCTCTCCCTTTCCCTTCAGAGCACCTTCCAAAGGCATGCTGTGACGACTGGTAGCGCTGTCCCTGTTCTGCAGAGGAAGACAAAGTGTGGATAGGTAGAGCAGCTGGCCAGCAGCTCATCAGCACAGCCAAGAAGAGCAGCCAGGTGCATCAAGAGCTGTGGCCACATCCTATCGAGTCAGCCACATGCAAGGGAGCTGAAATAAGGGGAATACTGCCTTGGTAGGGCTTTGTACACAGGCATGGCAGGAGTAGACTTTGGGGCCCAATCCTGTCTCCTCAGGACCTTTCTCAAGCACTGTGCTCATTGCAGAAGAATTTACTGAAAGGATTTGTAACTCATTATTGGCCTTCACAGATTTCAGCATTAACTACTGCAGTTCTCAAAACCACAAAATAAACTGAATTCAGATGAGCAAGACCAGAGTCGCAGATAGTGAGAGGGCTCAGCAGCAGAAAAAAAAAAAAGAGAATTAAATAGAAAAACACATTCAAAGACATTCAAATCATGTCGGTGCCTACCAAAGAATGTCAGCAGTGGCCTTTTTGGGGGAATAGGAGCCATGCTTGGTGTGGCATTTCCCAAGGGAAGATGTTTATTTATGAATTTTATTTTGTTTGGAGACTTCTAGCTTGACTTCTAGGGTAGGAAAATCTGGGGCATTGGGTAGAATATCATATAATTTTCTGGAAGCAAGTCCCTTTTCAAAGGTTGTACATATCAAAGCAGGCAAATTACCACTATAATTTTCTTAATACAACTATTTCCCTATACCTAAGAGTAAATAAGGGTCTGTTTCTGCACTTGGCTGAAAAAGACAGCAAAGGCAGAGCAAAAATGGTGGTGAGAGCACCATGTTGTATGGAACAGCTGTACTTCAGGACTGGCTAATAGATTTGCAAAGTTTTTAACCCTTTTTTGTCCTTCTGCTCCTCTCTCAGGTAAGAACAGGGAACTATTTTGGCAGCACTATTAGGTATGGTCTATCTGTATTGTTCCACTTTTATTCACTATGATATTTTTCCTGGAAAAAAACAAAGTTTTAGACACTCACAGCAAATTCATCTGGGGCTTTTTACAGAGCATGTGGTAGCCAAATCCTGACTCCTGCACAGCAATATATGTAGAACAACTTGTTTTGAAGTCAACTCTTGAATTTTTTAAAGCCGAAAAAGGCATTTCCCCCTCCTGCTGGGAGTAAGGCTACATATTGCTGATTACAGTGACTTCTCACAGTAATCACTTCCAGAGGCAATAACATAAACTACATTTCAGCATTTGCTGACCGTAAGGCTTTCAAAGTCTCAGCCATAAGCAAGCAACACATTTCCCTTTCTGCCATAAGTGTGTGAATTTAAGTTGCAAACTCTTAATAAACACTTAATCATGTACCTTTTCCTGTCACATTTCTCGAATGCTTTGATTAGAAGACTTACTTCTGGACTTCTACAAGTGGCTTTAAAGTTCAAAACACACTTGTCACCTTTGAAGCTTCATTTAACCATCCAGGCTCTTCCTACGTGTCAAACAGATTTGAACCCTGAGACAGACTATAAATTTTTGGAGATCAATTTCCATTACAGTCAGATACGGCAAAACCCACTGTGTACTCAAACTAATCTTAGGAAGCTTCCTTCACTTCAGCCTGAGCAGCCCATAATAGCTCAGAGACATCTAAATAGTGCTGGGTTTTAAATTTCTACACTGAAACACTTAAAAATATTGCCTCCTTTCTATAATTTTTCCCCTTGGAATAAATTATCTAGTTCGTGGCTGCCTTCTGATATGCCATATTAAAGGGAACGAGTACTACCACAGAGTTCCTTTTCACATTAGGCAAAAAGAATCAGTGCATATGCCTATTTTTCTTGGAGTTTATCTTATAAAACACGTGTTAATATTTTGCACATATACAACACCAGTCCCAGACTTCTACTACTAATGACAGAGATCTGACCCATTATCTTTAGCCCTATTACCTCTGAACTCATGTAGTCTTATCACTGCCCTACTTTTCCCCTGATAATAGACACGACTAATATACCTGCACTTGTTCTTTTAGCTGCACCTTCTAAACTTGAGCTCCACCTCTGGCAGAAGCTCGTTCCCAGCAATGGCATCGGGCTACAATGCAAAAGATGCTTCAGGAGTCCCAGATGCACTGCCCAATCCCTGAAGAATATCTGGGGTTATGGTGGGTGCAATGTCAAGTTTCTCCCTTTGGCAGTTGTAAAAGCTATCATCTACTCTGACGTGTGTGGTACTTGCAAACTGTTTTTGCCAGAAGTTAAATACTTTTTAGTCACACCACCACAAAGACTTCTCTGTGCAACAGTTCCAGGAATGTTTAGGAATTCTGCTTGGCTTCATTTATGTCTCTCTGGATGTTATGTGTGCTGTATTTTCATCTGTTAGGGATTTCTATAGAATTTATCAATAGCCATAATGGTTTCCAGGAGAATCACTGGCTTGGCTTTAAAACTGAATAGTTTCATCCTCGGTTTAGCACTTCTGTCAGGCCAGGATCAAATCCAGACACTCTTTCAATTTCTCTTAGAGTGGATCATCTACACTTAATCTTTGCCTCTGACAAACAGGATTAAGAAAATTCTCTATTTTTGTTCAAGGTCCCAAATCCATGTATAAACACTGTAATTTACTACATAATGGCAGCTCTTTCAAGGCATAAATATAAGTAGCAATAACAATCATGCCTTTTTTGAGAAGTTTGTAATTCCAGAGGTAAAAACACACAGCTGAAGTGGGGTGTGCGTGACCTTCATGTGCCTGATCTCCACAATGCACTGAAAATCCTGCTGCAGAACAGGGGGATCAACAGTCCCATCTCAACTGGAAAACTGAATGAGATTAAATAGAACAGCAACAATTTCTCACCTGATCCCTTCTGCAAATAAGGTTTGCTAAATTGCCTTGGAGATTTCAGGGGACAAATTCACTTGCTGAGTTGCAGGAGTTACAGCAGTGTTCAGTCTGGTTTCAGTACAGTGAATGGCTTTTGAGTTCTGCTGGGGCCAGTGTGTGCAGAGGTAATGAGATGAAATCACAGATTAGGGAAGGCTTCATTTGCTAAGGCATTTTAACAACAATATAATTTTCCTAAGAGTCTACTACATATTATTAGTTTAGCTGTTGAAAAAAAAAACCAAAAAAACACAACAACAACAACAAAAAACCAACCAAAAAAAAACCCCCTAAAAAAATCAAAAAACCCCCAAATTATTTTCCATAGAGATTTTAAACAAACCAAGGATGGATTTTCTGAAGTAAAATAGCTTGTTTTTAATTTACTAAACAAAAAGATTTTCTGCTGTAAGGGCTTTTGAATAAAACATTTCCATTTTTATTGAAAAAATCTCCTTTTTTGGCCAAAATCAAAACTTCAACTGAGAAAGGAAGAAAAAAAGGTTTTGAGCAACTTCTGCAAATATTCTGGGGAAGACCTTAAGATAGTATACACAGAATGTTTTAAAAAGCATACATTTAAATTTCCCTGTTCTTACCCTCTTTATTGCTGAGCTTGCAGAAACAACAGGCTGAGGGGAGAAAAAAAACTCTGTGAAGTATGCCTATGATCCTCGTGGGCTGGATTAGTCCTCATCTCAGTCACTGACACAGACTGCAGCAGCACCAGAAAGATTCTCAGGCACAGCACTGTGATGTTTTTTCCTCCACACTGAGGTAATGACAACTTGTATAAATCATTTTTTCTCTATTTCCCCACTGTTCCACCAAAGAGCTGCAAACAGAATCTGTTTATTTGAGTGCTGTGTTGGAAGGGTGAACACTGACCTAAAGAAAAAGGGGCAGGGAAAAGGGCAATATTCTTCTGTTAGTTTGAAAGGTTGGGTGAACTCTGACATATAGAAAGTGCTTACTATAATGATTTCTGTAGCATATGAGGCTTTATCCTAAGAAACTTTAAATAAATGAGGAGTTTTTTACGGGGATCAGCCACCTCTGAATAATATTCCAGCAGGGAATACTTCAGTGAGTCACACAGAAATGAGTATAATAAGAGTTAAATAGCTCCTTCTCCAAAAGCAGATTTTTCTTAAAATAAATGCAATGAAAACATCATCCCCTGAGTATAATTTGGTACTCTGGAACCAAAACCCTCTCTTATTTACACATAAATCTAGGGCCTTAGTCACAGGGTACCAGTTGCCTTGACTCGTTTCCCAAGGCATGCTCAATCCATCACCCCAGGTACAATCCAACATCTGCAGTCAGGCTGTGGCTCTCAGTGGACATATTCCAGATATATCAGGATAACCACATTCAGAGCTAAATTCTCACGCTTATAGCTAATGAAAGCCTGATGTCACAGAGGTTTATGTACCAGCAGAGGCCAGCAATATTTGAACAGGAGTAGCTTAAATTACCACATACTTACCAGTGTTCAGGCTCCTTTTACAGCAATAAGGGGGAAAAAAAAAAGCACCATTTGAATTTGACTCAAGAAAAGTTATTACTCATATTGCAAGGAGATATGGTGTGTGTGATGAACTGAAAATGCTATTAGAGAAGAACTGATTCCTGTTATGATAGGCCAAGTAAGCGCTGGTTTCACCAGTGCACTGTTAATTACACATTCACTCTTTCGCATAATGAAAAAAAGTCTCATGTAGTGTCTGCAAAAGGGGCTTGCATATTTGCATATAATGAAACCTGCAATGACAAATGTCAGCAGTACCATACACTGATGCCATGAATAATTCATAACACAGAATTGTAGAACTAAAAGCAGAGGAATAATCAAGCTCATTGATTTACCCCCCGTCCCATCTCTCTCTACAGGCAGATAAAGTCTAATTTTCTGAGCACTTCAAACCCAAATGGTTTCACGAATTCCATTTAGGTCAGGTCAGTCAAGCACTATCTGTCAGCTCATGTATCTGTCCCTGGCACTAGCTGGGACTTTACTTGGCAGAGGCCAGGATTTACCCAGTTGCTTCGCTCCAAGAGCAGTGTCTTCATAAAAATGGTGGAGTCAATGAGAGGAAATGTGGAGAATCATCACTCCCTGGTGTATTTACTTTGGGTTCTAAGACTTTTCCATGTCAGCTGGAAACCTCCTGAAAGCCTGCTTTAGAACAACAACTGAGGATGGAGAAGCAACCATCATGTTTTGCTCGTATTTATCCATGCTATGTCTTCACACAATATCAGCTGGGTTACTGAGCTGTACTTTTTGACAGCCAGGCAGGGCAGATGGTACCCAAAAACTGCCAGATCAAAGTTAATGTTTCCCCACTGGCTATAGGAAGCACTGCAACTGCCTCAGATGACGGTTTGCTTTGATAATCACTTGATTAAATAAACAGATGCCCACTGACTTCAGAAGACATCAGCACATGCTCCTGCAGAGGACTCAGCATGATCAGCTTTCCCTGGGAAGAAACAGAAACAGCCCAGGAGAAAGTGAGATACTGAGGAAAGTTGGAGGAGAGTGGCATTGCTGGTCTGCAAGGCTGTCTGGAAGAAACTTCAGGTTCAGCATTTCAATAAAATGCTTTTCTCTGTTGTAACTGATGTTTAAACTAGAATTTGAAAAAAGTCTGACTTGAATGAGGCAGTGCTGATCTAATTCTTCACTGATAACACCTCACTCCATCATATGAACAAGGAGGGTCACCACCACTCCACAGCCATCTCTAGACTAGAAGAGGAGGGATATATCATTTAGCTACCAGCCAAAGCACATTCACTTCATGGAAGGTTGTAAACTTTTTATTTAGCATCATTTTACTCTGCTGGTTATCTCCATCACTTATGTACTCCACTACACAGGTTTTTAATACATGTGTAACCACGTATATATTATGTAAACTTTAATTACTGGTTCACACTCCTAAATACTGCCTGTCTCTTTTCCTACACAAAAATCCACATTAAGAGTCCCAAAGGGGTTTTCAATCATATTTCCTCCACACTATACACTATAATAGTCTTCTTAATCATTTGATCATGTGCTGTTTAATCCACAAGAATCTGGCCTTGTTCCCTCTGCAGAAAAGATGTCTGTAAATGCAGTAACATATTAAAATAATTCAATTTCTTTGTGGTCTGGGTGTCACACTGATACAGATTTGCCATCACCATTTGCTGCACAGATCTGTGTCATTTTGGCCCACCTGAACACTTCTTTCTATAGAATTAAAATTATGAGTTTAAGTGAAAAAGACTGGACCGCAACACAGATCACAAAGGAAGAAAAATTATTTATTTTTGAACAAGGTAAGTAGGAAAGTCATGAAAGAGAGCAGATAATTTTTAATACAGAAATTCCATCATGTGAAACAGGAGTATTAGGTCTGGGAAGCCAAACCTCTTTGCCCAGTGCAGGCAAGTGGTGAGAGGGTTGTTGGCAGCATGAGATAAAACGACCCAGGAAGCTTGCTTACTTAGACAAACATCATCATAGAGCACATAACAAGAGCCTTTATATATTAAAACGCAACATTCTTATGCATGCATGTGCAAACACAATGGAGTACTGAGAGATTGTCTATTCAATGGGCATTGCCATACTATTTATATACGCATGCATGGGCAAAGCTAATGAAATGCAGAGAGAACTTGCTTTATTGTAAGATCAATAACAGTATATGCAAAAGAAACAGATTTTTAAGAGACTGGTTAATCAGTCCTCTGAGAACTTGTTCCTCCCTGGCACCAGAAGATATACCAGCTACCTAGAAATCACAGTTCAGTAAAAAATTCAAGCTTATGCTTCATTTTGGGTTTATGCCAATGTGCTGCAAGTCCAGTTACAATTAGAAACTAAAATTTAGATGATATTTAATGTTTTTCTTAATAAGAATCTTTGTTTCTGTCAAACATGTTTCCATTGTCTCTTGCTCTGGTCAAATACCAGTATAAAAATGCTATAAAAGGGTTTTTTGGGTTTTTTTTTGGTTTGGTTTGGTTTTTTGTGGATTTTTGTTTGTTTGTTCTTCTGGAGAAGAAAATCAAACATTTTTTATTCTTGAAAAATTACTAAACTGCTCCAGAGAGGAAAAAAAAAAAGTTGATGCACCAAGAACAAGTGGGAGAAGTGTAATTCAAAGAAGGAAATGCTGGATTAGACTACCTGAAGACCATGAAATAATGCTTAGCAACCAGCTGAGAACTTGCATGCTCCCAGATGCCAAAATAAACTGGCCCAGAACAGAATATTCATTTTCCACATTTCAGCAAATAACACTCCTACCATTCCTCATTTTCAAATGGGAACTGTACATTCCCTTCTGATTACATCTTTTTAAAAATAAGTAATAGCAAAGAGCAAAAACACTGAAAAAAATCTGCATTAAACCAAGAGAAAATGTAATTTAATTTCTACTGCATAGTACTAAGGATCTTGAGTAATTTGATCCTTTAGCATAGTTCTAGCACTTTGCTCAGCAGCAATTAAACCATATGTCTGCAAGGCAGAAAGAGCTCTGAAGAAGACTCGTGTATTTTGAGGACGTGCTCAATACTGTGTGCTTCAATTCCAATCACTGCAAGCTGTAAATCAACTTCCTATATAGAAAACGTTTTACTTGCAATGGGGTCCCCAAACTGTCCTATGTGTGGTACTAAAGGAAGATAGGCCCCTTTGAAGTGGCAAACACTCTCACAGTAGAGGCACCATTGCCATTCTGCTGCCACTGATGGTGTATTTACACATGTAGGTCACCTGGCAGCTGTTTGCCATTTACTCTGGAATTGTTTCTTATCCAAACATGCTGTTACAAATTCAGCACAAACAAGTAAAAACTGACTGACTGGAAGTGAAACCCAAATGACTCAGAATTACCAAATACCTTATGCTGGACCTCCTTGCGACTGTACTTTTGACACCACCATGGGCAGGAAACTCAGCTGAGAGCCAACAGAAGTGAAGCTCCAGCAGCTTCTAATCTCTTTGGGTCCCTCCAGGCTTTGCTGTCTGTAAAGGCAGGTGTGTTTCACTCCTAAAAGCTTTGGATCAGAAAGCCTGAGTTTGAAACATAATTACTTTATATCCCACAGTTCCAGGGTGATAATTCATATCAGGTCAGGAAGTAAATTGGTTGCTGCATAGTATTTAAAATTTCTTTTTTAATATCAGGAGAAGATGTAGCGAAAAGCTATCCATACAACTGTCTACTTGACTTAAGCAAATATGACAGCTGAGAAAAAGAAAGAGAATTAAGACCAGGTTGCTGTTGCCTTATGTTGCAGAATCTTCTCCACTGTTTTGCCTTGGTAGAACATTACATGCTTACACCATGACAGACACAGGACAGCAAGGTCTCAGAGTTGTCTCTGCCCTGGCTTTCCATCCATCACTATACTCACCCAGCGCAGCACCACCAGAGCAAATGCCTCACCAATATGTGGTGTGAAAATTGGTTGACTGATGCAGCCTATCCCAACAGCCATGACCTGGTGGGGTTGAAGCTTGGCATCCCACCTCACTGACTTTGAGGGTAGAGTTTGGAAGCAGGGCTGCTAGAGTGACCATGAACAACTAGATAGTTTTGTTAATGCAAACTTACAAAAGCTAACAAGAATCTCCAAGATATGTCTTCCATTTCACCCGTACAGCCACACTGGATGCTCTCAAACTACTCTAGATGGTTGAGTTAGGATGCACCAGGAATAGCCCTCAAAGGAGAAACCCGGAAGATAAATTGTAACGAGGTTACTGAAAATTATGAATTGAACCATCAGGGCCTTTCATAAAGGTGGATGTACCATGCCTGCCTCCAGCTTGCATTATTCATTTCTCAAGCTAATGAGAATGACAGAGTTGCTCCAAGCAGAGTAATTCAGCACTACACGGTACCTTTTAAGAAAATGCTTCCAAATGCTGACAAAACAGCTCAAATATCTGGAAGATCTTGTACCTTCAAAGTCAACAAACTGGAGTGGCCTCTTGAACTTTTTTTAGAGGTGCTTTCTATATCCAGGTGAGCTGGTCAGGTTTTTTCATCATATCAGATCATCACAAGCTCTTTTAAAAAAGCTTTTTCTGCTACTAGTTTTAAATCCTGTATCTTCTGATGCAGTAAAATATCTCATCCTCATATAAAACTCCCCTGTCTATGCCAGGTAGCTAGTTATTCCTGCTCTGTATTTTACATTTTCACAGTGAACCTAGTTTTAAGTCCCTCCATAAATAACAAGGGAGGGAGTAAATTTGGTAATAAGAGGACTTACTAGACTGCCAGTAAATCAGATTTTAGAGACTTCAACAGTAAATAAAGAGATCTGCAACTTGTACAATTATTTGAATCATTAATTCTGCAGTGCTTACTAAACAACAACCACATTAACCAACTGGTAAGATTCAGGTGAAAGTCTCGAGTTTTTGAATAAAATAGTCCTTTACTCAATAATTGTGCAGAGTTGTAACATTTTCTACAAAGCCCATCTGACATAATCAGAATTTGTCTTTTTAAAGATCTCCTTTGATCTTTGGAAGTCTGCTTGTTTGTGTTCTGTGATAGGCACGCAAAACAGTTCAATGGTGCTAGTCTGATCAGCAACACAACAGATGCCAAACCACAGTGGATACTCCATATCAAATTATTTAATAATAACTTTCAATTGGCTCTCACGAGAGACACTGTAACAGCAAATAGAAAACTTGAAGGCTAAAATCAGAATTCATGCCCCCAAAAGGTTACCTCCTTAAGAGATGCATGGTAGAAATTCTAGAGAAGATTCTTTTTAAAACATAGCAGAGATGACAGTTTTGAATCAGTGAGAGGAGTTCATAATCTTGCTGCTGTTTACTCTAATGTTATTAGCTGGGGGGGCTTGCCTATGAAATATTTGGACATGCAGTGCATGATCTGTGGGAGTCCATTTAGAAAAAGGTCACTTTTCTTGTCTGCTTTTTCTGGATGATGTTGGAAAAGGCTCACCACATCACCCTTGGATCATTTGCTGTATTACACTAAAACAAACTGCTGAGCCTGGTTTTCCATCCTTTTGCATTCATGTAATTAAAAATGGGTTTAAGTGTCCCAGATGTGTTGCAGAGTAACAGAGTTTCAAGGTTTTTGCATCTGCCTACCAGAACCAGCTGTTCCATCACAGCTCTTCCCAGCAGTGTTGACAGCAGCAGTTTTCCTGGTGGTACTTCGCTTCACTAGTTCTCAGTCCCATTTTAGATCACACATACAGAAACTTCTTCCTCTTTCTCTTTGGCTCTACAGATTTTTTCCTTCTTTTCTGATATTTTTCTCTGCAATATCTTGATTTGGCAACATATTAAGAGAGATGCCTTAAGAAGTCAGTGTGAAGGGGCAGAAGAAATAAAACTAACATGCAATAAAAGGTATTAAAAATTAAAAGGTTGCTTTATTACATGTTTCAGTACAAGTCTATTTCAAATTCTACTAGTAAATGGCTAGAGTCATCAAATACACACCCAGCTGAATAGAAAGAATCATTAGGACCTACCTAATAAGGATTTATGCTGCACTGACTGGAATGTTACAAATCCCAAACATGTGAAGGCCACATACTTGGAGGGGAGGGATGTGATTCCTTCCAGGCACATATAAACCAAAGATGAATAAAAGTGCTAGTGTACATATATGAATAAATTTTTCCCACCTTCCCCATTCTGCCATTGGCAACAACACCTAGATTGTCCAAAACTGCAATAAATTACAGAGCAGAAGAGTTATGACTCTTTAAGAATCTTTGTGCTGGAAGCATTACTGCAAATGATGCTGCTAAAATAAGGCAAATAGCTAGAAAGGTTAGATTTTCTTTTTATTTTTTTCTCCTCTAAGAGATCTGTTTGCTTATTTAATATTATTATTAGCCCTGTTTATTATTCATTTCTGAAACCTTATTTATTTTTAACTAGGCAAAAGATCACCAGACCAGGAGAAAGGCTCCATAAATAAGAAAGACAGGAGAGAAAAGAGCTCTGTTAGATGTGAAGCATCTGCTGTTTCCAAGGAAGTACATGGTTTTGGGATTGGGTTCATAGACGGGCTCCAAAAGCACTGGGAGTAAGGTTGCAGGATAAACATCTATATCCAGATCAGATGCAGTATTGCTTCTCCTTGATCAAACATTGTGTTATGATTTAAAATCTCTGCAAAACATTTCTACTTCACTTAGTATTATACCTCATGTCTTTTGGTACCTCTTCACAACAATTACCACAAAAAAACCCAAACAAAAGCAACAACAAACAAAGTAAAAACCCACAAAACCAAAAGAAAAAACAAACCACAAACCAAAACAACAAACCTAATAGTTTATGAGTAAAACATAAATTTTTCTTAAATGTTGTGCTTGCAAGGGGGACTGTAATTACTGTTTCACAGGTGTCATGACATACAGGCTGGTTTTGGCAGCTTTAACCTGTCTTCCACAATTTGCCTAAACCCCACATCCCTCATTTGCCTAAAGCCTGCCAATCATTAACTGCTAAAGAAGGCAGGTCTTAAAAGACAGGCATCTTATCTATACTAATAGGACCTTTTGCTAGAGTAACTATTTCACCCAATGCATCCAGCAAAGCACCTCTTGTATGGATGAAGAGCAGCAGGACCACTGCTGCATTTGGCAACTCTTCTGAAAGTCACCCTGTAATTATATAATAGTTACAATGGGATAACTGCACTTGTATTAGGAGATTTTCCTAGCCTGGTTCCACTAGCCAGAGATTACACCTTTTCATATCCCTAGCTGATATTTCTGTGTCAACAGAAGTCTGCAGCATAGATCCCTTCCTAGAGAGAGAATTGTGATTCTGTAGAAGAGGCCCAGATACTCCAGGGGAGACCACTGGTCTCTTCACTTACACCAGTGTAGAAACAGTGCCAGCCCACTAATTTCTTTGCATATGACCCAAATTTACACCAGTGCAACAGCAAAAAACACTTAGCTCTAAATCTAATGCTGCTGCAGTGTTTGGTGCTAGTGGTACAGAATTCTGAGCTACTTTCCACTAAGGTGATTGGGTTGAGTGTTATGCAGCTGGATCTAAGTTACATCTTCATCTGAAGATGCGCTTTTTTTACTTAAAGTATCCAAGTGTTTAGGATTTTTGCCTCATGCAAAGACAAATTGTTTTGGAGTTGCCATATGATTTACAAAAATGAGTCCAAAATTACAAGGGAAACTTGCATCAACATTTGTTTTCACTGTCATGATTCCTACCAGCTGCAGACCTAACGTCAAAACCCCGCACTAATGTACAGAGTGCAAGTCAAACTGCACAACACAATGCCATTTCTCACAGTTCCAAGCTCCCTTCTAGCAGACTGTATTTCTCTTACTCCCTTGTGAGATTCATCGGTGACAAAGTGGGCTTCCTACTACTTCTGCCTCTACTCACAGAGCTAGCAGGAAACCAGTCCCTTATAGTCATTGGCAGCAATGACAAAACCACTATACCACATGCCTCTCATACTTCCCAGACTCCCCCAGTAGTTCCCAATTTTTTCCATTGTCACTGCATGGAGAGGTGTTTAAATTGTTCTCTCCTTTCCTGGATGGCAGCCAGCATAACACACAATTTCAGGCAGGGTCGATGCAGAACCAATGCTCTGCTTAAGAGTGTGAAAGCATTTCATGAAAGGAAAATAAAAAAGAAGGAAATGGCTTATTGCTAATGGCTTAATCCTTTCTGCTTTTTAGCAAATGACTTCATAACCAAACACAGGAGTCAGAAGTCAAAAAGCAAAGCCAAAGCAAACCTGTGAGATTTGCCTTCTGACATGCACATACACTTTATTCTGTTACCCAGGTAGGCAGAGCACAGCACCAGAGCTAATAGCATCATGATCTGAAAAGAGCAGAGAAAGATCCAGAGGAGGAAAGAGGGAGCACAAGGATAGGGGAGGGTGGGTGAGGAGGGGTGTAGAGCTACACTTCTTACAGTCTGAGCAATTTGCTTCAGCATATGACTGCACTGTCATTGCCCTACCTGTGCCTGAGTCACAGCAGGGCTTGTTTGCTTTTATCCCTGTTCTGATTTAGTTAGAGCACCACACAAAAGGCAATGGGATTTGTGAAAATCTCCTATGGAGATCTATCAATGCAGGTGTGAATAGTCACTAATTAAGGTCATGCAAATTGTAAAGCTGGGAAAAAAAGCCTTTAGAAGTACATTTCCTGGAAGGCTTCGGTTTTAGATCCTCTGCCTGAGGATGACTTGGCTCACTCACCACTTGCACTCCAGATATACTACTATTTCTACTACATAGCTCTAAGTCACAAACAGCTAGGTGTTCAACCAACACTTTTTACTCAAATTCCATTTGTCATGTCAAATTCCTCTCCCAGACATAAAGCAATTGGGTATTTATCTCAAAAATCTCAAATGCTGTTAATGGCTTTCCCAAGTAGCCAGCAGTGAGGTACTGAAATGGAGCTCTCAGATGAGAACAAGACATTGCTATTTACTAAGGATTTCTATACAGTAAGAAGAAATGTTGAAGATGTGTCAGCCTTAGCTAAAATGTTGAAGAAGCCCTTGCTTAGAAAAGATACAGGGAATGTGTTTTTCACCTTGATTTTTGCTAATCCACATTATCTCACCTTACCTTCCTTATACAGTCTGGACAAGACCTGAGATACTTGTACCCCATGTTGAACGTACTATTGTGGAGTTAAGATTTTGAGTAACTTAAATTGGAAAAGAGTAAAATGCAGTTTTAAGACTAGACTAAAATTAGGCTTCCATTAGTTTCAATATTAACATTCAAGTAAAACAACAGGAGTCAGTTTGCACCTTCCATACCAAGTTTTCAACGTACAGCAACAAAGGTAGAAAACGTTTTACCAGGGGACAGCCTAGAACAGAGATGACACACCTAATTGCCAGAATTTCCTCAATCTTTACACTGCACTTAAACCACTGACTTAACATCCCTATCCTCTTCATTACCAGCAAAGTTCTAGTACAGACTTTACAGTTTTAGAAAAGAGACAAATCAGCTGTCAGTTGCTGTCAGCTAAACTTATACTGGGTTACAAGTAACTGTCTTAGGCCTTGTACCAGTGTTTTTACTCAGCCAAGAGGTCCACAAAAGCCCACAGGCTTACATAATATGTCCTCACTGAGTCCCTCATTTCTTCTCCACTGAAGACCTCTTGCAGATCTGCAACCTTTCATTTGACCATTCCCATTATTATTTTCCCTCACTATTATAAAATCATCATGAAATAATAGAATGGTTTAGGTTGAAGTGACCTTAAAGATCATCTAGTTCCAACACTCGTGCCATGGACAGGGACACCTTCCACTAGACTAGGTTGCTCAAAGCCCCATCCAACCTGGTCTTGAACACTTCCAGGAATAGGGCATCTGCAACTTCTCTGAGCAATCTGTCCCAGTGTTTCATTACCTTTAGAGTAAGAATTTCTTCCTGATATATTGTCTAAACTAACTCTCTTTCAGTTTAAATCCATTCCCCCATGTCCTGTTACTGCACGCCTTTATAAAAAGTCCCTCTCCAGCTCTCCTGCAGGCCCCCTTTATGTACTGGAGAGCTGCTCTAAGGTCTCCCCAGAGACTCCTCTTGGCAAGGCTGAACAACCCCAATTCTCTCAGCCTGTATTCACAGGAGAGGTGCTCCAGACCTCTGATCATCTTCATGGCCCTCCTCTGGACTTCCTCCAACAGGTTCATGTCCTTGTGTTGGAGGCCTCAGAGCTGGATGCAGCACTCCAGGTGGGACCTCACCAGAGCAGAGCAGAGGGGCAGAATCACCTCCCCTGGCCTGCTGACCACACTGTTTTTGATGCAGCCCAGGATGCATTTGGCTTTCTGGGTTGCAACCGAGCATTGCTGGGTCACGTTGAGCTTCTTGTCAATCAGTGTTCAAAAGTCCTCCTCAGGGCTGCTCTCAATCCATTCTCCCTAGCCTGTATTTGTGGCTGGAATTGTCCCAACCCAGGTGGAGGACATTGCACCTCTTGTATGTCATGAGGTTCACATGGGCCCACCTCTCAAGCCTGTACAGGTCTCTCTGGATGCCATCCCTTCCTCCAGTGTGTCAACTGCACCACACAACTTGATGTCATCAGCAAACTTGCCGACGGTGCACTCAATCCCACTGTCCACATCACTGAAAATGATGTTAAACAGCATCAGTTCCAATTCTAAACTCAAAAATACTTCGAGAATCCTAGAGGGAAACCACATGGTTCCAATCCAGAGAGATGGATTTAAATTTATTGTAAACATGTTCTTAAGAGTGGGTTTTTCTTGAACTTAACATCATTTTTGAGGTGTCAAGCATGGTTTGTAACAGAAGTCTCACCCAAAACGCCAGTTTACCAGATAGCACAGAGAAGTTTTCTTGTTGCTTCTGTGTGCTTACAAGCTCTGTAGAAGAGAGCATGCTCTCTAGAAAAGCATTTTCAGCAGAAGAACCAGGGAGAGAAAGGAGTGATATCAAAGTAGATGCAAACAGATATCAAAATATAGAAAACAGATCTAGAATTTTGAGATAGAATTAGAAAATTAAGAGCTCTGGAGCAATAGGGAAGGAAAATTATAACTCTCAAAATTGAATTTGAAAAATTAATCAGCATTCATTTAATTATTGGGAGAAGAGGGATAAGACTCTATGACCCAAGAGATCCTTTACAGTCCTGTACTTCAGAAGTGATAGTTTTGTGGTGATTTTAGCTGACCATTTTAAAACTTAGTTGCATATATAGTTGAAATATGTTAATGATGTCCACTCCTTTAAATCAGGCATGTTTTCCTAGGACATGTTGCTCTAGCATGAGACAGGCAGGGACATTGGCTTCACTCCTAAATGACTTTTAAGGGATAGAGGAAGAGAACATTTCTTCTATGTAGGACTCTTGCCAGCAGTTCTGAAAGCTGGAGCTGTTGTCCTTATGCTTAGCAATACATGTGTACAACACCACTTCATTTCACTGTAAGGACCATATGGTCTGTCTAGCATGCACTTGCACCACTGCCATTTCATTCTAGCCTGACTGTTCTGTAACAACAAAGGAATCTGATTTTCAACCCATCCATTTTGTCAGTAGTGCTGTCTTAAACCTATACAACTCATCACCCAGCTAGAGGCACAGCTGCAGTCAGCGAAGTTTAACTTTGCTCTGCAGCAGCACAGGAAAAAAATGACCTGTCAGCACTAACCACTGAAGGCTTTAGGTTAAAATGTTTCTAAAAAAAGGACACTAGTACACTCTGAGTAATTAATGTTTAGCAGTAAGGTGAAATGGTTAACTTGACTCTATTGATCACACTCAGAGACCAAGGATTAAGCATATCACTGTCTGTGTGGAACAGTCACCATTCAGTGAGCAAAGGCTTTCAGCAGCCAATGAGATGATGCTCTCATGTGTCAGACAGTGGCAAGCAAACAAAACTGGTGCATTTACCCAAGAAAAACACAATAGGATGACCACTCTAGATAAAACTAAGACAAACTCTGAAGTTATTCACATTTGTTTATTACTGTAATTATTAAATAAATAAATTACTCCTCCAGAGGGGATTTTTAAAAGCTTAAAATCTGGTCAAACATATGCTCCTTCTGCTTACAGTTTTAAATCTTTCGTGATGCTAGCTTGCCAGGCAAGTTAACATAACAGAAGAGTCCTGATGCTATCCCTGTGCAGGGCAAGGAGTTGAATCAATCAGGATCACTAATCACATAAGAAGAAAACCAGCACAACACTCTAGAAAGAAACAGCTGGCAATAATAAATTTACATTTATCTTCATAGAGAGAAAAATGGAAACATGTTGTGATAGACCAACATCTTCATGAGTGCACACGCTGCTTGGTTTTGAGCAGGGCATTTGAGGATCCGAAAGGAACAGCACAGTTTGACAAACGGTTGCTAATGAATGCAAGAGTTGTAAAAGGAAAACTAAATATAAATATAAAAATGCAACTTCATGAATTAGCTGGTTCTATAGCTTGTACTGAACTAGCATCTTCCCAGCCACATTGGGGGGAAAAAAAAAAAAAAAGAAAAAACCCAACAGACTAGTTAATGCTGCCATCTTTATGTTATCATAAATTTTTATCGTGCAAAGCAGATAGGAAACTGGATATTGCTCTCTTTCTGCAGGTTCTGTGCCAGCCAGAAACCATGCTACAGACAGAATCTGACAAGTAATTTAGAAATTGTTTTTGACCACACTGATTGCAATTACAGAGTGAAGAGCCATAATAATGTGAAGGTTAGAGAAAATGCCCTACCATAGGGGCCCAAAGAACACAATGTGCTTCATTTATCAAAAATAAAATCAAGAATGATCCAACTACAGCACACACACCCCTCATGGTGAAAAATAGCTAGTCTCAGAGAGTTGTCTAACCTCGCAGAGAGATGCATTGCAAGAATCAATAGTAAAAAAATAAAGTTAAAAATAAAACCAATTTAGAAATAAAATAAGTAGCATTTTTACTGTGACTCATTGCTGAGACCAATTATGAACAGAAGCAGTACATTGCTTTTTCAGTTTTAAAGGATACAGTTTTTTCATAAAACACAAACCACCTCTTGTCTGGCAGGAGCTGTCACACAGAAGTTCTGTGGAATGTACTATAGAGAACAGGCAAGGTGGGAGATCTGACACAGGCACCTTTCTGTGCTTTTTGGGGCCAACCACACTGAAATCAGTCATTTCTCAACACTCCAACACATCACCACACCCCTCACTCTAAATTTTTTGCCAAGTTTCCTATGAAAATAAAACGTGTCTTTGTGCTCTACATAGAGATGAGTCTGTCCACGGCCTCTTAGCAGTTCTGGAACCCAGTGGCAAAGTTTAATCAAATTCAGCAAAAAGGTACGGGGGGTTTCTAAAATATGAAATGCTTAAATAATATGTGAAGATAGACAAAAGAGAAGATCACAGAATCAATTAGGTCAGAAAAGACCTCTAAGATCATTGAAGTCCAACCCATGGGTGAACAGCACCATGTCAAATGGACCATGGCATTAAATGTCACATTCAGTCTTTCCTTAAACACCACCAGGGATGGTGATTCCACCACCTCCCTTTTCACTAGAATGGCAGTGCATTCCAATGTCTAGTCACCCATTCTGTGAAGAAATTCTTCCTAATGTCCAACTTAAACCTCCCCTGGCACAGCTTAAGACTATGTCCTCTTGTCCTATTGCTAGTTGCCTGGGAGAAGAGGCTGAGCCACATCTGGCTACAACCTCCTTTCAGGTAATTGTAGAGAGTGATAAGGTCACCCCTGAGCCTCCTCTTCTCCTGGCTAAACTACCCCAGCTCCCTCAGCCACTCCTCGCAAGACTTGTGCTCCAGACCCTTCACCAGTGTCATTGACCTATTCTGGATCTGCTTGCTCCAGCACCTCGGTCTCTTTCTTGTATTGAGGGGCCCAGAACTGGACACAGGACTCAAGATGTGACCTCACCAGCGCTGAGTACAGGGGAACAATCACTGCCCTGGTCCTGTTGGCCACACTTTTGCTGATAAAGGCCCGGATGCCATTAGCCTTCTTGGGCACCTGGACACACTGCTGCCTCATGTTCAGCCACAGCTGCTCAGCATCTCCGGTCCTTTTCCACTGGGCTACTTTCCAGCCACTCTGCCCCCCAGACTGTAGCACTGCATGGGGTTGTTGTGGCCAAAGTGAAGGACCTGACACTTGGTCATGTTCAACCTCATACTGCTGGTCTTGGCCCATCTATCCAGCCTGTCCAGGTCCCTCTGCAGAGCCTTTCTACCGTGCAGCAGATCAACACTCCCACCCAACTCGGTGTTGTCCATGAATCCACTAAGGGTAAGACTCAATCCCCTCATCCAGATCATCAATGAAGATAGCGAGCAGGGTTGGGTCCAACATTAATCCCTGGGGTACATCACTGGCTACTGAACACCAACTGGATGCAGCATTGTTCTCCACCACTCTCTGGACCCAGCATCCAGCCAGTTCTTAACCCAGCAGATCTCCTCTTAACCCAAGGATCTCTTATTCCTCCCAGAGGAACAGGCCACAGAATTAGACATCAAAGAATCCACATGGGAGGACATGAGACACGCATACACACACTTTAGGAACAAGGCTTCAATAGTTTTGCTGTTCGTGAAATTGCTTAAGTGAGAATATTACAAAAGCAATTTTATGCTATGGCTACAGGTAGCTTATTTTCTGAGCTAAACGTGGCCTGTATACTCTCCGGAAGATGTTCATCTGATGACCTCTTTTTGGCCTTAAAATCTATACCAGTGTGTCACTTTTCCTTCAGATCGGACATGTAGTAAGCATCCTTCACCAATCGTACTCTAAGTAGCTCTCCTAAATATAGTAGAGAAAAATATGATGGACAATACCGTTTTTCTTACTTACCTGAACTCCACACTGAGCATGAGACTGCTGCAGGGACTGGTATTTTAAATACTGTTGCAATTTTCAGATAGATCCTAAAAAGGAGTTTTAATAACCCATTTGACTATTGACAGCATTTCATTTTACTGAAAATATAACCTGAAAAAGACTCCATGGTAGATCCTCACGAGGTCAAGTTTGTAGAGAGCAGAGGTGCTAGCTGTTAGAACACTTCCTGCTGTGGCTACATCTTAGAAATTACCCTGCTATCCCACCACCCCAGTCAGGGTGGGATTAATTACTCCCAGGAAATAAATACTGCCTGCATTGGCTCTAGAAGGAATCCAAGTGCCTAATTTTAGATAGAACGCATGACTGCTTAGGCTACTAAAGTTTGGAAAGACCAATCACGCATCTGGCTCCAGAAGAGTTCAAAATTAATATAAGATCAGGTTGAGAAGATTCAGTAGCAGCCAGCATGACTCTTTTTAGCAGGGTGTGGAATAAAGTCATTGCCTGCAGAAATGGTGCATGAATCCTGGCTTTACTCTGAATAACATGACTCGTACCAGCATCTAACCATATCTGTCATCTACAGGAAGGAAAGCACAATAGAAGGAAGGCCACGCAAAGTCCATCCTTAGGAAGCAGGTTTTTTTGCCTGAAGAGATTTCCTCAAATCTTTAACAGGACATGTTCTCAGTTTTATTGGAGACAGTTTCTATTAAATGACCTGTTTCTGCCTGTTCCTCCAGCAGTGACTAAGGCAGGTTTAATTGCAACCCTTTAAAGGTGTGCTGCATTACTCACTTTCTGTTAAGAAAAAAGAAATTAAAGCTGCCACATGAAAATGGAACTGCTGCACCTCCATGCAGCAGCTGGCAAGTGAAGAAAGGGCATTTCAATCACCAAGGCAACATTTCCGAAATTCAGACAACAATCAAACACCTTGAGCCAGCCACACCGACTATCACTAAGGAAGTGAAGCTTTCTCAGTGTTAGGTTATAAGACTACATTTGATTGTTGCTTCCTTGTATTTGCATATGAACAAAGAACGTCAGTAAACAGTAATGTAGCTATTTACCATTGCAGGGTATTTTCTAACACTGAACACACCCACTCCTAAAAACTAGGAGCGAGAGAAAGACGTGGTCTCACAGCAAGTGCGTCAATAGCAAAAATGTGGGAATGACTCCCTGACCAACCTCATTCTGGACAAGGGCTGCTAGCACACATAACACAAGTGGCAGGGCTACTGAACAGATAGACAGGAGAGGGAGCCACAATTGCTTGCCAACTCATACTGGCAAGAATACTAAAACTCTGGCCAAAATATTTCTCATGACCCAAGAGGAGTGCTACAGATTCTTTTCCTTGGGGATAAGAATTACTAATAATTACAGCAGCACACTCTGTTCTCCAGCAAGACTTGAATTGACAATGCTCTGAGCCCCACCTATAAAGAGGAAAATTCCTCTGCTCCTGCTAACAGCTATTAGTCAGTACAACTCAGACCTGAATAAATTAACACCAGCTAGATGTAGTCAGCACCTACAGCAACAGCTTATGGGCATACCTCTGCATATGCCTGGTTAGGAACTTAAAAAGAGCTTCCTTCTCCTGGGGCTATAGTGGCTTGTCACTGTTGTATGACCGTATTACTCAGTGGGTGTGGAGTTATCAAGGCAATGACCCAAAAGAATGCTGAATAGCAGTCTACAGTGTGGAACTTTTGCCTCCCTAGGTCTGCTGGTTCATCTTCACACTGCATCTCTTGGCACATCTTTTCTGCATCTAAGAGTCCACAGGGAGCTGCTTATTTTGAAAATAACAAGTACACTGTAAATGAAAAAACATAATCCATAAAATGTTTTCAAGATATTTTCTGCCAACACTGCTGCTGTGTTTATAGCCAATTTATTTCTGTTGGCCTTTTAGATTTCCTGTTACATGCAGAATTACCTTGAGAACAGGAATGTGAAGTTAAAAATACTGATTTAGGTGCAATGCAATACAAGAGTGTACATCATGTACAGCACTAAGTCTTGTATATTTATGATTCAGAAAGAATAATGTACTTAATACAATGCACTGCTTTGCAGAATGTAGAATTAGCTACATATAATAGCATTAACTATTGGTTCTCCAACAAAAATCAGATTTGAGTAGTTCTATCTGAGTCAGACTTCTCCTTCCTACCTTTTTAGTTTTATTAGCTATCCTGAATTTCTTTTCAAGAAGAATCTTCTATGAGAAGGGAAGGAAATTACTTTTCTTCTCTATTTCTACTACTGTCCTAAAGAGGACAGGTATATTTGAAAAGACTCATGTATGAGACAGAACTGTATTTCCTTGCCTGACTTCTGTCCCTGACTTGCTTTGAAATCTCAGTGAAGGAAAAATGAAAAAAAATCTCTTTTGTCTTATGTTATCCCCACCATCCCTAAAGAAAGTGCTCTGACTATAAAGCCAGAAGAACATCTGAAGCCACTGCTAAGCAAACAGACTAATTCAGTCACTCTTAGCCATTAGAAAAAGAAGAGAATGTCTATATAACAACATAGCACTCAGGACATGCTATGTGGAATGATGTGACCTAAACCCTGTTCCATTCAATACAGAATATTTGCATATTCTCTGAAATAGAAATTAGAAGCCTGGTCTTCTCATGCATAAACAGCATCTTCATAGGAGCACTTCATAAACCTCATTTCCAAAAGGTTTTAACCCCTCTGCACTCTCTTGGGAAACACAGAAAATGAAAGACTGACCTATTGTGCAAAGAAGTCTTCTGAACCACTATGCATTAGCTTCACACAAGCAGATGAGTTAAGGTAGAGGTGCCAGAACTTTCCCTGGTTGTGTTTTGTCAAAGCAAACTTCAGCTATTTAACAAGGAGGTAAGAGTTCATGAGTTAATCATGACCAGCTGAAGGTACTTCAGTCTGAAGATCAGGGGTAAACTCAATCCTACATTCAGCCTTGTCTCTTACCTTGAAGGTTCCCTACTCAATGTCAGCATCTTTTGGATTGAACTCTGAGGCACCCAGCTCACCTGTAACTCATACATACCCATGCTGGGATACTGGTTTGCTCCAGGCACTTAAAGCTTTAAGTCTGGTGTTCCTACAGGATTTTCTGAAATCAGCTTTCAGGCACTTGTGGAAGGATTCCACATCGCTTAAGAGTTCTACACATTTAAATCCTACTGTATTCCTAAATTCTACACCTTAGATGTGTTCTAGGTATGAGTTGCTCAGGCTTGCCCATAAACAACAGGGCATTAGGGTGCTCAGGGTGGACAGCAATAAAATGATATTGGCCACCCTAATCTGTTTCCCTTTTTTCTACAATTCCACAAGCTGGGGGGAAGGGGTTCATTTACTATTTTCATATCTACAAACTTCTAAAATTTGCAAAATTCATCTTGATGCTGTTAAACAGGATTAAAGCAAGACTGATAAATGCATGCAAACAGAAAGGATCCAAATTAATGCAAAAGTCAACCTAGCCCAAAGCAAACTACTAGCCTTCACACAGATTTGTATTCACACACCTAGACACCACTTTGTTAACTGTCGGACAGACTTAGTGAAGTCGGTAGGATACTATGTTTAGAAGAGGCCTTAAGGTGTGGTTTCAAATAAATTTAATTAAAATGGTACAAAAAGTTGTGCTCATCCTCTGAGATGAGATCAGTGTTCCTGATTCATGAATTAGCCAAGCATCAGCTTAGCCACTGCAATTGTACATGCAGGCCTTAACCTGTGGCTAACATCAGGCACAGCGTGATTAAACCCAGGAAAATCTGGCAAGAAATGAATATGTTTATTATCTGCTTTTAAACTCATCCCCTACTAATAGTGAAATTTAATAGGTATGGTGCACGATCCAATCAATACTGACCAAGGGAAATGGAAACTTGAGTTCTTTAACATCAGTGGGTACCCAGTCTTGTAATGGTGTTTTATGCAACTTTTACAATATACGGTCGTAGGAATTTCCAGACGATTATCTAGATATGACATTTGTTTTAATTTATAGGAAGAAGCTCACTAGCACAGGTAGTACTAATGAAACAAAGCAACCACAAATTTGGAGAATGTGTTGCATGTTCAGCACATAAGCAGAATCTGCCCCCAGAGATTACACTGAAATCAACAAGCCTTTAGAGACTGACATTTCCATTTGCAGTTTCCAATTAAAGCATGCATTATTTATAGCAGTAGAACCTTGGCCTTAATATAACACAACAAAGAGTCTTCTGTCAACTATGCTACAGTCCCTAACCTATGCTGAGCCTGCACTTTGTGGAACTGCTGCTTTATGACAGGTCTTTCCTGACAGCAAAGGAAATTAGGAAGGGAAGGGAATACAGGGGACAGTTCGTTCAAGAGTAAGCACAGTTAACACCTTTGTTACAGTCACACAGAAAACCTACCTCAGATTCCCCTCAGACTCACATAAACTGACATACAAAAATCCCACACATATTCCCATTTTCTGGATGACACAGAAAGAAAATAAAGCACAGCAACTCAGATATTCCTTGAAAAATTGTGCTTGGCAGTTTGAAGCAGGCTTGGAAGATTTCTACTATACCTAGCAGTTGGACTAGAAACTAATTGTGTGCTGATCTAACTGCATTTAAATATTTTATATCATTAAATGATAGTTTTACATGATAGCCACATTAGTCTTCCAGTGTGTGGATTTTTGATAAAAAGCTATTATTCCAAGATGTCTTACAAACGAAACAGAAACATGTCAAGATTATTAGTTTCTGTATCTAAATTTTCTTCCTTTTTCAGAGAGCAAAGAAATAATTCTGATAGAACATGTCATATTCATATTGAAAGATCACTTACAAGGACATACCAAAATCCCTCAATTTACTGCAGAATAACTGTACTGCCTGAGGCTGGTATAAAGAACAGATTAGAATTTGGCTCTATAAATCATACCTTATACATACAAAACCTGCTATCATCAGTCAAGTCTTTTCAGTAAACTAGTTAATGCTGAATATTTCTGCCCATTTACAACAGGGTAATAAATATGCAAAAAAAAAATAAAGTGGTTATTTTGTATTCAAGATCCCATTTCTAATTAACTTATCAAGCCTATTATACAGCCTCCTCAAGCAACAGTGGGGAAAAAAAAGAAAAAAAAAACAATCCAGCACATTAAAAATTCTAGTGGGCATGCAACTGCACCATGCTATGCCTGCAGCTCTGCTACTCCAAGATGTACTCTTGCCTGTTCTCAAATGCTAAGATTGAGCTTGGTGCTTATGTGAAAGATATAAAACCAAGGGCAGAATGCTGCCAGAAATAATCTCTAGCAATTACTAGTAATTTAGTAAGTGATATAGAACATCCTTCACAACTTTACTGAATAAATTCCCTAGAAAAGCAGATTGTCAAGGTGACACCAAAATGAAAGCTCAGTTCACTTACCAACTATTACAAGTCTTGTGCTTTTTGCAAGATTGGGACTGTTGATCTGAGTTTTGGCTGAATTCCATACCTGCATCTCCTTTGCATCCCTTTGCCACTGCTAAATGCTATTAAACAACCAACGTGTTACGTCAGTGTCCCCTGGGCCTAACATCAACACGGATCAAAACGTTTCCCCAGTGCAAAGTCAGTGAAAAGCAGCTGGAATCCTTCAGAATAAAGTACTGCTCTTGTCATAAATGAGTACTTGCCACTGAAGCAATTTCAAGTTAAAGAACCATCAGATTGCTGTGCAAACAAGTTAATGCAATTTACATTGCAGTATTTTAAGGAAAGAAATATTTCTCATTAGTAATAACATATGTGCTCAGTTGCAAATGTCCAACTATTATGCTTCCAGATGGAGAGGGACAAAGCGTTTATATTTTGTATGCATCTCCAACCTCTTCTGTACCAAATGTAGAGGAAGATGAGGTTTGTTCTGCTCATCAGTTTCTAAAAATATAAGAATTTTCTTCTCTGAAAAAAGTTTCTCTTTAATTCTTTAATAAAGGTTGTACCTATAAATTTCCAGTATCTTCTCTACACATAACTCTCTTATTAACATTTTCCTGTAAATCAAGAAATCTACAACTTACCTGAAGGGAAAGTTTTATCCTGTTGCAGTAGTAAGTTCTTTACAAGTGTGTGTAAGAGAACAGTGATTCTGTCTGGTAGAAAGTTGAGATACTAGGTTCTTTATCCCCATGGGTTTTTTAAACCATCACAGGCAAATAATAAATGTAGAGTCTTGGAGTAAAACCATTTTAAAGTGAGCAATTTCTGTTTGGGTAAATAAGGTTCAGATGTACTTAACCACTGAATTTTCAAGTCAAGTTTATTTGATGTCATATTTCAATAGTTTCTATTTTTACTTCAACATTGAAGAATAATAATATGATAATAGACACATTTTGTTATAAAAAGTAACCATGAAGAAATTCCGTGAATATTTTTTACCACATTGAATGCCACAGCATCAGCAGATTTTCTTGAATCATTTACTGTTTTATACAGACTGTATTAAAAATGAAAGATGTAATACACAAACCACCTCTAGGGTTCACTGTCAGCTTTGACGCTTTTCAACAGATTCTGTCTTGAAATGTCAAACTCTTCATTAGTAAGTAAGCAGAATGTATGAGCAAGAGGTAACCAGACCAAAAATCAACATGTCCAACCTTTGTGCAAGATAAATCTCCACGATACTCTCAGCACACTGAAGTTACCACCTGTACCATACCGCACACAAAGTACTTTGGAAAGACCATACTGAGTTCTTTTAATTGCCACATAAGGGCCATTTCTTCTCTTCTTCCAGATAATCCTTGGCTTTCAGCACAAAAGCCTGACCATGCCAACAGCTTATTTATTTGCTGGGATGCTCAGGTAGAAGTTTAAGCATGAAGAACCTAATGTTCCACGAGGAGTAATTTGAAGGTAAAGATGGGCTGGGAAGTGGTTAATGAGGTTCCTGAACCCAGGTAATATTTCCTAATATGTTTTCAGAGAAGTTGTTTGCCAGGGAAAGAAGAGCAGCAAAACCTACAGCCAAATACCTCACCAGTGTGAGGTCAGTGTATGTGAAGGTCCAAGCTCTTCTTCTGAATGCTGTAATAAAACAGAAATGTATCCATCATTACTACCATCAGTAGCAGTGAACGAGCACCACACAAGCACAAGCAGTCAGTCTCTAGCTGTAGTGTTCACAAATCCAAAACAGCCAAACAGTAGGTCACCTTTCTCAAGATCTCATGGCCCTGACCAGTAGCAGAGCTAGACCAGAACACAGCTCTCCTGTTCGATTTTGGTTATAGCTAGCTGTATTCACAAGTGAGGAGTTCTAGACCTAAAATACCTCTCCTTTTACACAAGCAAGTGACATTCCACCATTTTTCCCCTACCACTGGAGTAAGTTAGTGGAGTTTCCACCATGTTTTCAGCAGTATTTCTATTTCAGTGTCAGTTGTGCAGCTGTGGATATTCTTCTGGATATATCTATTCTTTGAAAATAAAACCTCTATACAGGCAACAAAAGATCTAAACTCCTACAAAAAAAGTGTCCCAATTTACTTTTTAGTCTTAACAGGACTTACATGCACTTTGAATACAATTGCACCAGCATGCAACCACATACACCAGAGATGCACATATTTGCATGTGCATATAATTCTAGCTCAACGTACTGAAAGCTGCGAACTGGTCGGAATATACTGAAAAGTTCTGAACTTGCATTTGGCATTTATTCTACCTATTCTGCACTATGACTGAGGGACATACCTCAAACTAAAGAACTTAACCATATCAAGTTAATCCTTGACAAATACTGTCCAGGATTCATTCTATATTAAAATGTGAGGTCTGCCATATACTTACTATTGGTCAAAATTGTGCCCTGAGACAGTGGAATTATCATCTGATACTAATCAAAACCTCAGTTCTATCAGATTCAGGAAATACCAAATCTAAAATCTAAACCTTTGGGTTCTGACACTTCCCTCATGCAAGATCAACCAAGAATACAGCTGTACACAGCTGTACACAGGCTACAAGAGAACCCAGACTCAGACTTTTGGGTTAATCTCAGCATTTACCTAACATGAGACTCCAAAACTTACCAATTTATGACATAAGCTTCTCTGAATTTTGGGTTTCTCTCAAACAAATAGAGTATCTATTTATTTTGACAGCAACTCTCTGCAGACCTATCAGGTAAGATAGTAAAACAATTCATCTACAGGAGGATTCAACCCACATAGTCAACAGATGTATTATCTTCTACATTTCCTCTGTAAACTTAACTGTAGGCAGGCAGTAAGAAATCCTAATAGGTGAATTAGCCCACACATTTAAATAATATCTCATATGAAATTAAGACGTCTTGTAGGAATGCCCATCATTCTCCATTGAATACAGAATGGAATCTACAGAGAGGTCAGATTAAACAATTAAGTTGGCTAAAACTAAATTTTAGACTTAGCAATGTATACACCATATCAGTTTAAAAACTTCATGGTTGGTGATGCCAATATTTACGGGTTTTCTACATTTGGGGTAGTGGTGTTTGGTGGTGGTGTTATTACAGGAATGCACCAAGTAAAAGACCTGAGGCACCCTGAAGTATGCTTAACTTAAGAGAAAAGCATACCTTAACACTCCTTTTCCATCACACCTAACAAGAAATTTAACTGGTTGACCTAGCATAGAAAAACACGCATTTTCAAGCTAAGATTTATACAAAGGATGAAACATTTTCCCATAAATTATTCTTAAAGCAGCACAGAACCCTCCCTATCTCTACTATCATCAGGATTGCACAATTTCCATGAAATCTTCTTGCAGTCTTTGACAGCAAGACTACAAAAAATGTGAACCCGTCGGATTCTGTGCCATCAGAAGCAGTCATCTGCCTCTTCCAAGTCACTAAGGCAGATATCTCAAGCAAAATTTACGTCTTCTCTTCTACATAGCTCTAACCTCTTGATAAGACAAAAGCATTAAAGACTAACTGTTGTGAACAGCCCAGTTGCAAACATGTACATATATATGCACGTGTCAATACATGTAGAGATACATTCTTTTGTAACTGAGTATCAGTAAGCAATTTATATTTATTCATGAACTATATCAAAATACAGTAAAGATTTAGAGATCACACTGCTCTGTATATTTCACCACTGCAGTTATGCCATCCTTAGTCTTGCTTACATTCAGACCCTTTATACCTTGCTGTTGAATACAGCACACTGAATCAGCCAATGGGTTCTGTGTTGGTGTAAAGAATATGCTTGGGGGCTAAGTTGGGTTTGTTTAGGTTTTTTTTTCTTTCTTTTTTTATTTATTATTCCTACACTTCATTGTATTTTTGATACAATTTCTGAAATAGAGAGTGCTACATTCTATTGTGCTTAAAAATCTTAGGACTATTACAGACCCAAAATAAATTACTTAAGAAACAACAAAACCAAAACAACCCTAACTGTATTTACCCAATTTGGGCAAATTGTTTCATAAGTGGCAATTTCAAACATCCAAACTATTTAGGTCTGGAACACTACGCAGAAATGAACTAAATATTTTTTAAGTATAGATTTCACATACAATGAAAGAGTACTTTCAGATGGTGTTATCATTTACTCTTACAGACACTGGTTAAAACATTCACTTCCTGATCCCATAGACTCTCATTATATAATGTTTTAAATTTATATAATCTTTTAAATTTATTAAAGAAGAATTCTATTAATTTCAAATGGAACCAGTTTTACAGCAAAAGTTTAGCATGCAAGTGTTTATAATATGACGGCTAACATGCATATAACAGGGCAAAGTAGGTTGGTGGAAGGAGGCATATTGACAATTTGAAAGAAACAAAATCATTGGTTCCTGTAAGTAGAGCTTATTACAAGTAAGTGAAAAAGTATATGCTTTTAAAGTAACACTGCAAAAAGAGACGAAATATCACGGCAGGTATTACAGAATGATTTGTCTCAAAAAAGGATGCTTAGTAGTACAGGACTTAATGACAGCTCCCTGCCATGCTTAGTTGTATCCAATAACTAAACAAATCATTGCAACAAGGCCAGTAAGTGATCATTTCATTATAGGAATTTCCTTCGGTTTGTGTTACAACATTTGGATAATGTTTACAATTCTGCATTTTCCCACAGTTGCCGCAAAAACTAGGAAAAAGCACTTTTTTCCTGTTATTCCATTACCAGATACTGAACACCTCTTGGTGAAGAGAGAACTTACTTTAAGCTCAAGGTATTTTATCACTTTTGATAGATGCATTTCCAGTTTTTAATTCTGGCATCAAAAGGCTCTCCAAAAGGAGCACTGGCTTCGTAATCAGAATTACCTTTATTATAAGAGCTCAAGAACCAGAGTAAACTAACCTTTTTTTTTTTTTTTGTTACACAATTAACAAACCAAAACTAATCAAGCTGTCTTTCCACCAACCACTCAAGAAGTGACTCATGGGCATTAGCTTATCTTAGTTTAAACCTTTTAGCTTTAAAACAAAAAAAAATAAAGCAAAGAGTACATTATTTAGTGTAAAGAGTTTAGACACACACAAATTTAACATTTAAAGGCTGCTAAGCACATACTTTCAACACGTACTTTGGTTTTACTAAGACCAGCTCATGCTCCCACTTATCACATGACACACTCTGCTACCACTGCAAAATAAGATGTGCTAGCACTATCAAAAATGTGATCATTTCCTCAGTCTGTGGGAGGGTGGAATCAAAACACTACAAACAAAGCTGCAGACAAAATCAGAGTGAAAAAGCAATGTGGTGCACCTAAAACACCAAATATGACAAAGTTAGTGAATGAACACATTTTTTGGTTTTTTACATAAGTCATTACCACTTGTACCCTTTCACACACAGGCACAGGTACTGTCACCTTCTACTGGATATTTTTGTATTTACCCTGTTAGTGTTCCATACATCTTGCAGCACAGTCTGTGTGGTAGTTAAATACAGAAAGAGCTGTAAATAGGGGACAGAAAGAAATTCCCTTAAACAAAAAAGCCTTCATAGAGCCAAGGTCCCAACATGAATATATGTAAATGTAAATGCTTGACTTTGGTAGGAGTGCCTACCTTAAAGTGTGGGGGTTTGTTGTTGTTTTTTCAAAGCCAACAAATGTACAGAATTTGTCTGACAGAGGGATTGTTTACAGTTACTAACTACATGAACGAAGTCAACATTCACATGGTGTCTCACTAGCACGTGTTTGCAAGTGCCACTATAGAGGCACAAGAGCAGACCTCACATTTGAAAGGCTTCTCGCCTACCAGGAAATGGAAAGCAAAGGACGCTGTATCTTCCAGGGGAACACAAAGGGTGTGGGGGAAATTCAGAAAGGTATCACCAGATTAGCATTTATAGCACATCCTCCAAGCCACAGCTCATCTTTTATATGATCCTGTTGCTAATGAAGCATGATCTTAGATAATGGTCTGGGCAGTAAAAGGTCGTAGTCTGTTTTACCAGTAGCAGACCTACCTCATCTAAATTTGGCTTCAACCATAAGTCTGATCGAGAAAGACTGGTCAGAACCATTTCAAAATTTAGTTTTGATCTTTTTTTCTGTAAAGTTCAGAGGGACAACTTTTGGTGTACTCTGTCACCAATTGAAAACAAACAAATCCCCCACAAAGGGGAAATGTAGCAGAACAGGAAATTTTCAAGAAGCGATAGGAAATTACATTAAGGTAAAGGCATTTTAACTTAATGAAGAAAACACATGAAGAATTTTCTCTAATGATAGCAAGGACAATATTTAGGTCACAATGAAAAAGGAAAACAATGACTTTCAATAATAAAAACATTGAGATGTATATTCTTAAAGAACTAGCTTCCCCTTTCATTTACATTCCCACTGATAAATTTTAATTTACAATATTTAACTTCGCATTTATACGATAATTCTGAAAAATCAGTCTTACAGTGGAAAACCTGAAATGAACCTAACCACAGACTAAAAAAATGAAATGGAATCACAGAAAGGTCAGGGTTGAATGGAGGTCATTCAGTCCAGCCTCCAAATAGGCAAACTTATTTTCATTTTTATAGCCAAAAGTAAAATAAATACCAATGAAAACATTTGAGTCAAAAAAAATAAATAGTGAGAAATGAACAAATTTTAAGAATCCTTGGTGTTAAGTCCTAACTCCAACCCTGGTATAGTAACAATTCTCCTCAAGACATTTCCCACCAACATTATTACAAGTAAGTCTACTGTGCCAGTTTTATTACTGTTATCTTTCAAGAATTACTGCAGGGGATATCACATATCACAAGACTACTGCATAGCCAGCATTCTTTATGCTTACCCCCAGTTGTCAACAGGGAAGTAAACAGGAAAGGGCTGATGACATTTTCAGGAGCAATTGTCAATGGCTTGGTTATCTAGACAATAAATTATATTTTCATAGGTAATAAGCAGCTTCCTAAAATGAATTACATGTGTTTGTTGTGGGTCACATAAGTGGTCATCAGCATAACAAGGAATAGGAGACAGTTCTAGGTTTGCAATTGTTCTTCTAGTCAGTAACTTAGTGTCTTCATTTTTTGCACAAGTTTAATTTATTTTGTATGGGTTTGGTCACTTGTCTACTTATGCACCTAAACACCATCAACAGTGCCTAGCCACACTGCCTAGCCAGGCTCCCAGCATAAGTCAGTTGGCACTTTTTTGTCCATCACTCTCCTTCTTCTGTACCTTTAGAAGGCCTGTCAGTTGCCTTCCACATAAGCTAAGAATATTTAATAGAGCAAATGTCTGTCTTTGAAGACACAGCACACTTGCCACCACAGAGATTGAGAGCCATCTGTCCCAGTAGCATGAGACGTCTATCAGCCCCCTTCACACCTATGTTTCCTGCCAGACATCTGCCTACTCTCCTCTGTCACCATGTGTGATGCCATGTCTCCAACGCTATGGGATGCAGCACCACCCACAATGCTCAAGTGTTGGGAGCGCCGCACTCCTGCCAAACGACTGCAAGAGTATTCCACTTCTTCAACTTGACAGGAAGTTAATTCTGCCAATGTGGACAAAGGTGGATATTCCCTATTCACTACGCTGCCAGGTCCTATAGGACAAGTTCTCCACAAGCTATTTTATTTAAATATTACCACAAGCATCGAATTGGCCCCACTGTCCTGTCCACCCACCCACTGCACATAACAAGTAGCAGTTTTCACAACGCCATTAACACAACATAGCACGTTTCCATCCTATTCGTTCAGCTAAACTTATTTTCTAATCCTATAAAATGCTCAGTTCAGAAGAAAGGAGGAAGGCTTTACTTTTTAAATACCAACAAGATGGCGTAGATCCAACAGTTCCAAGCAGACAGTGCTACAAAGTACTTTCTTCAGTGTAATTCGGAATTTCTAATGCAAGTGCCTTTTCTGGCAGAACGGTAGACTTAATATAACCATGGTAATACAAAGTCTATGTAAACAAATCACTTGACTGAGGCAGAAAGAACCCCAGAGCATAAGACACAGAGAGGCTGGGCCTTTGACAGAGATTCAACATTAAATTTCAAAACAAAAAAACTGAAGCAGGAAGCTTTCCAGAAAATGAAAGGGAATGTAGTCAAGGTGGTAAAACAATTCTGTTATACTGAAAATCTTGAAATATGCCATTATGTGCAAGATAATTTTAAAAGTTTTGAGAAGACATTCCTATTTCTTTCCTAGTCATGGAGTACCAAAACAGAAAAAGACTTATGAACTGGTTAAAGTCCACATCCCTCTGAACTAGCAGAGACATCCTTTTCAGTTAACAAGCCAGCAACATAAGCTATCCTTGTCTTTGCAGTATCTATATCTTTAGATAGGTGTCTTCTGAACACAAACCCTAAACCAGGATCAAATATATCCTTAAAGATCAATATGCCTAACTGCCATTAAAAAAATCCCAAAAAACATTTCTGTTAAAAATTTGCCTATTTTGTTAAATCAGGATCACAGTGTTTGGTTTTTGCATATTCAACATAAGAGGGAAAATTACCAGTAGGGGAAAAATACCCCTTTTCTCTATAAATTTTTTTCATGTCACAAAAGAATCACTCCCACACAGCATTCAATATTCAACTGTACAGTACTTTTTTTTTATCTCCCTAAGCAGTTTACCTAAGTGGTAACATAAAGAAGACATATATGTAATCCACCTGTATGCATTTGCACCTGCTGTATCAGAGAGACCTTGTTTCCCACACACAGTGCTGGCAATGAAAGGCTTTGATGCCAGCATGCATTCCCATGTGTTTCTGCAGAGCTAACTGTAAGAATTCTTCCTGTCAAAAAGGAAATGAACCTTGTCACAGCTGGAAAATCATCATCTATTCTCCCTGTATAAGTGGTCTGAAGGGATTACATTTCTCAGTTACTGTGTTAATTTAGGCTTTTAATGCCTTTTATCATGAGTATTTAAGGCTATTAGTTAGGAAAGATTGATATCACTATGGAGAAGAGCACAAAGATTCCTATCAAACCTATATACAACTAAATACTTCAGTCACTAGTTTATTAATTTTCAATTATTTACTTATATTCCCAAAATGATAGTTTGCTGTGTCAAATTAATTTACTAGCAGCCAATACTGCATAACGCAACATGATCATATCAGATTGTGATATTTTTATGTTTGAATGGTCCACCTAAGTTTTCTAGAAATTATTTGTCTCTGCTGTGTAATCTGCTACTCTTTCAGGCCTGTAAGTGGAATTTATTTAAAAGGGGGGGGAGGGGGAAGCATACGAAAATTATGTATGTGCTTATACACAAAGAGGATTCCTAGGAATTAAAATTGTAAAACATCTGAAAAGACCAATGCAGATCACAGATGCGGTGTTCCAAATTCCTTGATTTTCCAGGTTCTTCCCCATACCATGCTTAGAATACCTCAAAACCATATAGATCTAAGCACTTAGGAGTTCCTCAAGTTTCAGCAACAGAGGAAGCACTGGCTATTCACAAATTCAAACACAAGTCTTTAATGCTGTAAAGTCACATCTTTAACACACAGTAATTTCAAAGGGAGAAAGACAAGCACAGAAGTTTAAAATCTTTGCCTTGTGGAAGTCAAGTATAGCAGGTTTGAAAAGGTGCACCTCTACCCAGATTATTGACAAGCGCTCAGCAAAAGGACACATACCTGTAAATAATTAATTATTGAGTAAATACTATTTCCAAATACATGCATTACATTCACATGTTGGATGTAATGAACAGGATTACTCATTCTTTAAACACTTTATAATGAAAACACAGCTATTTTCACAACATTTATGAAGGCAATTAAAGTCCAGCTATTTTGAAAACAAAGCATTTTACAAAACAAGGAAATTAGTTTATATTATACTCAAGAATTCTACTGGTAAAAGTATTTCTGCTAATTCTAGAGTAAGAGTGAATCATACAGTTGATATTCTATGCAACAGTGTTCAAACAAGAAAGATGCAAAAGGGGATTTAATCTTCAGTTGTTTGTGTGGATTACCACTTTCTTGCACAACAAAAATGAAGCTTACATTGCTCAAAGAATAAAAGCCCTTAACTTGCATGAGAGAACTTAACTACTCAGGGGAGTTGTTGAAGTGTTTGATGAAGAGAAGGTGCTAAAACAGTGACCTCAGTAGAACCAAGGGCCAATATGGAAAAATCTGGGATTTAAACAGCAGGCTTCAAGATGAAAGCCAACTCTGAAAGTCAAGCTGTGCCATTCTGTGTAACTATTTGTAATAATTTCCCCCGCTTCCCTGAACATTTGTCATCTTTAAAGTAGAAAAACCATCACAAAAAACCTCCCAAAAAGTCAAAGATCTAGAGTTTTAACTCCTACAGGATAGGCAGAGCCCAAAAATGCAGAGGCTATTTTCTGTAATACTCTTGTGAATCCAAGTGTAGTTCAAAGGGGTAACATACCAATTCATGGACTTGGAAAATACTTTTTGTTTCCATTTCTACTCATTTAAATGAGAATTATAACTGTATATTCAATGCATTTAAAGTCATTTCATAATGACTTCATAGAACAACCTTTCTGAAATGCTTTGTAGAGAAGTAATGCTTTTTGGAATTTCTAGCTATTTCAATTACTCTTTAAAAAGAAAGTGTAAGCACAACTGCCTATTTCCAGCCCATTTAATAGCTTTAAATGAAAATTTCAGAATTCTGATAAAGTTACCATCGTAGGCAGCACTAGCAGTGCCAAATCCCCAGAAATAGACATGTTCTCTTTTTTTGAAGGAGAAAAGGAAGGTTGGTTAAGTCTTCTAAAGTTAAGGGACAAAAGTCCAAAGGAACCTGGAATATGGATGATTCAGCCTTTCATTCCTGACATATAGATAAGGTGTATCTATCTATACAGTGGGACATTCTAACCCATTTAGACCAAAGGGTCTTGAATTCCCTTGATCAAGTTTTAGACTCCATAAAGGTCCCACAAGCATTATAACACTTAGGATTTTAATGAAAACCATTAAGGCAAGACTATCAATAAATCAGTCCTGTTAGGAATCAGCTTCATTCTTCCCAGTTAGCTTTTGAACGCTGATTACAGGAGCTGACATTCATAGATGCCACTATGATCTGCCCTTCTTTTATAGGAACTCGGATAGAACTCAGCAACTGAAAAGAATAGGCTGCCCTCTCTCTGTGGCTTCTTGCTAACTACTTGATCTCTAACTTAAACAGAACCACAGCCAAACATTTTCAAGAAATTCACAGTGATAGGTAATAGTCAGCATTTTCCCATACAGTCACAAAAAAACCCCACTATACTCCCAATCAGTAATGTGGTATGCCTCCATAAAGTTTTAGATGACAAAACTGTACTTTGTGGCTGAAATAAGGCAATAAAATTTGGTTATATTGTTTAGCATCCCTAGAATTCCCTGTGAATTCAGAACTTTAACTCCCATGCTCTGTCAGCAGTACACACAAGCCACCCTTGTACATGAATGCATTAATTATACATGAATTAAAAGCATCATTAGCTTTAGTGTATCCTCAGATTTATTTTCTGATGAGAGAAAAACGTCTGTGAGAACATTATTCTGAATTGTAATATTACATTTACTTGCAACATAGAAAATAAATATTTGAAACACATTAAGTAAGACTTAGGTGACATTAATTAATATTGTCATGGGGTTTGGTTTTTTGGTTATTTCATCCTTTAAAATATACCCAGAACTAATTGCCACAGTCATAAAAATCTTAAACCTTCATACAGAACTGCGCTTTTTATAAACTTGACATAGATTTTTCTAAATAAATTTTACTGCTTAATACCAAAAAGAATGAAGACTTCCAATTCGTACATTCCAGCTATCCTTGTAGCAAAATAGGTAGAAATCATCATTTTAAACTCTCACATCGGTATGTAGCTCACACTGAGGATCTCAGGCAAAAAAGAACACTAGAAAAGCGTTTGAAAAGTAAAAATTCCCCTCGGACGTTGTTCATTTGCTGCCCCCTCCTGGCGAAAAACAAACAAAGCGCAACAAGACAGCAAGGAAAAACAGCTGGTTTTCCAAGTCCCGTTAGGAACACTTCACTGGTAACCTTGTGACGGCAGACCTTTCTCAGTCTAAAAGAATTTCTTAAAGTTTTAAGCGTCAATAGACTCTCAAATATGCTTCCCAAGTGACTGTGTGAGGCATAACGCGAGACAATGCCGGGACAAAGAGAAAATGAGGCTACTTACTTTGGCACACTGGAGCTCTGTGTGGTAGCACAGCCCGGGTGCCTGGAGTCGCAGTCAGCATGGCAATGTTGTCTCGAGGCCATTCTGCCATCAGCTGCTCATTCCGTGCCGCAGGACACACAGCTGGCTGGAGCTGTGTGCAATTGAGCTCGCCACAACTGCAGACAGATCCTGTTCTGCCGCGGGGTCAGAGCCTTCTGCAGAAAGAATTAAGAGACAGCCACGGGCAGGTACTACGGCTAATTGCTGGTTTCGGGAGTTTGCACTTCAGGGGGGCTGTAAGAAAGAAACAGTGTTGACATGAAGTTTGTTTTGCTGTACAAAACTAAGTCAAGCAAAGCTCAAGTCAGGACTAGGCATGAAAAGTTCAAGTTCTTAATCTTTGCGGTAATTACAAGCAGCATTGCAGGGAGAGGTCCGGAGACCCAGTCCAAAATGTGCCCTTTGCTTTCGAAACAGAAAGGAAGTGCGTTCATCAGATGACATGTTTAACATGTAACCTCAGAAAAAATTTGGATTGTCATACTCCACTGGTTCAAAGATAACTGTGGCAATGATACAATAATGTAATGTGCTTAACCTTATACTTCTCCAACTTAAAACAGAGGCAAGTTTTGTTAACTGACTGCTTCATTTAAAAAACAACAAAAAAACAAACAAAAGATGGATGCCTAAGTGAAAGGTATATCAGCAGCACTCTGGTCTACTCACTACCTACTAACAAAGCTGCTAGCTTACTTCAAGTAATTAGGCCTTTGACTAACCAAATCCAAATTCCACTTTTGCCTCTTTTTTTAATTGTACCAATTTCAGCAAGCTCCTAAAACATGTGTTTATTTCTTTCCATGCAAGCAATACCAACATCAAACCAGGAAACCCAGACTCAGTATAGATAAATACTTCAGCCCTAGAAAACAGTGGGATAAAGAAGCTATTTGGGGAAAAAAGTTTGACAACTTGAATTAATTTATAATACCCAACTGTAGAAGTGACTTCTCTAGTTAAACTATTGTGAAAACGTTTTCTAATAATGTATGGCCATTAACAACAACAAAGAAAAGAACACGCCCAAAACCAAATTCACATACTTAGAAGAAACCTAGAGAAACAGATGCACACAAACTTCTCTATCTAAAGATTAGGAAAGTTATCAGAATATTTTGTAATGTCAACTCATGGACAGGTGGCTACCAGATATTACTATTTCTTCATCAAAAAGAGAGATCTTTTCAGAATAATAGGGAAGCATCAAATGCCTTCTCAACTTCTCCTTGGAAGAAAGGATGCACTTGAGGTCAGGCATACCTCTTAAAAATATATAAAAATAAGTAAGTAAATAAGCAAACAAATAAATGGGCCAGACTATCAAAAGTTCTCCAATGAAGGAACAAAACAGCAGGTCTTGCTGTAATAGAGGTGGTACCTATTGTAGGTATTGCATTTAAATTAACCTGAATCCTTCTTTCTAGTTGCTTTTGTGTTGGAGCACACAGATTTATCTTCAGGCTTCTTTCTTCTGTCCCTCTCTTTCATTTGTGGGTTTGGTTTTTATGATGGATTTGTTTGTGATGTCCACTCATTTGATGTCTGGTTTTGAATACTTGGTCCCAAAATGAAGACAAAACTGATGTAGAAGTTCTCTGATTTTCCATACTCCTTCAAACTCCTTTTCCAAGCTCCTTCAATGCTTCTCTGGATTGCCAATTAACAAATAAATTACATAAACTAATTAAAAAAGAAACACAAAATACACTATCAACCAATATTTTATAATACCATCAGTGATGGAAAGACTTAAAAATCTCAGATATTATACTTTCACGTGAAAGACAAAAGTTGTAGAGAAAATAAACCTTGCTCCTCATTTTGTATTATGTTTGTGAAACACACATAAAATAGAGTTTCTTAAAAAAAGCCATTTTTTGGGGTTGTCTTTTGTTCATTTTCTTGTGTTGTTTGTCTGTTTTTTACCCTTTAGGACAAAGTTAGATCCAAGTTAAATAGAAGTGATTTTGAGGAAAGAACTGCTCTATTTTACTTTTGCATATATTGCAAATACAATGAATAGGCAAGTGACTTAGAGAAATGTTTAACTGCCATTCACACACACCCAGGAAGTACAGATTGTCATTACTGGATGTACAATTGCATTATAAAATTGCTAAAGTTCTGCTTGGCTCAACAAAAGATAAAACCAAAATTAGGTAAACACAAATTATAATCATAAAAATGACAGCATTTGGAAAGTCACTACTGTGTTTGACACACTTGCCACAACAATAAATATCCCTTTCCTTTCAAAAGTGACAATGCAGGAAGGAAAAGCGTGATTTTCAAGTATCTCATTTGACCTGAATCCATTTGGTTTACCAGATTACTATGTATTTATCATCCAAAAGCTTTATCCAACAACACACATTTTAAGTAGTTGTCTTTTCTAAGTTTCCTCAGCAAAACTTCTAATGATCACTATATGTGTAGATAAAGAACAAACAACTGTTTTACATAATACAGCTACTATATTGCAAGGAATTGACCTATGTCATGAATATCCAAATATTGTTAAAATAGCATATAATTCTAATTACACTGTTAAGACTAATACAAACATCAATGAAATGTCAGCCATTTCCAACCTAAAATATAAGCTTAAGAAACACAGTGCTGCATATATACTTCATAAAACTAGGGGAAAAAAAATCTATTACATGATTGAGAAGAAAGCCAGTGTTTGCTTCAGAGTAAGGGAAATACTTTAATCCACAGCATTATTTGGCATAGAATCACTTAATTTGACATAGTTTGTATATTACTGTTTTTGTATTAGCAACAAAGTAGCAAAGTACCCAAAATTCTCTTTTCCTTCCCCACTAGTTTATAAACAAGATATAAAATCTGATGTTAATTGCTACATAAATAAATCAATCTCAAAACATATCATCTATATAAATAAATCAACTCTGAAGATGATTTGTAAAAACCAGAACCTGGTAATGTGAGACATTTCAGCACACTGCTATTTACAGAAAGAAAAAAATACAGACTTCTTTTCCTCACCCAGTTTCATCAAGCCTTATGTATTAAATTGCCAATTCTTTTTAATGTGATGACACAGAAAGCATCAGATTACAAGAATTGCTGGATTATGGAGTCTCTAGAGACTGAGAGAAAAGGAAGAATAAATTGCCGATTTTGTGACCATTTACAGATTAAAAAATTATTCAAAATCTTATGGGTTCTTTTCATATGCTGTACAGAAGACAGCATTATGAATAAACAAACACTTACCTGACCCTCTAATTCAGTGTACACCAGTTTCTCCAGCATGGTTCAGTGGTCAAGGCACCACCAACACATGTAAGGATATTGTGATGGAGCTGAAGCCAGTGACCCTAAAGGGTCTACATGTAACAGGACCTAAGGAAGAAATAGGTGAACTTTTACATAGCCATGTTCTGTATGGCACATACATGGTGTATAGCAATGTACAGCCTAGTAACTCAGAATACACAGCAGCTGCTAAAGAAGATGCCATTTTTTGTAATTTATTTTAGTATGTTAAGATAGACTCATAACATATCTCCCACAACACAAAATACAATCTATATTAAAAAAACTCAAATAAAATTTCAATCCACTGAGATTGCTAAAACAAGAAATAAAAATTAGGAATTGCCAAAATTAAAGTTGCCTTGGTAACCTTAATTTCACTGTTTTTTGTGTATCTTCTCTGTTCTCTAGAGAATAAAAATGAAGCAGTACCCATTCTACACACTGAATTTCAAAAGGATCACTGGAAGCAGAAATTTATATACAGTCAAGTCAGGCAATTGAAGATTTTTCAAGTGTACCCACCCACACAGATGAGTACTTGGCTTTTTAACCTGTGTCAAGAGTTTTCTTAACTTTTTTTTGTGGTTTTGTTTTCTTTTAAATGTTTAACGGGTTTTAGGCTTTATTTTTTAAATCAAAATACCTAAGAAGTTAAAACATAAATTCCAGATTTCACAAAAGGGGATCACATGTATAGGCCAGAAACCCCTGTTGCTTGAACTGACTGTCATTTGAATAACGGCAGCAATAGTACACAGAATTGATTGTGTAGCCTATTATTTTAGTGCTGGTTCACATGTCTGAGACTAAATCCTTTCTGTCCACTTCAGACCAAACTGCTGCCCAAATTATTCTCATTTTCTGAGAACTTCCCATTATTTTACTCATTGCCCACTTTGCCCTGTCCCAGTAACAATTTTCCTAACATGCCAAATTCTGCTTAAGTTCATCTCCTTATTTCAGCCTTTCCCTCTAGTAACTTCTCACAGGTTTTCTAGCTCCACCAGTCTTCAGTATTCAATTTTTTTATATGCTGTCTACAAAAGAATTAAAAATCTTTGCAAGCCAGGTATCAAAGAAAACTGGCAAGTTTTCTCAGATCCTGTCCCCACCTTCCTAAAACAGTCTGTCACACCCAGCTTCCTGCAGTAAGGTATCATCTTTCTTCACTGCATTTTTCAGAGATTGTGAAGACGCCAAATCTCAACAGATTTTTGCATCAGGAATGTGGCATTTTGTCTATTCTAATAGATGACACCATTTGAAAAATGCTTATATATTTCCTGCAAGTCGTGGACTATTAGGGCTTTTTAAATAAAAGGTAACCACAGTCCTATGGTTTCCACTTGAAAACATTATGAACAGAAGGTTTTCTCCATATGTATTCTAGAAAATTGGCTGAAACATTTTGGTTGATTTGTTCTTAAAGGAAAAGTTTTAGTTGTAGGTAAAGAACATGGTGAGAAATTTCAGTCAAAACAGTTTAAACAAACAAACAAACAAAAAAGCAAGACAGAAGAACCAGTGAAAACAGTATCTTTTAAACAAATAACAACACGGGTAACACAGCAGATCATCTAGAGTTAAAAAAAATGCAGTGTGGCTTCATAACTCTAAACACAAAGTGTGCAGTTATAATATAGAAGTAAGAGATGTAGGTACATCATAAATTCATTACTGATTTCAGTGAAACGAGCCACCTTTAACATAATATTGGGGAGGGTATGTATATATCAGCATGAAGAAGAACTGCTGCTAGAGATGTACAGCCTTTACCACTATTAAAGAAACTTAGAAAATCAAACACTGACGGTGTAAGAATGCACAGTTCCCCCCCGCTCCATTTTTGTTCACCCTCCAAGAGACAAAGCTAAATAGAGTTCTTTGAAAGTTGCTTTAGGACTTAAGAAGTATTGAAGCTAGGCATAAGAACTGCTCATTTGATGAAGCTGAAGTTAATGTATATTGATTGATAGGCTGCTATACATTTCCCAGTAAGATTCACCTTGCTTCACTTAATGAGATTAACCGAAGACAGCAGTCCAAAATCAGAGACATGGGGACAAGTCTCTTCACATAGCTCTGTTCTACCACAAGTCTAGGTCTTTGTAGGTCAAGATGTGAGGAATTGAAACTGATAACAGCATGAACTGCAACATGCACTTTCGACATTGTTAAATGTCCAAAAAGGAATCAGAAAGAGACTGAACTCTTGGGTCAAAACAGATCTAAATTGAATATTGAACCTGGTCATCATTAAGAGTATTACAATTCTGGTGTTATTCCAGTTACACTGACACAAAGCTAAATCCAGAAAAGCTTCAGACATGAAGCATTCTTCAGCTTCGACATGTTAAGCAGTACAGTATCCCCACCCCCAGTCTGATAATACAACAAACAATAAAAGTGTGATGTAATACAGTCTTCCTTGTATGAAGAAAGGATACCTGCCTCTTGCAGATGGAAATAAAGCTGTCACTGAGTAAGATGAAGCAAGACTAGTAAGGAAGATAAACTTATCACTACTAACTCAACAAGGAAGAATTTCCTTTTAAACTAACAGACAACTAGCTATGCAACCAAGCAATTATCAATTGCCAAAATAAGCCCATCAGAAACTCAAATCAACATAAAAACTATCAAAAATCCAAGCATCTCATCATGTCCTGCATCCACATTCCCTGTATTGAGTGTTGTTGCCTTCTTTTTTCCTCTACCTACTTAGCTGCTCAGTTGCTAGCTCAGTGCAGCTGCCACAGCCCACAGCCCACTTTGTTTAGTGCCTTCCAGCAAACTGCAAGAACTGTAAGAAGTTCCTAGTCCTTCCCCCCGCCGTTCAAAACACAGTTTCTAATCTACCTTAATGAGTTTTAAAGCCTTCTTCCACCAATTAAAACAAATTTACTTGTATGTACACTTGCACTAAGCAAACATTTAGCAGTGGGGGGAAAAAGGGAAAATAACTGGAAAAATCATCTCTGGCATCTTGCATTCAGTACATCGATACAGTTTGAAAATGTAACCGTGGTTCCACAGATGTTTGCAGACCTTAATCCACTCCTTGGCTGTATTAAGGGCCACAGTTTGTTACAACAGGTTAAAATCAGAGTAAATACATTAATTTAAAATAGAAGAAAAACATTTATCCATGTTAAACAATTATTAACATAAACATTCAAACTGAACTCCTATGTGGTTTAAAAGTATTTTGTGCTTATTAAGTAACATGACACCAACTTTGGCTGAGATGCACAGTATTTCAGAATAAAGAGCAATTATTGATTATGAAGACACAATTTGACCATGGGGCCTTTGGCAGCAAATCCAAGGTTAGCTCAGCTCCACGAATGCTTAATGCACTCCCAATGTCAAAACAGAACAAAAACCCAAACCAAAACACAATAATAAGGAGCTCTCAAAGATTCCAAACCACAATTTAAAATGAGTTAGCAAAATATATCCTTACAGTGGAGTTATTTGGATGTAAAATATAAAGCATATGAAAAATATTGAAGGAACAGATACTTAGGAAACATCAAAATACCCAAGCTTCAAAGGATTACTTTTAGTGGCATACACAATGTACTTTACATGTCCATTTTCTTCTAAGTACATTTGCTAACAGTCTAAATTTGGTCTGGAGAAACTACTGGTTGGAGGTTGCCAGTTTTGCAGAAAGGATTTCAGTTTAGTGGGAAATGGAAGTGAGATCACTAACTGTTTCCTGTAAAGGTTTTAATAATCATTCAACTTTTGTAGCAACTTCTGAACTCTTTTTTTTTTTAAGATTTGAGATTCAAAGGCCCAAAGTTATGACAGGCAGCGTGAATAATCTTTCCAGTCTTTTGCATCTATCCCTGATGCAGATAGAAGACTGTCATCATACAGCCTACACAACTATCAACAACTGTTTTAATTTAGAAAAGTGAAAAACAAATAACATCACATAATCTCATACAAGAATCTCCCAGAATGACAAATTGATAACTTTGTCCCAAGTAAGAAATTAGGAAGAAACTTCAGTATTTTAGCAATTTGTACATTTTTTCCCAGTAACCACTTAGGCTTTCACACAGGTCAAAAGCTACAACAAGTATATTGTACCAAATAACTAGCAATTAACAGCTGAAAGGTGACACTAAGTTAAACACAAGCTTACACAAGTGCGAAGCTACTTTTAAAACTTGTTTCCAGAACTATCCCCATAGCAAGCAGGAAGGCTCTTACACCCATTGTATTAGCTCTGCAAGCACAACAAATCAGCAAAGGACAGTTCCTTATCATGTTACACATTCTTCCTTTAATGGAAGCTTCCTTTAACGGAATGAAATACCTGAAAAAAGTTTGAAAGTTTCTTAGTTTCTTTAATGTTTCTTCTCCACTTCAAAAATTTATAGAAATTAGCATGCATTAAAGATATATTTAGAAAGGCTTCCTTTGTTCACATTTATCATAAAAATGTAAACAATAATCAGAACAAATATAAAATATTTACAATTCTATACTACTACCGACTATTTAAAAAATATTATTTAACCTATTAAATTTTTCACCAAAAAGCTAAAATTAAGTAAACTTTCTGCATGTTAACATAACAGTGAATGGTAAGTTATAATTTTCAAAATTCATTGCCCCCAGACATAATGGAAATTGTCAAAAGAGTATCTCGAAAAATCTAGTCCCAGGTTTTCTCACTTCAGTTGTAAGGGAGACGGATTTTTGACCCCCACGTCTCCCATCCAAAAGGAATGAAATTACTCATTCAAGAGGCAATTTATAATTTGTTAATAAAAACCAGATATCCTTTCACTTACAAAAGCATAGTTTGTATAAACACTCATGAATCTTTTCGCTGTTGTAGTCAACTTTATTTTGAAATACTGTGAATTGCAGCTGTCTTTCCATGTGGTTTCCTTCCCAATCCCTTAGAGAAGAAGTTATGCTGGCCTGCAGCCTTGTTGTTGGCTTGTAGTCACACACAGTCAAGTGGAGATGCTGTAAGTCCTTGTGAAGCAAATAAAATACTTGTTTTGCTTTTAGATCTAAAAATTACTGTTTTTTCAATCAATTTTTCACCAGAAAGTCTGCTATAACCTTCCATAAGAATTCTATCTCTGGCCCTTTCACACAGTAAAAAGCCTCATAACAACCCAGTGTATGCCAAAGACAATGAAGACATCAAAATTAGACATATAACCAACCTAAACCCTTCAAAACCTTTACTGTGACACAGATGCAATGCTTGGCCTGGCTACAATTACTGGAAGCCCTGTCATTGCACATTCCCCAATGTTCCTAACACTGTCAGTTTTCTTACCTGACCACTGCCACAAACTCCAGAGCACACCCATGAGCCATCACCTTATTTCACAATTCCCTGTTTTTTCACTAGGCCCTACTGAGCAATCAGAACCAAATCAGTAGTTCAAAGCATAAAGCAGGAATTTTGTTCATATTAACAGAAGCAGGTATGGAAACCTTGCTAAAATCAATTAATCACTGCAATCACCCACAACACTGAAAGGTTAACCAGAACAATGCCCAGACTACCTTTGTACACAATTTTTCAAGATTTTACCTATTGACTAAATGCATAGCTTTATTGAGGGCAAAACACTTGGAATTAGTAACAGAAACATTATTTAACTAATGAGAGAAAAAAAAATAAAAAAGTATAATAAGTAAATAAACAACATCAATAGTTAATGCAAAGGTGAACAGTACGAGAATACTGGAATAATGTCATTTTGTGATTTAGGAGAGACAGAGTATGTTACTCAGTCAAGGTCTTCCATTTATAAATGGAGACGATATTTAGCTATTAGCAGTGTCACAAAGCTTGAAAAAGCTAAAAAAAGCATTAACCTTGATAGAAGTACCTTTACAGTAATGTTAGAGCCATTAAAAAGCTAATAATATTGAAATAATTGGAATATGATGGTCAACTACTCCTAGAAACATTCAGAATCCAAAATATAAAATGAGATAGGATTTTTCAGAATGAAGGAATATCATCTAAATGTGAACATTTACAACATATTTTTAGAATTTTTGCAATTCTTACATTTTCTTTGCTTAAACTAGCATGAAGATATTTTACAGCAGCTTCTGATGGTAACATTTACAGCTCACACTGAAACTCTGTAATAAATTTTGTATTGACCAAATAAAGTTATTTGCACAGATAAGTTTATAGTTGAGGAGGCAACTGTATGAGAATGAAAAACAAAATTTGACTTACTGGTAAAACCACTGTGTGGACATCTAACCATATCCCAATAATGGTAAGCAAGCTACATGAAGATTTCTTATCTGCTCAGTTTCAGAGAAGACGACAGATACACCACGCACTGGGACGAGGCTTCCTTTAATGGTTGTTTTTATTCACTCTCCAGGCATCTTGTGACATAAAAGCACTTTCGCAGATGAGGCACTGGTAGGTTTCCTTTATCCGCTTGTGTGATTTTTCAGTGATTTTCCATTAAGATCCACATGGTCATGGGACAATAAATACATTTAAAACCACAATCCACATCATGACCCTTTCAATGGATTTGCTCAGCATCTTTTGGCTCTAGTGCTCTATTGCACATGTTGCAAAAGTGCTGCCTTCTCTCAGAACCCAGCTTTAAGGCAGAAGCATCTTCCACAGAATGAGCTGACCCTTCACATCAAGCTTGCAGCTATTTTTGTTGTAACATTTACACCTCAATTTAGCTTTAGCGGTTTTTACCTCCCTAGCAAAGGTCTGAGTTCTAACACTGTAAAATGATAGAGATGCTAAGACTCACAGACTGGGTTTCTCCATCCTTTATCTTGGAATATAGAAGTCAGCACTGCAGGGTTCCTCAAGCTGCAAATGAGCTGCTGCTTCTCCAAACAAGGTGTTCACAGAAGTGAGAGGCATGAGGATTATGCTCAGGCTAATGTTACAATAGTGAGGACTCATATTTTGAGGCATCCGATACACAGGTAACTGGACAGTTATTTTTTGCAAGAGTTTATTTGCTTTCATTATTTTCATCTCCCATGCTATATGACTCATTTTCCCTTTCGTCCATTTTAGGATACCCTGAAATTTGACCTGCCATATCTGTCTCACACATTTGAGCATCCTGATCAGGTGCATCCTGATCTTACTTTTGATCCTCCTTATTAAATGGCACAGCTTGCACCTGTATATCTCCACCTGAAATATTTCCACCATACCAGGCAATCTGGGCTTTAAAAAAGCACAGTGGCATGTTGTGATGTCCTTGAGGTGATGGGCAGGTGCATTGACAGAAACCGTTGGTATTTGTAGTTAAATTCATTAATTTTCTGTAGTTGCTAGTAGACAAATCTACAAAAGACAATAAGCAAAAGAGTTAAAATTCACTTATCCAAACTCTAAGGAGTCTCTAAGGCACTCTAAGCATCCTACCAAAAAGCTAATGTGCAGTGAAATCCAAATTCAGAATCCAGTCCTCAGGATATCCACAGATTTTAAGACTATCTGAAAGAAGTGAGAAGTCTTCATGAGAACAACGATGCCAAAAATGACTACTCAAGTCACAGGTTAATAATGTTACGGCATTTCTGTGTTAAGTTTACAGCAGGTCCTATTAAGAGACCACGGCAATTAGTAATTTTAAAGGTAATAGTGATCTTAAAAGCCAAGCACGCTGGTGAGAAATCTGCACCCCTCCAACCCAACAGCCATCATCACAAGCACATCCCAAACACAGCACAACATCCCGCCGCCAAAGCCCACCAGCCTTTTCCCAGCAGCCTGGAGAGGCAAATCAAGCGGAACAACGCCTTACAACAAGACCATGAAATCACAGAATGGTTTGAGTTGGAGAGGACCTTGAAGATCACCCAGTTCCAACCTCTGTGCCATGGGCAGGGACACTAGAACAGGTTGCTCCAAGCTCCAGCCAAGCCAGACTTCAACACTCACGGGGATGGGGCATCCACAGCTTCTCTGAACAACCTATTCCAGCGCCCCCCCAACT